>NW_026586662.1:6871326-6887719 GCF_907164565.1 Psammomys obesus | reverse complement strand
GTGTGTGTGTGTGTGTGTGTGTGTGTGTGTGTGTGTGTGTGTGTGTGTGCTTTTAAGAACTAGGGTACATAAAAGATATTTAGGAGAAGCTTAGGACATAGCATAGAAATAGGCTAGAATCACAGTCTCCGCCTACAACAGCTCTAGTCATGATTTTGGTATTTTATGAGGTAATTATTCTCAAAGGGCTGTTAAGGAATATAAGTGAGATCACAGATCTCAGAGTGGTTCCTGAGGTGTTTGTTGGGGTTACAATTGATAAGGTATCCTGAGGATACAGAAGTTAGGTCAGCTTCACTATAACCAAAAGTTAGTAGTTCTGCTTATGAGACTCTCAGAAAATATAAGGGGAAGGTCATAGATGTTTAAGTCTTAAGCCTGGTTTATTGTAATTTTTTAAGGAATATTTATTTGTATGACAGCACGTTTCACAGTAAATGTTGGTATTTGTGCTGAGGTTCTTGACTTTTTTCAGTTAACAAGAGGACTTTAACCAGACTCTGGCATAAGAGGCTCTTTTATCCCTAATATCCCCATATTCTCCCTGACTTCTTATCTGTATCCATCTTCCTCTGTCTACCTCAGCACTGGTGCCCTCTCCTCACCGCTGCCCACAAACACACCATAAATTGTTCTGTGTCAAGGTTAGTAGTGTGGGCATCTTTTTAGGCTCTCTTCTCTTAAGATAAGGACCCAATTTTCTGCAGTTGAGCTCACTCTACAGGTAGGAACTGAGGACTCCCCATTTGGGAGAAAGCCTAGCTGACTGGACTCTGGCCTCTCTCTTTCTGCTCTATATTTTAAAAGTTTTCTTTCTTTTGTCACTTCATAAAATATCTGCTCTCCAGTGATTTCCAGGCTATTTGCATGAAATTCTAGCAGAGGTTCTACGAGTCAGCGGGGGATGTCGTTTGCCATCTCTTTTGAGTACCTTCCATTCTCATCATCTTTTCCAGTGACATTTAGGAAAAATAAAACACACTTTTCAGATAGCCAAGTAACTTCATTAATAGAAGATGGTTCATTTGAGAAATAATAAGATGGGTTTTAATGTCTTTTACAAGCTCTATGAATATAGATGAGACAATATACATATCTACCCAAAGAACAAATTCAGCCTCTAGAGAAAAATAAGTAGTGTCAATAGAATTTGCTATGTCATACAGCTGGAATCTTAACTTTCAGGTCCCTGCCCTTGGTTAGTATCTGCAGGGAAAGAGCATACAGACTCTAAGACATATGAACTCTTCCTAGACAAGCATCTCTAACACATTTATCAGCAGGCCTATCTTATTACTCATTGGCAAAGATATTTAAGTATTACAATGTGTGTAGTCAGGTTTATTTTGTTGTTGTTAAGGATCTCCAACAATGTTCCTAATATTGTAATGAGGAGCAGAGAGGAGGCAAGAAACAGGTCCCTGGATAATCTTAGAATACGAGAGGTTTGGTGAACCTGTTACAAACATTGTGACAGAAATAAGGAATTCAACTTTTCTCAGCCAATTTACAGACTAGAGTTCACCCAGTAATAGGTAATGACTAGGTTTAAATGAATAGGTAATAGGAATATGTCAGAAAAATTATAAATGTAAATATCACAGCCTACGTGCCTAGTCATGGCTGTGTAACCTTGCTAACCCATCATGAAATGAGGCTACACATGAGAATCTTATTTATTCAGACAAACCAGGATGAGTGTTGCCCTAGAAAATATTACATGATATCTTGAAATGCACTTAGATTAAAACAGAATATAAAATGTAGACACTACAATTAATTGCACTAATTTAGACTACTGATTGCAAAAAGTTAAGTAATCAAAATTCAAGGTTTTGCCTAACAACTAGGTGAGATATTTGGCAACTTTGCAAACTAATTAGTCATTGTCATGTGCCTATCAGTGCCCATTGGCAGTCTGCCATTTACTGATTGAAAGAGATAACTGTGCCAACCATTTCTAAGTTTGTTTTAATTATCAGTTTTGTTTACTGCTTAGTAGAATTTTTCTTTGGACAAAATTTAGATGTAAATTATCAATTGTATTGATTAAGTTGGAAAACAGTTTAGGAATATTTTTTAACTTTACATTTTGTTAAAATAAATTTATTAATCATCGTTTTGGAGGGGAGAAATGTAAAAATTTATTTAGCAAGGCTATTAAAGCATTTTGAAGGAACTGTTCTTAGAAGTGAAACTTCATATTGTTCTTGAAAGGTAAATGTATTTGATTTAAATATTCAAGTTCGTAGAATATGAATGAATGGAAGAGAGATAAAATTTATGTTCTGTGCAAGATTACAAGGCAATATTTTTGAAATGTAAAAATCAAATAATAATTATAACAGGACAAAAATAATGTTGACAGCATATCTATTAAACATGGTTTGCTATCTGAAGAGTTTCGGCTTAAAAGAGAATCTGCATTATTTTGAGAAGCAGATAGAAATGTGCAGTAAGTAGATGGAATAATCAAGACTGAGCATAACTGTCTTCTGTGAGGTTTCATCTATCAGCTGATGGAAACAGGTGCCGAGACCCACAACCAAACAATAGGCCAAGCTTGGGTAGTTTTGTGGAAGAAAGTGGGAGAGGGGGTTCAGGGTGCCAAAGGGGTCAAGGACACCACAGAAAACCTACAGAGCAAAATAACTTGGGCCCATGGTGGGTCACTTAGAGCAAACCACCTACCAAAGAGCATGCCTGAGCTGCACCTAGACTCCCTACACATAAGTAGCAGATATGCTGTGTGGTCATTATATGTGTCCAGTAACAATGAAAGTAGGGGCTGTCTCTAACTCCACTATCTATCTTTGGATCCCTTTTCCCTATCTGCGCTGCTTTGTGTGGCCTCATTGGGAGAGGATGAGCTTAGTCCTGCTGTAACTTGAAGTGCCAGGATGTGTGGGTGTCCCTTGGGAACCTCCCCTTCTCTGAAAAGAAGGAAAGGGAATATTGGGGGGGGAGATGCATGAGGATATGGAGGGACTGGAGGGAGAGAAGGGTGGAATCAGGCTGCAAAATGATTAAAAAATTTGTAAAGAAATAAATAGAAGTGATATGGTATTTGTTGCATAATTTAAATGTTTGTGGTAGCAAAATAAAGGTGTAAAGCACACAGAATGGATAAATTTAAAATTTAATTGAATATGTCTACTACCTCTCAACTTCTACTCTATAAAACAGCCTTAATGAGGAAGAGTTTTCAAGTGGGAACAAGTTTCCCATGTTTTATGCAACGGTTGACTGTCAAATACTGTCCCAAGTCCATGCCGACCAACACTCTCATTTAATAACAGCTTTGAGCATGGTAAGTATTTTGATAAGGCATCATTTGTTCTGAAATGTTCATCTTGACTGGAAAAAAAAACTGATATAAATATCTTAATACTATTCAGTTTTCATTGATAGATATTCCTATACAATTTTGTTTTTACTTCAAATATTTGAGGGTTAGAAACAAATAAAACCAAAATGAAAATTTATCCCTATGTGAGTGGTTTTATTTCAGTATTTCAAGATTAGACAGGGAAAATTTTTAAAATCCTCATATTCTATAGTAATGCAATTTAGACCCAAAAATTACATTAAAAAATGATAAGAATCTGTTACTTAACTGTGTTTCCTAATATATACTATTGTTCACGTTAAAATTAACATATTTACTATAGAATTGTAACACAAACTATTTTCAGTGAATTATTTCATTTTAAATTGACTATACTGAAAGAATACCTAGAAGAACAGGAAGAGATAATGTGACTCTCCTTTCACAGATTTCACCACCATTGTGTTTTCCACAAGAAAGCGTGTTCACTTAAGTCAAGGCTAAAGTAACACCACGGAGTAACATGTGAGACAAAATGATTGAAAATGCATTTGCATCAGTAAGATGAAGTTCTTGCTGGCATCTGTTACTATTACAAACCTTTAACATATATCACAGCACCTGAAAGAATGGAGACAGTCTAAATTTTCTCTCTCCAGCACAAAAAAAAACTTTTCAAAAAAGGTCCCAAACTGGTCTCAAAGGTATCTTTATTACTCCAGAATCAGAGATAGAGTCATATGTTAAGGAAGATAAATGAAATGTTGCTTTATGTTTAATTATAGATAGTATGTATTATTTAAATGGTTATGTTAGAAATCCTAGTACTGTAATATAAGTTAAATGTACCTTTCCTTATAATCGGAGTCAGTTTCATGTATGCTCACACACACATATACATATATGCCAAAGGATTGCAAATATGCTTTCAGTATCTTCTATTTAAATTCATGTGTCTACTCATTTATCTTTATTACTTGCAATGAATCCTTCTGAGTTAATTAGTAGAACCACATGTTTAAAGTACATTTCCTCGAACTCCAAAAAACCTTGCAGGACACTTGACACCTTCTCCATGGCCAAAACAAATCTTTAGAAGTGCCTGTAGACATATGGTCAAGAGATTGTTCTTTTTCTTTTTGCTTTATGTAAATTTCTTTATGGTCTTATTATTGAAAATAATAAAATAAAAGTATAAAATCTTATAAAGGTTAATCTTTCAGCTTTCTATATTGCTAAAAAATTTGTACTAACTCAAGATCCAGGTATACCACTCCTAGGCATTTACCCAATAAGGACATTTGCTCAACTATGTTCATAGCAGCTTTATTTGTAATAGCCAGAATCTGGAAACAACCTACATGTTCCTCAACAGAGAAATGGATACAGAAAGTGCAGTAGATCTACATGGTGGAATACTGCTCAGCAATTAAGAACAAGAAAATCATGAAATTTGTAGGTAAATAGTGAGAAATAAAAAAAGATGATCCTGATTTAGGTAACCAAGAAGCAGAAAGACACATATGGTGTATACTCACTTATAAGTGGATATTAGTCACATAGTATAGGATAAACATACTAAAATCTATAGTCCTAAAGAAGCTAAACAGCAAGGAGGACCCTAGGGAAGAGGCTGAAACTTCACTCAGAAGGGCAAACAGGACAGACATTGAAAGTAGGAAAAGACAATAAACAGAACAGGAGCCTTCCACAGAAGACCTCTGAAAGACTCTCCTCACCAGGGTATGGCAGGATACTGAGACTCATAGGAAAACTTTGGGAAGAGTACCAGAATATTTATGGAAGAAGAGGTAGATAGAAAGACCTGGAGGGGTCAAAAACTCCACAAGGAGAATAGCACTGAAAACCTGGGCCCAGAGGCACCGGCTGAGACTCATACTCCAACCAAGGACCTTGCATGGAGAGGACCTAGACTCCTGCTCACAGGAAGCCCATAGACTGCTCAGTTTCCAAGTGGGTTCTCTAGTAAGGGGTACAGAGGATGTCTCTGACATGAACTCAGTCATTGGCTTTTTGATCAGCTCCTCCTGAGGGATGCAGCCTTGTCAGGCCACCAAGGAAGATGATGCAGCCAGCACTGTTGAAATCTGATAAGCTAGGGTCAGATAGAAGGGGAGGAGATCCTCCCCTATCAGGGGACTAGGAAAAGGGAATAGAGGGAAAAGAGGGTGGGTGGGTGGGACAAAGAGGAGATGAAGGAGGGAGCTGCAGTGGGGATACAAAGTGAATAAATTGTAAGAGAAAGGAAGGAAGGAAGGAAGAAAGGAAGGGAGGGAGGGAGGGAGGGAGGAAGAAAATTAAAAACAAAGAAACAAAGAAAAAAGCAAGCAACAAAAAAGGAAAAAAAACATTGTTGAAATATTATTAAAAAAGATATTAGTAAATGGCTACCTGTGTTAAGTCATGAAAATATTTATTATTAAAATGATGTTATTTGACATAAAAATGTTTTCAAAATAGAGGTGGTAGAATAAATATTAGGTAGGCACACCCATGAAGTTTTACTTTCTCCAGCTCAAGTAAACATAGCAGTGAAAGCTAAGCTACATGCCTGAAGTTATTCTTTAAAATATGACAGCAAAGATTACTAAGAACATAAGAAAGAAAAACATGCTTGCTATGGTAGGAAATATTGATCACTATTGTAAGGATCATGATTTTGCCTAGGAGTTTTTCTGCCTTGTTCATTTTCTATTTAGATAGAGTTTCTGATATTGATATTACTTAAAGTCTAATATATCATCTGTGAAAAAAATTCCCCTACAGAAATAATAGGATTAAACCTTAGGGAGGCTGTTAGAATGTTCGATCATTACTCTATAGCATCCGTTCTCTCTGCCTCAACAAAGCATAAGAGGTTCGGGACAGTCCATCTAATTGCCAGGTCTTAAAACTGTTAGACTCCTGTAGAGTCATCTCAAAATATCCTGCCTGTCTTTTCAGAATATCAAATGAACAAGTAGTCTCAGAAGCTCAGGCTTCTTGCATTATTCCCCCTTCATCAAGTAGTGATGTTGGGAGCCATTGTTACAATAAAGGATGTGATAATTATTAAAAGCCTATCAGCGGTGTGTATTTATTCCAGTTAAAGATTCTCATGGAGAACTGAAATGATTGATCCTCTGAGTGTCCTGGTAATATGAGGAGATAAATAATAACCATACTGTTTTCATTTCATCTTGCCTTGAATTAAGTCTTTCAAAACATTGTTTCTTAAGTTGTTTTTAGTCTACCAATTGAAAGTAAGCAGAATGGTGAACAACCCCAATCTTAGCTAAGGAAACGCTAAGGGACATTTTTACAATTGTAGTGGCTACTTTCTCAATGAGCTCCTAGAATGAATAAAGCCTCTGGAAGTATTTGGCACTTGATCTGTAACAAAATCTCAGGAGCTTCAGTTTATGTCCCTGTAACAAATATCATCTCAGTATCAATAGTTGACCTGCTCATTTACTTCTGCAGCTGCAACATGGGCCAGCATATTGTTAGAGCCCCTTGATATGTCTACTGTAACATCCATTGGATTGTCTTAGTTATTTTTCCTTGAGTTCTTCCAAATGTCAGATGTTACTTTCCTTTGCTTTTTAAAACAAACAACAGGACAATTGTCTTAATCTACTCTAAAAAATAACATGCTTCCATCGCTCTCATCACCAGTGTTTTCCTTATTGCTTATGTAATTCTCAGACTCAGTCATTTCTGATGTTTTTTTTCCAGCCAGTCTGATTGCTCAAGATAATTTCTTTTGTTTGTGATAATGCTTCCATAATTGTAATTATAAACAAAAGGGCAGGACACAGCCTACCTCCATTCGAAACTCACAGATTTTATTTTCTGCTCAGTCAAATTCAATTTTGCAACCAGCGTGTTTCACATAGTCACATAAATAAAACCATGGGGTCCTAGGTCCTACATTAACCAGGGATGTTTTGAACTCTCATAACTAAGGCAAAGATGCAATTCTATAGGGCATTTTTTAAGACAAAAGACAAAAAAGTTGGTAACTGACATGTGTACATGCAAAGGTCAAGAACATCACTGTCAAGTGAAATAGCCTTGAAAGTAGCTGGTGAAGAGATGTGATTTCTATGTAGGCTGGGAGCAATATGCTAGCAGGCCATACTTGCCAAAGGGTTGTGCTCTGATTCCAGAAGAGTGTTACCTGGAATTAGAACATTAACTAATGAAAGGAATTCCAAGGAAGAGTTCTGGGGATGAAGAAGAAAATATTAAAGTTAAACACCTACGGCTTTGGATGCATTATTTTAACAACTCTATTACAAAATTTCTCATGCAATAAAAATGATCATTGACCTACTCTAAAGAGAACAGCACCGCCAATCAATTATCATAAAAGCCTTAAAATACGAAAGTAAGCATTTTCATGGAAAGAAATAGGTCAAGTCCTCCAAATTACACGTGCCTTCATTATAATTCATACGCTCCAGATTTTAGTTCTCTGTTCTTTCTGGAGGCTTTAGAGGTACAGATTTTTCAACTCTATTCTGTGTGATGAGACACAACCCATGTTTGACAATTTTGCAATTGGGGTTCATCTAGTTCTTCTGGCCTCAATATCTGAAACAATGAGCTAGTGTAAAGAAAAGTACTTTTCAAAGCACCACTCACCTAACTTCCAAACCAAACAAAACTTTCAAATATCTGTAATTTGTACTGATATATTTCTTTTACTATCACCAAAGGTTTTCCTTATATTGTTTATACATGTAAAAGTCTTTAACTACACATAGAAAGAGAAGTAGATAGCCAAAATGGCCAACGTATGTTTATTAGAGACTTATTCTCTTACTGGTATTCTCATACATATACACATGAATGAAAAATCAAATTGTAAATTATTTCCCCACAATATTTTATCTACTAAATGACTGCACTATTTTATAATAACCGACTTGTCTTGATTCCAAGAAAATATTTTCATCTGTTGGCCATAGCATCATTTCTTAGTTTAGTAGTTTGTTCCTATAGGGAACCTTTTATATGTGTGTTAAAAACTACCTTCATAGAAATGCATTAGCAATTATATCCAGTATTGGGAGACAAAACATGAGATGTGCTCTACATCTTGATACTTGGTAAGAATCCAGACTTGTGTACTTACTAGATCCACTCCTCCCCTTTTACATTCTGTGTCAACTAAGAGTGTGTCGGTATTCCAGCTGGATCTCACAGACCGAGGTCTTTGGATAAGATCCCTTGCTAGAGCAGTCATGTAGCTGGATTAAAATTCCTATACAAAGCTCTACTTTTTCAATCATGTAGGCTTTTTGTATGAATTGAATTTTGACTTGTGTATCATAGTCAATAGCTACTCAAGGGATTTTTTTTTTATCTCCAAATGGAAAATGGAAGAAAAAATTGCTCTCCTCAATTCCCAAGATGAGATCTTCCATCAGGATACAGGCAGACAGTCTATTTGATAACTTTATTGCTTTCTTGAACATCCAAAGATGATGTACACATATCTGTGATTAGAATCGACACTATAAAAAGAGCCACCTGGGTGAAAATTAATGAGCTGATTGGAGAGTTAATCCTCAGGGATATCCCTAAACATATTTTCCTGACAAATTGATACAAACATCTTACATAATGTAAATAAAATAAATAACATATACTAAGAAAAAAAAAGACACAGTGTACATGCAGTTTCCAACAACAATAACAACAACAAAATAGCCAGCATGGTATAAAATGGTTTTTTGGCTTCCTTCCCAGATAAGTAATTATTAGTGAAATAATGTGTGGAGCAATTTTCTACATACAGAATTTTAGAAGCTGTTGCTGAATCAAAAATTAATGAAAACAATATGTGCTATCAAAGGCTCTAATTAGTTAAACTAGAAGAATGACTATTTGCATTGATATGATAAGAACTCTAACAGAATATTTCAAATTAGGACAGGCCATCATGTAAGTAACTGAATTGGTCATTTCTGTCTATACCATTTTGAAAAATGGATTCTTTTTTAATTATTTATTTTTTACTAATTACAGTTTATTCACTTTGTATCCCAGCTGTAGTCCCCTCCTTTATCTCCTCCCACTCTCACCCTACCTTCCTCTTCTCTTCCCATGTCCCTCCCCCAGTCCACTGATAGGGGAGGTCCTCCTCCCCTTCCTTCTGACCCTAGCTTATCAGGTAACATCAGGACTGGTTGCAATATCATTGGCACTATTAAATTATCTGGTTCTATAACTATCAAATATCTTCTTCATAGAATACGTTTTTATAGTTAATACATAGAATATATTTTTGTTTGCTATTGATTTTGGATATTATGATAATTTGTTTTCTTTTTATTTTTTATTATTAGTACATTTTATTAACTCTGTATCCCAGCTGTATCCCGCTCTCTCATACCTTCCCAATCCCACCCTCCTTCCCTCATCTCCTTCCTGCCCCTTTCCAAGTCCACTGATTGGGGAGGACCTCCTCCCCTTTCATATGACCCTGTTTTATCAGGTCTCATCAGGACTGGCAGCAATATCATTGGCACTATTCAGTTATCTCATTCTATAGCTATTAAATATCTTCTTCATAAAAAACCTTTTTATAGTTAATATATAGAATATATTTTCCTTTGACTGTTGATTTTGGATATTATGATATTTTTTATTAATACAACAAATGATGTTAGAATTTTCACATCTCTGAGTCAATATTGCTAACATTCATAGTATTTTTATTTGATACATTTTTTCCAAATACTCTTTCATTTTTAATGACTTGTGCCACCAGAATAGAGGCCAAGGACTAAAAAGATCATATCTAATGCAAGATTCATAAGACATATAGTAGTGATAGAAGTCTTGGAGGAATGAAAATAGAAACCAAAACCTATAAGAATATTTAATTTTTAAAAATGATTTAAATTTAATTATATTAAAAGCAAAATTGCAATTAGACTTTTAGAATTAACTGAGACAAAGCATTCTAATTGTTCATACTTTAAGTTAAATGAAAGGCTAAGGGAAAAGGGTCAGTATATAAAGTATCTGCTATTCAAATATAAGGACCTGATTTGGGAATACCAGCACCCATGTAAAATCCTAGCACAGTAACATCCATCTGAAATGTCAGTTCTGGGCATGAAGATAGGTTGGGTTGACCCTTGAAGCTAATTAGCCAGTCAGGCTAGCCAATCCATTCCAGTTCATGAACCCGTTGTTCAATGGGAGAGCTGGTTTTTATTTCTTCATATGTGGGGATGAGATAAGAGCTGCACCCAAGCTTATGAATACATGGCTTTGGCTGAGACCAGAGCATTTCTATCTAACTAAGCCCAGAGCTTTTTTATCTAACTGGGCCTAGGCCTAGGCCTGGACCTTCTAGCCTCCATGTAATCTGATCTTCTGCATTCCCAGACCTTAAAGGCTTCAGTTTCCAACCTCTGTTTGCTAACCTTGGCCTAGAATGTTTTCAGCCTCTGAGATTTACTGCTGAATAAACTCATCCTTCCTGGTTCTTTCTGAACGCTGGCTGGCTTTTTAAACTCAGCTGTTCTGGCTCAAAACTCTCCAAGCTGATTCAAACTGCTTTCTCTTGGCTTGGCCCTGAATTGTTCTGCTTGGAAAAACTGCCTCTGAATTCCATGAACTGCGCCAGCTGCACAAACGGAATAGAATGGAACAAACTGAACTCAACTCAACTCTTACTCCCTGGACTGCTCTTAGGTAGCCTCTGTTCTGTCTGCTCTCCTGAGAGTGGGCTGTGTCATATTTCCCACTCATTCTGTCAAATCTTTCTTTGATTCACCACTTTGTCTGCCCTTCAATTAAATGTGATCATTTGGGATTAATGGTATATATTGAAGGTGCGTCCGTGTTCCAGCCAGAAAAATTTAAGGTGTGTACTAAGGAGGTGTCTGTATTCCAGCTGGATCAATACAGACCTAGGTCTTCAGATGTGTTCCTTTGCCAGAAGTAGTTGTTGGATTAAATTTTCTCTACCCTTCTGTCTCAGTTGACAGGTAGAAATTAATAAAGGAAGATATTACATATCAACTTCTCTCCTCCATACCTTCATACAAAGTAAATTTTAAAAGAAGGGATTCCCAAAACATTCAGAAATAAGAATAGGATTGAATGTACCCTTCAAAGAATGACAGCTATTAACAGAACTGTAACTGCAAAATATAATTGGGAAGTCATTGTAAAATATCAGAAAGTAAGGGGAAAAATGATCTTAGAAATTTTGAAATTGGAGTAGTTTCATTTTTATGTTCATTTAGTAGAATAATAGCAGGTTTTCACCTAGGGACCTGTGACATATTTCGTTTCAGTTTCTTGACTTCATTAACAGTTTCTGGTACAAGTTCCATCTCATAATGGAGGCCTTAAATCTGCCCTCCTAAAAAATTGGTTGGTTGGTTACTCCCATGCTATTTTTTTCCTTTCATCTTTTCTTTTTCTTTTTTTTTTAATTCTTTATTGATTACATTTTATTCACTTTTGTACCCCCCCTGTGGTTCCCTCCATCTTCTTGTCCCAATCCCTCCCTTCCTCCATCCTCTGCATGCATACCCCTCCCCAAGTCCACTGATAGGGGAAGTCTTCTTTTCCTTCATTCTGATCCTAGTCAACTAGGTCTCATCAAGAGGGAGCAGCCCTACCAGGCCACAGAAGAGGACAATGCAGCCACTTTTGATGAGAACTGATAGACTAAGATCAGAAAGGAGAGGAGAACCTCCCCTATCAGTGGACTTGGGGAGGGGCATGCATGCAGAAACAGGAGGGAGGGTGGGATAGGGAGGGGAGGAGGGGAGGCTTATGGGGGGATACAAAATGAATAAAGTATAATTAATAAAAAATTTAAAAAAGTTAAAAAAAAAAAAAGAGTGGCTGCATTGTCTTCTTCTGTGGCCTGGTAATGCTGCTTCCCCCACAGGGGGAGGTAATTAAAGAGCAGGCCAATCAGTTTATATCAGAGACAGTCCCTGTTCCTATTACAATGGAACCCACTTGGATACTGAACTGCCATGCCTCCCATGCTATTTTTTAAATCATTGTGCCTTTCTAGTTCTTTCTGAACTTTTGATGGCTGGTTCAAAGTACATCTCTCAAAGAAAAAAAAAATCTAACATTATTTTTAAGGAAGTTCAAATTGAATATATTTAAATCACAAAAGAGTGAGAAATCATTAGACAAGTGTTAACTAATTACAAACATGAAATAAAATCTACATAAGTATTACTTTCCAAGGTGTGTATCATTCAGGATTAAATGTCTAAAAATCTGATCTCAGAATTAAAAAAAGACACTGTTAAGAGTAATAGCCGTGGAGTTAATCCCTGCCAATTCACTTGTAAGTGTCATACAATTTTATCAATTTTTAGAAGAAAATTTTTGGGAACTTTAACAAATGAATCTACAATATATGAAGAAAATAAGAAGTATCAAAGTTAAAAACAAAATTTCTGAATATCAAAGAAATATATAAAAACAAAAGTAGGAAGATAATGTGACTATCACTGGGTTTAATACACTTAATATATTGAAACCACTGACAATTCTAAAAATAAGTCCAATTTAAAAATAAAATAAAGAATTGAATAATTTCTATCATATGAAGGTACTAATAGACTTACAAAGTATATCTAGCATTAGAATTTTGTAGCTTACTAGAGAAAAAAAATAATGACACCCTTGGTTTTTTTACAGTTCAAAGTTAGAGTTAACAGACAGACATCACTTCTTAAGATATGAAAAGACCATCTCATGCATGCTGGTAAGAAAATGTTTTATAATACATATCATATATGTATTATATATAATATAATATTTACATAACAATATAATATATTATATTAATATGTAATATTAATTGTTGACTATATTTAATATTTAATTATTTAATATATTACATATTGATAATATATGTAACATATATAATGTATGTGATATTATATATATATATATATATATATATATATATCAGATAACAGCTTTCAAAAAATCTTTAAAAATATACCCAATACATTTACATCTGGGAGTTTAATATGAAGATGGAATCAGGATAAAAGTATTTGTGTGAATGGCATGTTTTGTGGTGATGTTTTAACAGAGAAAGTAGAGAAGAAATACTGTATGTCAAGTCATAAGTGTATAGAGAGATGCAACCTGTTACAGGGAGATGGCTGGCTTTCCTTCATCTGTAAACTGAGTGTCCAGTTAGTCAAAGACCCTCTTCTCCCCTACCATGGCTTCTATGACAACAGTTTCTGCTAAACTTTAGGCTCCACTTTAGCTGTGGTGGTAATCAGGAGAGATGTGTCCATTTTTCTCTGGAATCTTACCGTGAATCTGTGAGAAGTTGACTGTTAGCTCTACAAACATACTGCCATGATTATAGTAATCAGTGACTAGTCCTGTGAGCAGAATGATGGGTGACAGGACAAAAGACCAGCATAGCAATGAGGGTAGGCTCCCCTTTAATGTATAGCTATGGAAGGCCTCCCTGATAAAATTTAAAGCTCTGTGGGTCTTTATTCTATATTCATTCAAAAATCACTTATAGTCAGATGAACAGTTTTGTATGAAGCAATAAGACAGTCAAGCATGACAGCTTCAGAACATCTGCTTTATATGTAAATGTGAATTTGTAATGTTAAACAGTGAAAATGAAGCATTTTTTTTTTCAGAAAGTCATTTGGGAGAAACATTTCCACAAAATTTGAGGCCTGAGCCAACGAATGAAAAGCTGTTGTCACTTCTCTGCCCTTGTACAACTGTTTAAAACTCTTTTCTTATATACACTTATGAGTGAGTATATATCCTGTGTGTCTTTTGGCTTCTTGGATACTTCATTCAGAATGATCTTTTACAGTTCCCACCATTTACCTGCAAATTTCATGATTTCCTTGTTTTTTATTGCTGAGTAATATTCCATTGTGTAGATGTACCACAATTTCTGTATCCATTCCTCAACTGAGGAGCATCTGGGCTGTTTCCAGATTCTGGATATTACAAATAAAACTGCTACAAACACAGTTGAGCAACTGTCCTCATTGTGTACTTGAGAATCTTTTGGATATATGCCTAGGAGAGGTATAGCTGGATCTTGAGAAAGCACTATTCCTAAATGTCTGAGAAAGCGCCAAATTGATTTCCAAAGTGGTTCTACAAGTTTACATTCCCACCAGCAGTGGAGGTGGGTTCCCCTTTCTCCCCATCTTCTACAGCATGTGTTTTCACTTGAATTTTTTTTATCTTAGCCATTCTGATGGGTGTAAGGTGAAATCTCATGGTTGTTTTAATTTGCATTTCACTGATGACTAAGAACATTAAACATTTCTTTAAGTGTTCCTCTGACATTTGAAATTCCTCTATTGAGAATTCTATAGCTCTGTACAGAGCTCTGTTTAGCTCTGTACCCCATTTTTAAATTGGATTACTTGATTTGTTGCTGTTTAACTTCTTGAGTTCTTTATATACACTGGATATTAGCCCTCTGTCAGATATAGGGTTGGAGAAGATTCTTTCCCAATCTGTAGGCAATAGTTTTGTTTTGATGACAGTGTCCTTTGCTTTACAAAAGCTTTTCTATTTCATGAGGTCCCATTAGACATATAATATAGGACAAACATAATAAAATCTGTACACCTAAGGAAGCTAATCAAGAAGGAGGACTCTGGCTAAGTTGTTCAATCTCCATTCAGAAAAGCAAAGAAGATGGACAGCAGAGGAGGGAGAAAACAAGGAACAGGACAGGAGCCTATCACAGAGGGACTCTGAAAGGCTCTACCCTGCAGGGTATCGAGGCAGATGCTGCGACTCATAGCCAAACTTTGGGCAGAGTTCAGGGAATATTATGAAAGAGGTGGGAGATAGTAGGACCTGTAGAGTACAGGAAATCCACAAGGATAGCAACAGATCCAAAAAGTCTGAGCACAGGGGTCTTTTCTGAGACTGATACTCCAGCCAAGGACCACTCATGGAGATGACCTGAACCCCTGCACAGAGGTAGCCTATGGCAGTTCAGTGTCCAAGTGGGTTCCATAGTAATGGGAATAGGGACTGTCTCTGACATGAACTGATTGGCCTGCTCTTTGATCATCTGCCCCAGAGGGGGAGCAGCTTTACCAGGCCACAGAGGAAGACAATGCAGCCATTCCTGATGAGATCTGATAGACTAGGATCAGAGGGAAAGAGAGGAGGACCTCCCTTATCAGTTGACTTGGGGAGGGGCATGTGTGGAGAAGGAGGGAAAAAGGGTAGGATTGGGAAGGGAGGAAGGAGGTAGCTGCAGGAGGGATAAAAAGTGAATAAACTGTAATTAATAAAGTAATTAATAAAAATATTAGAATTGTAAAAAAAAATCTGTTTCCTTCTTTACTTCATTTGTGAAAGGAGATAGAATGCCTTGTGTAGAACCTCAACAGTGCTCCTCAGAGATATCCTTGTCCTTCTCTACATAATATGTGAAAGTAGAAATTAAAGTTACAGTTGTAAATATGGTTGTAATATACAAACTTTGAAAATGGAAGAAAACTGCAGATTGTTCTGGTGAGCACAATGTTTGCAAAAGTTCTTTAACATAGAAGAGGAGTGTGAGTGAAGTTGTCACAATGGACTTAGATCATACGGTAACTCAACCCTTTCTTTGAAAATGGAGGCAGGACTCCAGGAAATTAATTAAAAAAGAGAGAGAGGACACATTTTTCTACCAAACAAACAAAAAACCCCAGCTGTAGTAGCCATGTAATTTTAGCGTATTATGAGCAGGGGGTGGTATCTCATGCCTCTAATCCCAGCACTCAAGGAGGTAGAGGCAGGTGAATCTCTAAGAGTTCAAGCCAGCCTGGTTTACAAAGTGAATCCAGGACAGCCAATGCTACACAGAAAAACACTGCCTCAAAAATAAATAAATAAATAAATAAATAAATAAATAAATAAATAAATAAACAAATAAATAAATAAATAAACAAACAAATAAACAAATAAATAAATAAATAAATAAGTAAATGAGTGAATAAATAAATAAATAAATAAATAAATAAATAAATAAATAAATAAATAAAT
>NW_026586662.1:6809864-6871316 GCF_907164565.1 Psammomys obesus | reverse complement strand
AATAAATAAATAAATAAATAAATAAATAAATAAATAAATAAATAAATGAAAACTTTCTTTCTGGTTCTACCCCCAGGGCTGTCAGATAACTAAATTTGCTATAAACTTTTAACTTTTAGAGTTACCAGAAAATAATCGTTTTCTTTTAACCTAATTTTGGTTTTTTTTTTATGATTTATTCACTTTCTATCCTAATTGTACACCCCTCCCTCATCTTTTTGCAGTTCCATCCCCCCTTGCCCTCCCTCAGTCCACTGAAAGGGGGAGGTCCTCCTCTCCTACTATCAGCTCCTAGCCTATCAAGTCTCATCAGGGCTGCCTGGATCCTCTTCCTCTGTTTGCTGGCAAGGTGGCCTCCCCAGAGGGAAATGATTAAAGAGCAGACAACCAAGTTCATGTCGGAAACTTCCCCTGCTTCCCTTTCTAGGGCAACCACATGGAGACTGAGCTGCCTATGGATTACATCTGAGCAGGGGGTCTAGGTCCTCTCTAAGCATGGTCTTTAGTTGATGCATGTCTGCAGGCCCTCCTGGACCCCGCTTTTTTGGCTTTATTGGTCTCTTTTTGGGGCACTTGTCTTCTTCTTCTATCTCCCTCTTCTTCCATAAGATTCACTGAACTCTGTCCAAAGTTTGGCTGTGAGTCCCTGCATCTGCTTTGATCCCCTGCTCGGTGGGGTCTTTTAGAGCACATCTGTGATAGGCTCCCATCCTGTTCGTTCACCTCTATCTCTGCTTCCATTATATATAATTTTTGCCCTTGTGAATGAGAATTATGCATCTTCCCTAGGGATCTTCCTTGTTTAGCTTCTTTAGGTCTGTAGATTTTAGTATGTTTATCCTATAGTATATGGCTAATATCCATCTCTAATTGAGTAAACACTATGTGTGTCTTTCTGCTTTGGGTTACCTCACTCAGGATGATCTTTTCTAGTTTCATCCATTTGCCTTCAGATTTTATGATTTCCTTGTTTTTAATAGTTGAGTAGTATTCCATTGTGTAAATGTAACACAATTTCTGTATCTACTCGTCAGTTGAGGGACATCTAGGTTGTTTCCAGATTCTGGCTCAAACACATGGTTTTGTGACGGATAAATAATAATAAAAATTTATTGGAATCCACTGGAAATAACCTTGAAATATTTTTACTCTAGTAAGCATACCGTAATTATAGCATTGAGATAAAACCATGTGTTGTATAACATTCCAGGAGCATGGGAGAATGGAAAATTCCGTACTTGAAGTTGTCTAGAAAATTTTGAAGGTAAACTCCATATATCTTTTCTATGTGAGGTATTGAAAAAGCCAACATTCTCTTCCTAGGAAAGTAGCCAATTCTTGCTGTCCCTTTAAGCATATGTAGTGACAGAATCACTAATTAAAGACATTTGTGGACAGTTTTTGAAGAAAATGAGAAGCACCTTTAACTATGAGCCAGAAGACAAAACCAACATCTTTGCTGGCAGAACAGAGTTAGGAGAAACCTGAGCAGTCAGTGTTATTGCTAAGCAATGAAGTCAACCAACTCCCAGAAACGCCATTTAGTAAATGACTTTACTATTTGAGTCAGTTTGCATTTAAAAGCAGCCTTACTAGAATTTTTGCCAAGGCCAGCTGGCTTTTGTGGTTGTCCACAGAGAGACTTTCCGCAGATTTCTTTGGACTACTAATTGGCCATATTGGGCAACTCTTTGAGCACTGTTTAAGGGTGTTACTGTGCAGGTGGGGAGAGAACACGTGTACTCCACAATTTTAAGAAGCCATTCAACATCGCTCTTAATATCTGTTGGCAGGTTAGGTATTTAACAGACAGTTTCACGGGTAAATTGGTGCATTTTAAAACTGTAAGCCAATTTAGAAACTTTTCCAAGATAAATTAGGGAAGGGATACATATGGCCGCAACAACAGTACATTCATGGCAGTGTTTCAAACGACATTCTGGTGTGACAGATAATGTGACCTCATTTTTTTATGTGCCTTATGGATTTGCAGTATGGTACATTTTTAGAAGCAATTATGTTGACATTTTTTAGCTGTCTATGAAAATTCAGTACTGATGTTTAGATCCATAGTTCATAACCCACGAAAATGCTAGCCATGAGGGACAGACAAGCAAAGTTGGAGCCAAAACTAAAGATAAAATATATCGAGCAAGAAATAATGTGTATAATGTTGAAAAGGGTATGGATTCCACACAAAGAGAAAATTCCACTAGAAAGTAATCGGGACACCAGGTGTCCTTACAAAAAGACACATATCTATAAATGTTGTAATGGGAAAGAGACAAAATCTTCTTTTAATCCGCTGAGCTATGGGGCTTTGGATAGTTTAGTAATCACCTGGCTTCTTTATGCATATATGGAAAATGATATTTATAACTAATACACATTTTTTGAAAATTTACTTAATTTTGTAAATTTTGAAATTGTTCACTGAAATGTGTTCATATGTATTCCCCCATTACAGCCTTCCCCATCAACTTCTCCTATTTTTTTTTCTCAATGTGCCTTTTCCCAATTTCATGTCCTCTTTATTTTTTTTTTTTAATTCAGTAAGTCAAATTATTACACACACTTTAAAGTTGATACATTGCAGGTCTCCTAACCTTACCTTTGTGGGCAAACTCCAGGCTCCCCAAGCAAGTGCTATAACCCTAGCGTGTACACACAGTGACACATCCAGCTGGCAAGATCTACGCTCAGGAATATACTTAGCTTGAATATCAAGCTGACCTACATACTTAGATACCGCAGTACAGACTCTAGGTCTCATAAACGTGGATCATGATCTCGATGCCAACTCTAGAACAGGACAAATTCCATTTTTAGGTGTTAAATAGACTTTTAAAATAATTTTCTTCTTCATACTTGTCTAGGTTGGTTTTATTACCAACTTGACATAACCAAGGGTCACCCGGGAAGAAAGAGCCTCAATTAAATAATTGTCTCAGTCATATTTTCCTGTGGCCATGTCTGTGTGAGACGGTCTTAATTTATTATTTACAGGGAGGGACCATCCATCTGTGGGCAATTTGATACTTGCACAGATGGTTCTGGGATATAGAGGAAAGCTCACTGAGCAGAAGCCTGTGAGAAAAACAGTGAGGAATGTTTCTCTGCGCTTTCTGCTTCATGTTCTTGACTTTAGTTCCTGCCCTGAATTCCCTCTGTGACAGATAATGAACGGGAAATGGTATTCAAAGAAACCCTTTTCTCTCAAATTATGTTTGGTAATAATGTTTACTATAGCAACATAAAGGAAACTAGAACTTAACTTTATGATAACAAGCATTCAGATTGGCTAGTGTTTTTTGGTTGCTGATTTTCCAGTTACAAAGAAAACGAATATCTTCTTTGCCTTCTTTTATTCTTTCTTTTTCTTTTTTTCTCTGTAAACTACTTTATTACAGTAACAGAAAACTGACTAATGGACATGTATGAAAAATGTTTATAGTATGAGTATATATATATTTTTTAACTTTTTTTATTTTTTCTTAATTACATTTTATTCATTTTGTATCCCCCCATAAGCTCCTCCCTCCTCCCCTCCCAATCCACCCACCCTCCCCTTTCTGCATGCATGCCCCTTCCCAAGTCCACTGATAGGGGAGGTTCTCCTCACATTTCTGATCTTAGTTTATCAATTTTCATCAGGAGTGGCTGGATTGTCCTCTTCTGTGGCCTGGTAAGGCTGCTCTCCCCTCAGGGGGAGGTGATCAAAGAGCAAGCCAATCAGATTATGTCAGAGGCAGTCCCTCTTCCCATTACTAGGTAACCCACTTGGACACTGAACTGCTGTGGGCTACATCTGTGAAGGGGTTCTAGGTTATCTGCATGAATAGTCCTTGGTTGGAGTATGAGTCTCTGGGAAGTTCCCTGTGTTCAAATTTTCTTGTTCTGTTGCTCTCCTTGTGGAGTTCCTGTCCTCTCCAGCTCTTACTATTTCCCACTTCTTACATAAAATTCCATTCACTCTGCCCAACAGTTGGCCATCAGGCTCAGCATCTGCTTTGATAGTCTGCAGGGCAGAGGCTTTCACAGGCCCTCTGTGGTAGGTTCCTAGTTTGTTTCCTGTTTTCTTCTTCTGGCTTTCAGAGGCCCTCTGTAGCAGGTTCCTAGGTTGTTTCCTGTTTTCTTCTTCTGATGTCCATCCTCTTTGACTTTCAGGATGGGGATTGAACATTTTAGTTAGGGTCCTCTCTCTTGCTTAGTTTCTTTAAATGCACAGATTTTAGTGGGTTTGTCCTATGTTGTATGTCTATATGAGTGAGTATATACCATGTGTGTCTTTTTGCTTCTGGGACAACTCACTCAGGATGATCCTTTCCAGTTCCCACCATTTACCTGCAAATTTCATGATTTCCTTATTTTTCATTGCTGAGTAATATTCCATTGTATAGATGCACCAAAATTTCTGCATCCATTCTTCATTTGAGGGGAATCTGGCTTGTTTCCAGCTTCTGGCTATTACAAATAAAGCTGCTACAAACATGGTTGAGCAAATGTCTTTTTTGTGTACTTGAGCCTCTTTTGGATATATGCCTAGGAGTGGTATGGCTGGATCTTGAGGAAGCACTATTCCTAGTTGTCTGAGAAAGTGCCAGATTGATTTCCAGAGTGGTTGTACAAGTTTACATTCCCACCAGCAGTGGAGAAGGGTTCCCCTTTCTCCACAACCTCTCCAGCATGTGTTGTCACTTGAGTTTTTCATCTTGGCCATTCTCATGTGTGTAAGGTGAAATCTTAGGGTTGTCTTGATTTCCATTTGCCTAATGGCTAATGAAGTTGAGCATTTCTTTAAGTGCTTCTCTGCCATTTGATATTCCTCTATTAAGAATTTTCTGTTTAGCTCTGTTCCCCATTTTTTTTTATTTTTTCTTTTTCTTTTTAGTTATAATTTGTTAACTCTGTGTCCCAGCTGTATCCCGCTCCCTCATTCCCTCCCCCTCCCCAACTCCCTCCCTGGTCTCCTCCCTGCCCCTTTCTGAGTCCACTGATAGGGGAGGACCTCCTCCCCTTTCATTTGACCCTGTTTATCAGGTATCTTCAAGGCAGGCTGCAAAGTCCTCCTCTGTGGCCTAACAGAACTGCTCCTCACACATCAGAATGGCCAAGATGAAAAACTCAAGTGACAACACATGCTGGAGAGGTTGTGGTGAAAGGGGAACCCTCCTCCATTGCTGGTGGGAATGTAAACTGGTACAACCATTTTGGAAGTCAATCTGGCGCTTTCTTAGACAATTAGGAGTAGTGCTACCTCAAGACCCAGCTATACCACTCCTAGGTATATACCCAAAATTTGCTCAAGTACACAACAAGGACATTTGTTCAACTATGTTTGTAGCAGCTTTATTTGTAAGAGCCAGAACTTGGAAACAACCCAGATGTCCATCAACAGAGGAATGGATACAGAAATTGTGGTATACAATGGAATACTACCCATTTTTTAAGTGGATTATTTGGTTTCCTGCTTTTCAGCTTGTTTAGTTCTTTATATATACTGGATATGAGTCCTCTGTCAGATAAAGGGTTGGTGAAGATTCTTTCCCAATATGTAGGCAGTTGCTTTGTTTTGATGACAGTGTCCTTTGCTTTACAGAAGCTTTTCAGTTTCATAAGGTCCCATTTATTGATTGTTGCTCTTAGAGCCTGTGCTGTTGGTGTTCTGTTCAGGAAGTTGTCTCCTGTGCCAGTGAGTTCTAGGCTGTTCCCCACTTTTTTTTCTAGCCGATTTAATGTGTCTGGATTTATGTTGAGGTCTTTGATCCACTTGGACTTCAATTTTGTGCAGGGTGATAAGTATGGATTTTTTTTTTTCACAGCAACTAACTTCTTTTAGCAGAAAACTAGATCATGAGCACATAGCCTTTTACGAGATTTATACTATTCCTTGTACATCCCTGTAAGGCTTGACCCTGACAATGAAGCTTGCCAATGGACAGCTGTTCTGGAGTCAATAGATTACAAGAGGTACTATATTGTGATTTGGGGTCTTACTTGTAGTCATTTACATCATTCAGTTATGGAAAAATTATCTAAGAATATGTGACTGTTTCTGATTCTTTACATCAGTTTAAGATAAAGATGGGCATTATAACCCACCTTGAAATGAGAGTGCTCAAAAATAAAGAATGGCCACACAATTTTTTAGCCAAGAAAGTTCAAGCAAATTACTTTAACACTTGGCTTTCATATTATTAAAATGATGATGATGATGTCCATAATAGCCTTTATATGCCTATCATATTACAACATTATTCTCCAAGAAACTGAAAGTAGAAAATGGTAATGAGGGATAATGTATAAATAGGGAAAGAGAGGATTAGGATGAGGTTGATAGTGGGTATTATATTGTAGTTGAAAAAGAACTGAGAAGTTCTAGAATTTTCTTACACTGTAGTCTGAATATAGATATTGGCAATATTTGTTTACTTCAAAAATCTAGAAAAAAGAGTCTCAATAGATTTTTGTTTTAGTAATAAAGTGATAAATACTTGAGGACATAGATACATCTAATTTGAAATGCTGCATATTGAATATATATATCAAAATATCAGGATACCCCACAAATTATACATTTTTATGTTTACTTTTACAATGTGAATTTCAATTAAAAATGAGACTTATTTTACAAGATCCCCACAGTGATATAATAAATATACGTAGAGTTCTAGATTTAAGTACTGGCATATATAATACCCTATAATAAGTATTAACACTTTTTATTACCTACATACATGGCATAAAAACAATCACATTTTTTTTGAATTTTGTTTTTTTTTCTTATCAGTTACATTTTATTAACTCTGTATCCCAGC
The DNA here is from genome assembly GCF_907164565.1 of Psammomys obesus. Lineage (NCBI taxonomy): Eukaryota > Metazoa > Chordata > Mammalia > Rodentia > Muridae > Psammomys > Psammomys obesus. The sequence goes on along the minus strand of NW_026586662.1, from coordinate 6,864,498 downwards.
CGTGTCCCAATCCCTCATTCCCTCCCAGTCCCTCCCTCCCTCCCTCATCTCCACCATGCCCCTTGCCAAGTCCACAAATAGGGGGACCTCCTCCCCATTCATCTGATCCTGTTTTATCAGGTATCTTCAGGACTGGCTGCAAAGCTCTCCTCTGTGGCCTAATGGGACTGCTCCTCCTTGGGGGGTGGGGAGGCCAAAGAGCCAGTCATTGAGTTCCTGTTAGAAAGAGTCCTTGTTCCCCTCACTATGGGAAACCAATTGGTTACTGAGCTACCACAGGCTACATCTGAGCAGAGGTTCTAGGTTACATTCATACATGGTCCTTGGTTGCATGTCAGTCTCAGAAAAGACCCTGTGCCCAGATATATTTGGTCCTTGTGGAGCTCCTATCCTTTCCTCATCAGACTAACTCCCCTTCTTTCTTATGATTCCCTGTACTCTGCCAAAGGTTTGGTCATGAGTCTTTGCTTTGAAAACACTGCTAGTTAGAGTCTTTCCAATGCGCTCAGTAGACTCCTGTCAATGTTCAATGCGTATCCCATCTGTCTTTCTAAACGAGGATTGATAATCTTACCCCAAGTCCGCTCTCTTGATTATCTTTTTTAGGTGTATAGATTTCATTATGTTTATCATATCTTATAGGTCTATATAAGTGAGTATATACCATGTTTGTCTTTCTCCTTCTGGGATATTTCACTCAGGATGCTCTTTTCTAGATCCCACCATTTGCCTGCAAATTTCGTGATTTCCTCCTTTTGGATTGCTGAGTAGTATTCCATTGTGTAAAAATACCACAATTTCTGTATCCATTCCTCCGTTGATGGACATCTGGGTTGTTTCCATGTTCTGGCTATTACAAATAATGCTGCTATAAACATGGTTGAGCAAATATCCCTTTTGTGTATTTGAGCAAACTTTGGGTATATACCTAGCAGTGGTATAGCTGGGTCTTGAGGAAGCACTATTCCTAATTGTCTTAGAAAGCGCCAGATAGATTTCCAGAGTGGTTGTACCAGTTTACATTCCCACTAGCAGTGGAGGAGGGTTCCCCTTTCTCCACATCCTCTCCAGCATGTGTTGTCTCTTGAGTTTTTCATCTTGGCCATTCTGATGGGTGTAAGGTGATATCTCAGGGTCGTTTTGATTTGCATTTCCCTGATGGCTAATGAGGATGAGCATTTCTTTAAGTGTTTCTCTGCCATTGGATAATCCTCTGTCGAGAATTCTCTGTTTAGCTCTGTTCCCCATTTTTTAATTGGATTACTTGGTTTGCTGCTTTTCAGCTTCTTTAGTTCTTTGTATATACTCGATATTAGTCCTCTGTCAGATAAAGGGTTAGTGAAGATTCTTTCCCAATCTGTAGGTAGGCTTTTTGTTTTGATGACAGTCTCCTTTGCTTTACAGAAGCTTTTCAGTTTTATGAGGTCTCATTTATTGATTGTTGATTTTAGAGCCTGTGCTGTTGGTGTTCTGTTCAGGAAGTTGTCTCCTGTGCCAATGAGTTCTAGGCTGTTCCCCACTTTTTCTTCTAACAGATTTAAAGTATCTGGTTTTATGTTGAGGTCTTTGATCCACTTGGACTTTAGTTTTGTGCAGGGTGAAAAATATGGATCTATTTTCATTTTTCTGCATGTAGACATCCAGTTGGACCAGCACCATTTGTTGAAGATGCTGTCTTTTTTTCCATTGAATGGTTTTGGCTTCTTTGTCAAAAATCGAGTATTCATAGGTGTGTGGGTTTATTTCTGGGTCTTCTATGCAGTTCCATTGATCCTCCTTTCTGTTTTTATGCCAATACCATGCAGTTTTTATTACTATTGCTCTGTAGTACAACTTGAGATCGGAGATAGAGATACCTCCAGATGATCTATTGTTGTACAGGATTGTTTTGGAGATTCTGGGTTTTTTGTTTCTCCATATGAAGCTGAGAATCTTTTTCTCAAGGTCTGTAAAGAATTGAGTTGTTATTTTGATGGGAATTGCATTGAATCTGTAGATTGCTTTTGGCAGGATGGCCATTTTCACAATGTTAATCCTACCAATCCATGAGTAGGGGAGATCTTTCCATCTTCTGAGATCTTCTTCAATTTCTTTCTTCAGAGACTTGAAGTTTTTCTCAAACAGGTCTTTCACTGGCTTGGTTAGTGTCACCCCAAGGTACTTTATGTGTTTAGTGGCTATTGTGAAGGGTGTCGTTTCCCTAATTTCTTTCTCGGCCCTTTTGTCTTTGGTATACAGGAGGGCTTCTGATTTTTTTGAGTTGATTTTGTATCCTGCCACTTTGCTGAAGGTGTTTATCAGCTGGAGGAGTTCTCTGGTTGAATTTTTGGGGTCGCTCATATATACTATCATATCATCTGCGAATAGTGACACTTTGACCTCTTCCTTTCTGATTTGTACCCCCTTGATCTCCTTTAGTTGTCTTATTGCTCTGGCTAGGAGTTCAAGTACTATGTTGAAGAGGTAGGGAGAAAGTGGGCAGCCTTGTCTTGTCCCTGATTTCAGTGGGATTGATTTAAGTTTCTCTCCATTGAGTTTGATGTTGGCTATAGGCTTGCTGTATATCGCGTTTACTATGTTTAGATATGTGCCTTGTATTCCTGATCTCTCCAAGACTTTAAACATGAATGGGTGTTGGACTTTGTCAAATGCTTTTTCAGCATCTAAGGAGATGATCATGTGGTTTTTCTCCTTCAGTTTGTTTATGTGGTGGATTACATTGATGGATTTCCGTATGTTGAACCACCCTTGCGTGCCTGGGATGAAGCCTACTTGGTCGTGGTGGATGATATCTTTGATGTGTTCTTGGATTTGGTTTGCAAGTATTTTATTGAGTATATTTGTGTCAATGTTCATAAGAGAGATAGGTCTGAAGTTCTCTTTTTTTGTTGGGTCTTTGTGCGGTTTAGGTATCAGGGTGACTGTTGCTTCATAGAATGCATTTGGTAATGTACCTTCTGTTTCTATTTTGTGGAATAGTTTGAGGAGAATTGGTGTGAGCACTTCTTTGAAGGTCTGGTAGATTTCCGCGCTGAAACCATCTGGCCCAGGGCTTTTTTTCGAGGGGAGACTGTGAATGACTGCTTCAATTTCCTTGGGGGATATAGGGCTGTTCAGTCTTTCTACCTGATCTTGACTTAATGTTGGACTATGGAATCTATCAAGAAAATTGTCCATTTCATTTAGATTTTCAAATTTTGTGGCATATAGGCTTTTGTAGTATGACCTAATGATTGTTTGAATTTCCTCTGTGTCTGTAGTTATGTCACACTTTTCATCTCTGATTTTGTTGATTTGGATAGATTCTCTCTGCTTTTTAGTTAGTTTGGCTAAGGGTTTGTCTATCTTGTTGATTTTCTCAAAGAACCAGTTTTTTGTTTCATTGATTTTTGAATAGTTTTATTTGTTTCTAATTGATTGATTTCAGCCCTGAGTTTGATTATTTCCAGCCTTCTGCTCCTCTTGGGTGTATCTGCTTCTTTTTTTTCTAGGGTTTTTAGTTGGGCCATTAAGTTGTTTGTATGCAATGTTACGAATTTCTTCTTGCAGGCACTTAGTACTATAAATTTTCCCCTGATCACTGCTTTCAATGTGTCCCATAAATTTGGGTATGTTGTGCCTTCATTTTCATTGAATTCTAGGAAGTCTTTAATTTCTTTCTTTATTTCGTCCTTAACCCAGCTGTCGTTGAGTAACAAGTTGTTTAGTTTCCATGTGCGTGTAGGCTGTTTGTTATTTCTGTTGTTGTTGAGGTCCAGCTTAAGTCCATGGTGGTCAGATAGAATACAAGGGATTATTTCAATCTTTTTGTATCTGTTGAGGCTTTCTTTATGACCAACTATATGGTCTATTTTGGAGAAGGTTCCATGCAGTGCTGAAAAGAAGGTATACTCTTTTGAGTTTGGATGAAAAGATCTGTAGATGTCTATTAGGTCCATTTGATTTAGGGTCTCTGTAAGTGTTTTTATTTTCCTATTTGTTTTCTGTCTAGTTGATCTGTCCCTTGGTGAGAGTGGAGTGTTGAAGTCTCCCACTATTAGGGTTTTAGGATCAATGTGTGATTTAAGCTTTAATATTGTTTCATTTACGAATGTAGGTGCTCTTGTATTTGGGGCATAGATATTCAAAATTGTGATGTCCTCTTGGTGGATTTTTCCTTTGATGAGAATATAGTGGCCCTCCTTATCTTTTTTGATTAACTTGGGTTGAAAGTCTATTTTATTAGATATTAGGATGGCTACTCCCGCTTGTTTTCTGACACCATTTGCTTGAAAGACATTTTTCCAGCCCTTTACTCTGAGGTAGTGTTTATCTTTGTTGCATAGGTGTGTTTCTTGGATGGAACAGAATGATGGATCCTGTTTCTGCAACCATTCTGTTAGTCTGTGTCTTTTAATTTTGGGGAGTTGAGTCTGTTGATGTTGATAGAAACTAGTGACCAACAATTGTTACTTATTTTAGATGTGGTGTTGGTGCTGTCACTGAGTTTCATTGCTTGTCTTCTTTTGGTTTTTTTTGTTGTGTAGTTATCAATTTCCTCTGTTTCCTTCGATGTAGTTGTTTTCTTTGGTTTGGAGTTTCCCTTCTAGTAACTTCTGTAGACCTGGGTTACTATGTAGATATTGTTTAAATTTGGTTTTGTCTTTGAATATCTTGAATTCTCTGTCTATGTTGATTGAAAGTTTTGCTGGGAATAGTAGGCTGGGTTGGAATCTGTGGTCCCTTAAGGACTGTATGATTTCTGTCCAGGCCCTTCTGGCTTTCATAGTTTCTGTTGAGAAATCTGGTGTGATTCTGATAGGTCTACCTTCATATGTTACTTGGCCTTTTTCCCTTGCTGCTTTTAGAATTTTTTCTTTGTTTTGTAGGTTCAGTGTTTTGACTATGATGTGACGTGAAGAATTTCTTTTCTGGTCTAGTCTACTTGGTGTTCTGTAGGCCTCTTGTATGTTTATGGCCATCTCCTTCTTTAAGTTGGGAAAGTTTTCTTCTATAATTTTCTTGAAAATATTTTCCGGACTTTGAGCCTGATGTCTTCTTTTTCTTCTACTCCTATTATTCTTAGGTTTTGTGTTTTCATGGTGTCCTTGATTTCTTGGATGTTTTGTGTTTGGAACTTTTCTGATTTTATTTTTTCTTTGAGAGATGTGTCAATTTCCGCAAGTGTATCTTTGGCTCCTGAGATTCTTTCTTCCATCTCTTGTATTCTGTTGGTGATGCTTACCTTTGTAGTGCCTGATCTTTTCTCTATGTTCTCCAGCTCCTGGGTTTTCTCTATTTGTGTTTTCTTTATTGATTCTAATTCTGTTTTCATGTCTTGCACCATTTCCTTCATCTGTTTGAATGTGGACTCCTGCTTTTCAATGATAGCTTCTATTTTTTTGTCTGTTTCCTCTCTATGTATCACTAATTGTGCCTCTACTTCTTTGGGTATAATTGCCTGTATTTCTATGAGAGCTTTGTTCATTTCTTCTTCATTTGCCTTCATTTGTGTGGACATTTATTTGAGAGCTTTGTGCATTTCTTCTCTGTTTGCCTCAATTTTCGTGGTCATTTCTCTGAGAGCACGATTTGTTTCCTCTTGGTTAGTCTCGATTTCTTTGGTTATTTCTCTGAGGGCTTTGTTCATTTCATCTCTATGGGCCTCTAGTAGCTGGAGAAACATAGTTTTGAGGTCGTTTTCTTGTATATCTAGTGAATTGAAGTGTCCATTGTTTTGTGGGGTTGTTGGTGAGGTCATTGTGTCCTGATTTTTGTTGGGAGTGTTCGTACATCTGCCTCTAGCCATCTGGTTATTTATAATCCTCACTGGTTGTTCTTCGAGATTGTAGTTTGTGCTATGATACTCTCTTTCTGTTTTCTGGACTGTTTTTTTTTTTTTTTTTTCAGGAAGATGAGAGAGGTTCACTGCTTTGGGAGTGTGCATTGTGTTTTCAGTTTTGCCTATGTAAGTAATATGATGCTGGCGCTATTCGCGTGTGCTTTTAGGGGGCGCAGTGTGCATGTGCAGATTCTCTGACTATTGCAGTGGCCTGCAAGCCACTATTACGCAGTTTGGACTGAGATCCAGGGCTTGTTTTCCAGGATTACACTGGTGGACCCGCAAGGCAGAGGCTTCAATGTTGGGGTCGCTATCCCAAGAATCCCTATGATGCCCACACTAGGGGTGTGGGTGGCAGGAATCTGGTCTGGTTGCTTCTGTGGAGAGGCCCTAGGTCTGGGGCAATCTCTCCCTAGAAGGCTCACTCACTCTCTTGCAGGACCAGTTGGAATGCTCAGGGGTTCCCCTTGATCACTACTCTCTGTTTTGGTCCTGCTGTGGAAGTGCACAGGTAGGCTAACAGTCAGCTCTGTGACACTGTGGCCGCAGGACTCGGTGTCCACCTTTCCTGTGTGCTGCCTCTTTGTCCTTTCCCTCTGCCAGGAGGGGTTATGTTGACTGGTCCCTGGGTGGCGTGGGAAAGAGTTAGGATGAGTGTACTCAATCCAAGATCCCGGGCCCAGATCTCTCTGCCAGAAGCAGCCTAGCGGTAGAATCTATGTTTGCTGATCCCAAGAGAATACCGGGTAGGGTTGAGTGTCCTCAGATTCAGAGCTTGGGTTTCTCTGCTAGGGGTCGCTGGGTGAGCTGGACAGAGGGTGCTGTGTCCTTGGCAGGCTGCCTCTCTGTCCTTCCCCTCTGACCTTCTCATCTGCTAGGGCAAGCTTATGGAGGTGCTCTCAGGGGAAAACAATAACATTTTTATGATGATAAAAATCTCCCAAGTTTGAGCTTAAAAGGTACAGTATGTGCAATGTTGTAAAAAGCAGTCTGGCAGTAATGTATGCACTAAGTCTGAAGTTCAAGGTGCTAAGTATTCTTGGAGAGAAGCACTACCATAGCATATAAATGTCATTCTTCTCCCCTACACTGACTTCCATTTTTAATTGTATTTTTTAAATTTATTCATTTTAATAAGTTATAATTTAACCGCTTTGTATCCCAACTGTAGCCCTTCCTTCATCCCCTCCCAATCCTACCCACCCTCCCTCATCTCCTCCTATGCCCCTCTTCAAGTCCACTGATAGGGGAGGTCTTCCTCCCTTTCCCTTTGACCCTAGCCTATCCAGTCTCATCAAGAGTGTCTGCATTGTCATCCTCTGTGGCCTGGTAAGGTTACCTCCCCTTTGGGGAGGGGTAATCAAAGAGCCAACCACTGAGTTGATGTCAGAGATAGTCCCTGTTCCCTTTACTGGGGAAGCCACTTAGAGCCTGAGCTGTTATGAGCTACATCTGTGCAAGGGTTGTAGCTTATCTCCATGCATATCCTTGGTTGGACTATCAATGCCCAGTTTATTTGGTTCTGTTACTCTCTTTGTGGGCTCCTGTTCCCTGCAGGTCTTTCTATCTCCCACTTCTTTCATAAAAATCCCTAAACCTGCCCAAATTTTGGTTATGAGTCTCAGTATCTGCTTTGATACCTTGCTGGGTAGAGTCTTTCAAAGGCCCTCTGTGGTAGGCTCTTTTGTTCCCTGTTTTTTCCCTCTTCTGATATCCTTTCTGTTTACCTTTCTGAGTGAGGTTTGATAATCTTACTCTTGTTTAGCTTAGCTTCTTTAGATGTACAGATTTTAATAGGTTTACCAATATTATATGTCTAATATCCACTTATAAGGGAGTATAAACTGTGTGTGTCTTTCTGTTTCTGGGATACCTCACTCAGGATTATCTTTTCTAGATCCCATCATTTACCTGCAAATTTCATAATTTCCTTGTTTTTAATTGTTGAGTAGGATTCCATTGTGTAAATGTACCACAATTTCTGTATCCATTCCTCAGTTGAGGAACATCTGAGTTGTTTTGTGATTCTAACTATTACAAATAAAGTTGCTAGGAACATGGCGGAGCAAATGTCCTTGTTGTGTACTTGAGCATATTTTGGATATATGCCTAGGAGTTGTATAGCTGGAACTTGAGGAAGTGCTATTCCTAATTGTCTAAGAAAGTGCCAGATTGATTTCCAAAGTGGTTGTACAAGTTTACATTCCCAAAAAATGGAGGCGGGTTCTCCTTTCTCCACATCCTCTCCAGCATGTGTTGTCACTTGAGTTTTTGATCTTAGCCTTTCTGATGGATATAAGGTGAAATCTCAGGGTAGTTTTGATTCCCTCACGACTAAGGATGATGAATACTTTTTTTATTTTTTATTAATTACACTTTATTCACTTTGTATCCCCTCTGTAGTTTCCTCCCTCCTTGCCTCCTAATCCCTCCCTTCCTACCCTTTTTCCATACATGCCCCTCTCTAAGTCCACTGATAGGGGAGGTCTTCTTTTCCTTCCTTCTGATCCTAGTCTATGAGGTCTCATCAGGAGTGGCTGCACTGTCTTCTTCTGTGGCCTGGTAAGGCTGCTCCCCCCTCAGGGGGAGGTGAACAAAGAGCAGGCCAATCAGTTCATGTCAGAGGCAGTCCCTGTTCTTGGACACTGAGTTGCCATGGGCTACATCTGAGCATGGGTTCTAGGTTATCTCCATGCATGGTACTTGTTTGGAGTATGAGTCTCAGGAAAGACCTCTGTGCTCAGATTTTTTGGTTCTATTGCTCTCCTTGTGTAGTTCCTGTCCTCTCCAGATCTTACTATTTCCTACTTCTTTCATAAGTTTCCCTGCACTCTGCCCAAAGGTTACCAGTAAGTCTCAACATCTGCTTTGATAGTCTGCAGGGCAGAGCCTTTCAGAGGCCCTCTGGCAGGCTCCTGACTTGTTCCCTCTTTTCTCCTTCTTCTGATGTCCATCCTCTTTGCCTTTCTGGATGGAGATTGAGCATTTTATCCAGAGTCCCCCTCTTGATTAGTTTCTTTAGGTATATAGATTTTAGTAGATTTATATATAATGGGCATTTCTTTAAGTGTTTCTCTGCCATTCAATATTCCTCTATTGAGAATTCTCTGTTTAGCTCTGTACCCCATTTTTTAAATGGGTTGCTTGATTTGTTGCTGTTTAACTTCTTTAGTTCTTTATATATTTTGGATATTAGCCCTCTGTCATATTTAGGATTGGTGAACATTCTTTCCCAGTCTATAGGAGGTCATTTTGTTCTGAAAACAGTGTCCTTTGCTTTACAGAAGCTTTACAGTTTCATGAGGTCCCATTTATTGATTGTTGCTCTTAGAGCCTGTGCTGTTGGTTTTCTCTTCAGGAAGTTGTCTCCTGTGCCAATGAGTTCAAGGTTCTTCCCTACTATTTCTTCTAACAGATTTAGTGTGTCTGGTTAGATGTTGATGTCTTTGATCCATTTTTATTTCAGTTTTGTGCAGAATGATAAATATGGATCTATTTACATTTTTCTACATGTAGACATCCAGTTCGACCAGCACCATTTGTTGAAGACGCTGTTTTTGTTTTGTTTTGTTTTGTTTTGTTTTGTTTTCATTGTATGGTTTCATTTTGAAATATGTAGCATTTGATACCTCAAGTAAAAAGTAGATTTTTATTTTGACTTTAACGACAAATATCAGAATCCCAAAATCCTTCTAGTCCTAGATTCTGGTACTTACATAGGAATGTGCAAGAGACTAATAAGACTATTGTAGCATCCACACTACTGAATATCACATGGGTGAGATGAGAAACAAGCATCAAAAATTCCTTTCCATCTGACAGGGACAGTTTTGGATGAAATAAAGAGTATAAATACTTTGGAGATTCAGAAAAAACAATAGAGTTCTTCAAAATACCTGGGAATATCATAGTGAAGGCCCATAAGTCCAGAGCCACTGACATACCAAAGACCCCTGTTGAGACTGCATAGCAATAGTTTATCATTTTATAATTAGCACTGCCTACTTCCCTCTTTTTCTTCAAGTCTCTGAATATAGATAGGCTCTGTGTTAAGCAAAGGGTTTAACTTCACAAGGTTTCTGCTGCAGGAGCATTATCAAGGCAATTTCTAATCCAAACTATCCAAAATCAGCTCATACCCAGCTGATGACTTTCTCTTGAGTTGTTTGAATAAAATCTCTTACAGCGTAAATGCCTTCATGTGGAATGCTTTCCCATACATGGTAAGATCTGTACACATTGACTCTGGAGTACCCCCCCCCCTTAGCTAGTGCCTTTAAGTACTTTGTTTAACCAAAGTTTATTTTAACCTCTTATCTCTAAAATACAGGAAGCATGCCAGTCAGGTCTGGGTAAGGATGAAAGGTGCAATACATTTAAAACAGAATGTTGGGCACACAGTAATTTCTTTTATCATCATTCACATGACTTCATGGCATTGAATCTAGTTTTGAACAGAATGAAAGAAAAAGTTGAAATAAGTTTGTGTCATAGTGCTTCCTGAGGCTTGGCTGGAAAGATCGACATTTTTTTCTCTATAAGGTCGTGATAATGAAGACAACCATTATGATAGTATGACAGCTGTTTTAAAATTCTTGTTGCTATATTGCTTCATCAAAATCAGAAATTCTTCCTCACATAATCCATCATGGGTCTCCTGACAAGAGGTTCACATCATCATTCTATGACATGAATACAAACATAATACATGATACATACTCAGTCCTTTAAGTCATCAGGTGAAAGTCTTTGCATAATAATTTCTGCATTTCCAGATCCCAATAACTTTGTGTACTTTTATGGTTTTTTTTTTTTTTTTTTTTTTTTTTTTTTTTTTTTTTTTTTTTTTTTGTTTTTTTTTTTTTTTTTTTTTTTTTTTTTTTTTTTTTTTTTGGTCTTGAGTACAGCATCATTATTCTCAGAATGTTATCTACAGTGTTCTAGGTGTGTGTAAACTAGAGGCACAGATAGGGGCAAGAAATTCCTGTCACCACACCTCTTCCAGCTTTTAGAGAGCTTTCCATGGTGAATGGTACATTCAGACATAAAGACCTTTTCTCCAAACCAAACCATTTGCAGACACACCCACACCTAAGTAGGCTAGGGCCACCTCTTTGGAATAGGGCAGTTTGCAGCAGCAAAGACCTCTGGAATGCCTGGATATTGGAAGGGCATGCTACTTTGTAGCTTACTTCAGCTAAGTAGAATTCTCAGCTGTTAAGTAGAGGACCTCAGGTATCATTTCAACAACCTTGATATGGCCCGAATGTTAACATTTTATACTAAAAAACCTATTGAGCCATTTGAAGACTTAGCATATCTCACTTGATTTACTAAGTTCTTGGATAGTGAAAAAGTACAGAGGAAAATATGCTTACAAATATAGCAAAAATAATCATTAATTATAATTCTTCTGGTAATTATGTTTATATGTACATGTAATGAGACTAATTTAAACACATCTAACAAAAATTGTCTTCAAGATTACTATTTTCACCTTCATTTTGTAATTTTGTTTTTACTTTGTTCTTCAATATGAGTTTATTATTAAATATAATGTATTAAGTTTCTATAATGTTATCTGTGTGTATTTTTTCAAAGTTGTTTATTTGTCACTGGGCAATGAATTAGTGTCCTCTTCTTTGGTAAAAGACACCTTTTCCATTCCTAGCTTTCTTATTTGAGATGATGGTACACATTTTTTAGCTGTATTATGTTATAATTACCCCTTAGCTAAAATTTTAGTTAAATTGCATTTTTCACTGGGTTGCTATCATTTAGTTGTTTATTTATTCTCTTTCTGAGAAGATCTTTATATAGTCATTATGTGTCAGGCCTACATTTAGCACTGGTACTGTAGAAATAAAGTCAAAGATGTTCAGTTTAACAAAATAAACACTAAGAAGCAGTTATATCTAGGGACACAGCAGATTATAGCAACAACAGTTTCTTCCATTAGCAGCAGCAGAAGGGATACAGGATTTTCTGAATATTGTTGAGGTTACTCTCAGTGTAGCTATTGGGAGGAAAGGACATTAATTATGGAATATTCCTTTCAGAAAATCAGTTTTCAGATTATTAAACCCTCTGCCACAAAGATGAGGTAGTAGAACAAGCTTTCAATGGCTTTCCATGGGGTTAAGAGAGCCAGCATATTTGGGCTCTCCTTTAAGTTCAGGGATATCTGGGTCAAATGGCCAGTCTTTTTTCCAGCCATACCATTCCTAGGCATATATCCAAAAGAGGCTTAAGTACACAATAAGGACATTTGCTCAACCATGTTTGCAGCAGCTTTATTTGTAATAGCCAGAAGCTGGAAACAACCCAGATATCCCTCAACTGAAGAATGGATACAGAAATTGTGGTACATCTACACAATGGAATATTACTCAGCAATTAAAAAAGAAGGAAATCATGAAATTTGCAGGTAAATGGTGGGACCTAGAAAGGATCATCCTGAGTGAGCTATCCCAGAAACAGAAAGACACACACGGTATATACTCACTCATATAGACATATAATATAGGATAAACCTACTACGATCTGAACACCTAAAGAAACTAATCAAGAGGGAGAACTCTGGCTAAACTGCTCAATCCCCATCCTGAAAGGCAAAGAGGAAGGACATCAGAAGAAGAAGAAAACAGGAAACAAGTTAGGAGCCTCCTACAGAGGGCTTCTGAAAGGCTCTGCCCTGCAAATTATCAAAGCAGATGTGGAGACTTACGACCAAACTTTGGGCAGAATGCAGGGGATCTTATGAAAGAAGTGGGAAATAGTAAGATCTATACACATCTTTATGCATGACTTTTATAATCTTTCCTTCAGTTATACCTATGTAAATTATACAGCAGACCAAAATATAGACATAGTAGAATAAGAAAGCAAGTAAACAAAACTGAGAGAACACCATCATTAAACCAACTCTATTCAATTATTTGCATAAACAATGGACATAGCCTATTGTAGTTTTGCATTTTAGGAAGATCAGAAGTCACTGAACACTACTTACTGGACTGTAAGAGCATTATTCACCTTCTTTTTTAAGCCACTGTGTCTTATACCTGGAAAAAAAGTAGGTGTTCAATAATTGAGATTTTAAAAGTTAATGAAGTAAATATTTAGTTGGATTCAAATTATTATAGCTGCTTTGTAAGGTGGCTAGATGTTGATAATATTGATGATTAAACACCTCAGCTTATGTTCCCCAGGAGTTATGTGTAGTTAAGCCTTACTTGCACTAACTTTTTTTAATAATGAAGATCAAGTTTATATCACAAATACTTCATCAACACCCAAAGACAAATATATTTTATTCCTTGTGTACCTTTCACCAAGACACATGATTTTCAAATTTCTTTCAACTTATTTTTTCTAATACTATGTCCATGAACACTGAAGATATAGAAGCAACAAAAATTTCCCTCACACATACTATCTGTGTTTATTAAGCATAAATAATATGCTTCCTTATGAGGCAGGTTCCTAGAAAAGTTGCAACCCCATTGCATTAATGTGAATTTAATCTATTGCCTACAGTGACTGTTTTGGAAACAAATACGAAGGAACATTTTAATCTGATTTTGTTATATATGACTGGGAACTATAGCTGAACTAGATTTACTTCGAGAAAATTGGGTTTTTATACACAGCTTTGAACATTAACCCTTATGGAGCATTTTGCAAAAATTCCCTATCTTCAGCATAATTCTTCAAAATAAGTTAAGAAGCCAGGCAAGGTGGCACATGCCTATAATCCTAACATTCTGGCCAACCTGGTCTACAACATGAGTTCAGGACAGCCAAGGCTACACAGAAAAATCCTGTCTTGAAACAAACCAAAACAAAAATAGGGTATGAAAGGATTCCACTGAACTCAGACACTCTGAAATTTAAGAAGCAATCTTAATAAGAAGCATCTATAGAAGAATTACTAAAAAGTTTTCTTTTGTTTCGTTTTATACTTTATTAGCAAGCCAGCATCTTACACATATAAGATGACAAAGGCTTTTGAGTTGTAAATCAACATGAATGACAGAGGAAGTGGAAAAAAAATGCCTCAAAGGCATTACCCATGAAGTTATCATTTTTGACTAAGGCTTTAAGCTCACCATAGACTGAATAATGAATCTTTTTTGTTTGTTTGTTTGTTTATTAAAAACAGTAGAAGTAACTATCAGTTGTTTTTGATTGTAATTAACTACCTATTTCAATTACCCCAAAGATTGTCTAATATTGACCTTTATTTACCAACAGGTATAGCCTTCATTTTAAATAAACAGTGGATTGAAACCATCCAAAGTTCTTATACCTGCCAATCAATTCATTTTCCCAGGCTCTTTTTTCTTGAGTTATTTCAGTGGTTGTTGCTATGCCTTGCATACAACAGTTTGGTTTTGAATATATGAATTGAGAAGTCATGGCTTATGTTTTGTGTAGTGAGGAAGCTTCCACAAATCTGTGAAACTAGTGAATGTTTATTGCTTTCTTTACATTTGCTCTGCTCTGCTAGGGCATTTTTCTCATTACAGAAAGTTGCAATGACTTAATGTATTATAATAGTCTCATTTGTACTGCTGTCACACCTTGGAATGCTTAGAGATGGAGTAAGAATTCAGACAAAAACTAGCTTAAGAATGAAAAGAATAATGCTTTTGGTTAAACCTGGCAATATATATATATATATATATATATATATATATATATATATATATATATATATATATATATATATATTTACTCATGGGAAGTATTAATGCTGTGACTCCAGTAAAGAGATTTTCACAGTTGTGTAAACTGGTGATGAATTTGAAAAAGCCCGAGGTCATCTGCCAAACAAAGGTATTCATTACCATCCTCAAGGCTTAGAAGACTCCTGGAACTACACACTTTATTTTTATACTTAAACTATTTCTTAAAAAGCCCAAAGGGGTTTAAATATGTGTCAGTGGGTTCAATGATTAAAGACACTTTTTGTTAGATTTATTCCAGAAATTGAAAAATAGGTCTGACTGGTCATCAACTATTCAAACTTTATCTGCACGAATTTTTGCCTTACTCGTAATAAGAATTAAACAATCTAATTACCTGAAAATATCTAGCAATAAAACATTTCACATGCAAATACTAAATCTCTCCTCATAAAATATGCAAAATGGTCATTGTGTATTTCATATACCTTGGAACTTAGTAGAAACTGGATACTTTAGGTGGAAGGACCATTAACATCGACACTGAAAACTATTGTCTGTTTTCTCTGCAAGTAGATAAAGAC
Organism: Psammomys obesus; assembly: GCF_907164565.1. Taxonomy (NCBI): domain Eukaryota; kingdom Metazoa; phylum Chordata; class Mammalia; order Rodentia; family Muridae; genus Psammomys; species Psammomys obesus. Next base: position 6,849,403 of record NW_026586662.1, on the reverse strand, counting down.
AGAAAATAACAAAGCTGGTTTTAGATGATAATTACTGATTTCAGGGAGGGAAGGTTTTGTCTCAGTTTTGACTGATGTTATTTTTAGGACACACCATTCTATGGAAATATTTGCTTTAATACCACCAATAACATACACATATGACCTAGGCTACTTTTTCCATTATACTCACTATGGTTCATGTCACTGTCAAGTGCTGTCAGTTTGGTTTCATCTCTCTGTACCACCCAGAAGGGATACAACAAAGTGGAAGAGTCTGCAACTGAAGGAGGTAGGAGAGACCCATAGGCATAGCAGGATAGACATTGGGCAGAACTATAGGACTGTAATGGAGCAGAATCAGAATGCTTCTGAATAAGTGTAACAAGAAGCCTAAAAGGTGATGTAACAGAAACGTTACAGCAGGTAGGCAGCAGTGACCAAGATGAATGAAAATTAGAAAGATTACACAAGGAGCTGTTGAGCAATATGGCTGCAAAAGGAAAGTGCACATTTGTGGGAACTGAACTGCAGCCTGGATTGTGTTCCTTAGCCCATCTGTGTGCTGAGAGGGTTCACCAGCTGAACAGCTGCACTAACAGACTGAAACTAGACCAGTCTCTTCAGTAGGTGGGAAAGGAAGCAGAAAATATAGGCGATACTATCCATATCTTAACAGTCACAGTTATGCTTTTAATCCAATGTTAAGTCAATATGAAAAAATCAATATTTTGATGATAATTTTACATTTCTTGAATTATAACAATACAACCTAATTATCAATTTTAAAATTAAATAAAACATTTCTTCATTAGGCATATTTTAGTTATTAAATTTATAAGTCAGTTATTAGTTATATTCTGAACACTTATGGTTTAATAAAATATTTTACCCATGTGGGTTACTCATCAAACCATGTAAGCATAACTGTTTTAAGATAATAAATATCACTGATAATGTAAGAAACATACACAGTCATATATCATGAGTAAAGTACAACGTGGGTTTTACATTACTTGTTCCTGCAATAAAACTGAAAGGTAAATTTATTATTTATATTTTAAGAATTTGGAACTGAAAGCTAAATTTTAGAGCTCATAGAGCTACTGTATTATAAAGCCGAGACTATAGTCAAAGATGGTGTGATTCTCCTCAGTGCGTACATGCAGGCATGGTTCACGCGTATCTCAATGGCTTCCTTTGACTATCTTATCAATATTATCAGTTTTAACATAAGAAGTGCCTCTATCCGTGCCTTATTTATGAAACTATACACTAAATATCAGGCACAATTATTCTTATCCAAGAGCCTTTTAATGAATAATCAGTTATGGAAGTATTCTGGTTATGTTGAAATAAGATTTTGTGATTTATTTTTTTCTGAATTCTCTTAGCATTTGTGTCTCTTCTTAGTATTTCTGGATAAGTATGGTTAAATAATTGAAAGGAAGAACTATTATTTCTGTTCGGGTTTCAAAATACTTTTAAATGTCATCTGTAGTCACAGTGTTTGCTGTAAATTTTTGTAAATCTGTGTGTTTAGGTATAATTTATATATTTATACATTTCCATAACTAATTTACTTATATTTGAGGCACTGATCTTACCAATGTTGTTGTTAGAATAATTTGAAATTTTAATAAAGGATTTATGGACTCTAATACAGTTAGGTTAAGGATTATGTTTTACTTAGCTTAACATACTGTTAAACACAACTAAGAAGATGTATAATACTCTGTGTTGTCAAAGAATATTCAGTCAACTAAAGTTTTGTTAGAATTTTTGCACCCTGGTGGAAAAGGAAATCATGCTGTGATTTTATTTTCCTTTAAAACTTACCGAATTGGACATTGATGTTATAAAACTCTAATAAACATGAGATGGGAAACTTTCTCTTGTGTGCTTTGAGAATAAACCTGTTAGTCTGGAATTGAGAAAGGGATCATCCAACAGAATAAAAGAGTCTTCTCTTCCATGGGTGTCAATAGTAATACTTTTTCTGCTTGAAGCTGTCTTTGTGGGAAGATTTTTAGTTTGATTCCTTCAATTAGTGTGAGTTTATTCATGTTCCGTCTTCTTGCTGCTGATTTTTTTGCTGTGTATGTCAATGTCCCTGTCTTAGTTGTTCTGTCTAAATAATCAAATACATCAACCCAAAGACAGTTATTTTTGCTCCTATTTCTAATTTCTACACCATCTGCATTCAGCACTCATTTCTTCCCCTTATTAGTATAACTCCCTGAATGACTGACAATGTGTTAGTGTTTAAAGAGCCAGCTCTTGCCTTTTGTCCTTTTTGTTACACATTTGTTTTCTATTTAATCTTTTCATTTCTTTCATTTTCATCACATTTTATTGTGGTCATTTTCTAAGACAACATTGACAGCTTTTAACTCCCTAGTCTTTCCTCAAAGAAATAATTTAAATTTTTCCTAGGTTTTTTTATTAAAGCAGTCATTCTATACATAAATATATAATATCTCTAATATCAGCTCATAAAGGCAAATATTTCCTAATCCATTCTCTCAGAAACTTGTTGAAAATTAATTGACAATAAATATGGTTATTTACTTTTGAGTTTTCAATACAAGTAATATATAGATAAATTTGTACACAGACAGAAATATATCTATATGTAGTTACGCTAGCCACACTACTTCCATAACTGTACTTTGAAAATAAGTTTTCAACATATGGAGTGAAAACCCCTCATTTTGATGTCTTTACAGAGTTTTGTTTATTCTAGGTATTTTATATTTTAAAATCAATGTTTACGTCAGTTTGAATTTTTATTTTAAAGTGACAGGCTGCACAATTTTATTTTTATAGTATTGTATCTACTGATAATTTTGGTTAGCAATGCTAAGCTGCCAACCTTGATTCTTCCAGTTTGTGAATGTGAAGCCTTTCCAACTGTATGAAAAAAGAAATTGATTCTTCTCTTACACATGCGTCTCAACCATCGATTCCCTCTCTTCTACTTCTCCCAAGACTCTCTCAAATCTCCCTTTTCCCATAGAGTCACTCCCCCATTTTCCTTTAGAGTAGAGCAGGCCTCCAAGAGACAACAACTAAACACAATGAAACAGGATTTAAAAAGACAAGGCAATATCCTACCATTGCCTGAAAATTTTATGATTTCCTTGTTTTTAATTGCTGAGTAGTATTCCATTGTGTAAAAGCACCACAATTTCTGTATCCATTCCTCCATTGATGTGCATCTGGGTTGTTTCCAGGTTCTGGCTATTACGAATAAAGCTGCTACAAACATGGTTGATCAAATGCCCTTGTTGTGTACTTGAACATCTTTTGGATATATGCCTAGGAGTGGTATAGCTGGATCTTGAGGAAGCACTACTCCTAGTTGTCTGAGAAAGCATCAGATTGATTTCCAAAGTGGTTGTACAAGTTTACATTTTCACCAACAATGGAGGAGGGTTCCCCTTTCTCCACAACCTCTCCAGCATGTGTTGTCACTTGAACTTAGCCTTTCTGATGGGTGTAAGGTGAAATCTCAGGGTCATTTGGATTTGTATCTCTCTGATAGCTAAGAAAATTGAGCATCTCTTTAATGTTTCTGAATGAGTTATTCCAGAAGCAGAAAGACACACAATATATACTCACTTATAAGTAGGTACTAGACCTGTAAGTTAGGATAAACATACTAAAATCTGTACACCTAAAGAAGATAAACAAGAAAGAGGACCCAGGATAAGATGATCAATCCTTACTTAGAAAGACAAATGCAATGAACATTGGAAGTAGGAGAAAACAAGTAACAGGACAGGAACCTACAACAGAGGACCTCTGAAAGACTCTACCTAGCAGTGTATCAAAGCAGATGCTGAGACTCATAAACCTTTGGCAGAGTGCAGGGAATCATATGAAAGAAGGGGGGATTAGTATGACCTGGAGAGGACAGGAGCTACACAAGGACCAAATATATCTGGGCACAGGGGTCTTTTATGAGACCAAGGACCATGTATGGATATAACCTAGAACCCCTGCTCAGATGTAGCCCATGGTAGCTCATTATCCAAGTGGGTTCCCTAGTAAGGGGAACAGGGACTATTTCTGACATGAACTCAATGGCTGGTTCTTTGACCTCCCCCCACCCCTGGAGGAAGGAACAGCCCTGCTAGACCACAGAAGAGGACATTGCAGCCAGTCCTGAAGATACCTGATAAAACAGGGTCAGATCGAATGGGAGGAGGACCTCCCCTATCAGTGGACTTGGAAAGGGACAGGGAGGAGATGAGGGAGGGAGGGTGGGATTTGGAGGGAATGAGGGAGTGGGCTACAGCTGGGATACAAAGTTAATAAACTGTAACTAATATTAAAAAATATTTAATTAAAAAATAAAGCAGATTCTGAGCCTGATGGCCAACTGTTGGGCAGAGTGAATGGAATTTTATGTAAGAAGTGGGAAATAGTAAGAGCTGGAGAGGACAGGAACTCCACAAGGAGAGCAACAGAACAAGATAATTTGAACACAGGGAACTTCCCAGAGACTCATACTCCAACCAAGGACTATCCGTGGAGATAACCTAGACCCCTGACAATGCAGCCACTTCTGATGAGAACTGATAGACTAAGATCAGAAAGGAGAGGAGGACCTCCCCTATCAGTGGACTTGGGGAGGGGCATGCATGTAGAAAGGGGAGGAAGGGTGGGATCGGGAAGGGAGGAAGGAGGGGCTTATGGGGGGGATACAAAATGAATAAAGTGTAATTAATAATAAAAAAATAAAAAATAAAATAAAGACAAAACAAAAGCCCTCAAAAAGGTAGACAAGACAACCAATAGGAAGAAACAAGTCTCAAGAATAGTAAGAAGAGCCAGGGACATACCCTTTCCCTCTCTTAGGTGTTCCACAGAAACATCAAGATAACAGCCATAGCACAGACTCAAAATACCTGGTGCAAACTAGTGCTTGCCACTTCAGTCTCTGTGGACCCCTATTATTATCCCCACTTAGTTTATTCAGTAGGCCATTTCCTCCTGGAGTCCTCCATTTACTCTGACTCCTGCAATCTTTTCACCTCCTCTTCCATGGGTTTCCTGGGCTCTGAGTGGAGATATGAGCCAGAGGCCTCTAATTTAGACCCTTTCTTCCAATTTTTATCATGATAGTGTACAGTTTGATCCAATATAGTTACTGAATGGCTCCAGCACCATGGGACTATTTACAATTCCTCACTTGCACCGCCTTTGCTCATGCCACCTCAGCCAATCACAATCACTAGTTGGCTTCCCATTCCTGTAATTCCTCAAGATTAAGGAAGTGGAGTCAAATGCAGTATGCTTCCAATTGGTACAGATTCATATTGCTCACCACAGTTTTCTCGAGATTTCTTTTTACATTCTGTGTTTCTTGATGATTTGTTTCTGTTTCTATTTGTTGAATTGTATTCCATGTTTAGATTCTTAAAACTTCACTCACCATTTTTCAGCTATGATATAATTTTAATTGGTCGTGTGTTTATATGAATTAAGCTCAGGAGCAGAAGTGTTTACATTTTCTCTTTATTGAACTTGTATTTAGTAGTGTTTTCTAAGTTGTTCTGAATCAGCTATTACATGACTTTTGTAAACATGTGCTTGTATGAATTAAGCTTGTGTTGGTTTGTACTAAATCTATTTTTAATTCAGATTTAGTATTTTCCATTTTTTTCTGCACAACAAGGGCAATATTTTGCATCCTTACCAGCAAGACATAAAAGATTCAATCTTTCTCTATCTTTAGCTGCGGTTGATACTGTTGGTATTTTTTATTTTACCCATTCATAGGTAAGCAGTGATGTTTCATTTTGGTTTAGCTTGTATATCTCTGCTAATAATGGAGAGCTGTTGCCAGGTGTTATATGCTTTATTTACAGATTGGTCATTGCTCATCAATGAGACTATAATTGATGCTTAGGTACTTGACCCCTTCTACTTTATTATAATTGTCTAAATTAATTCTAACTTTTTGTGAAACCTTGAGAATTTTATACATACAGGATTATATAATCTAACAGTGACACAATCCCAGCATAAAATGAGGAGAGTAGGTGTAAAATTCCAGCACTAGCTGAGGAGCCATTGCCATTTTATTTATTTCATTTTTTTTATTTTTGCCTTTTATTAAAAGTAGATTCTTTTCTCATACAGTATATCTTGATTACAGTTTCTCCTCCATCAACTATTCCCAGTTCCTTCCCACCTCTTCTCCCATCTAGATCCCTTCTGTTTCTCTCTCATCAGAAAAGAACAGTCTTCTATGAGATAACAACCAAACATGACAAAATAAAAATACAATTAAAAAAATCACATTGAAGTTGGACAAAGAAAACCTACATAAGGAAAAGAGCCCGAAAGAAGAAATAACAACCAGAGACCCACTCATTTGTACACTCAGGATTCTCATAAAAATACTAAAACTGAACGCTATACTATACATATGAAGAGTTGGTACAGACCTGTTTAGGCTCTGTGCTTGATGCTTCAGTCTCTGTGAGTGCCTAAGAGCTTCGCTTAGTTGATTTAGACGGACTTTTCTCTAGATATATCTCATCTCCTCCAGCTATAAGTGTCATTGACATTTTATTGTATAGCTTCTGGGAGAAGGAGCATCTCCTTCAATGACAAAATTTGATAGGTCAGCCACACATCAGGAAAAGGCCCACTCTAAAATGAGTGGACTTTTTCAGCATGTAATGAGATGATCATGTGGTGTTTTTTTCTTCCAATTTGTTTATATGGTAGATTACCTTAATGAATATTTGTATGTTGAGCCATCCCTGCATCCCTGGGATGAAGCCTACTTGATAATGCTAGATGTTTTTGCTATTTTCTTGAATGTGGTTTGTGAGTATTTTATTGCGTAGTTTTGCATCAATGCTCATAATGGAAACTGTTCTGATATTCTCTTTCTTTATTGAGTCTTTGTTTGGTTTAGGTATCAGGGTGACTGCAGCCTCATAGAATGACTTCGGCAATGTTCCTTCTGTTTTTTTGTTTGTTTGTTTGTTTGTTTGTTTGTTTTGTGGAATAATTTGAGGAGCATTGATATTAGCTCTTTTTTTGAAATCTGGTAGAATTCTGCACTAAAATCATCATCAGGTACCAGACATGGATATGCCATCTAGGTTTTGTTTAGTTTTTAATTTAAAATGTATTTTTTTTCTTTTTAACATTTAAAATTTAGTTGTGTATGTGTGTTTTGACTACATGCATGCATGTGCACTACATGTATGGCTGGTGGTTGAAGAAGTCAGAAGAGGGCGTTGGATCCCCTGTAACTATAATTATAAATGATTGTTAGCCATCATGTGGGTGCTGGGGAATGAACCTAGGTTCTGTGCAAGAGCAGCAACTGCTCTTAATGGCTGAGCTATCTCTCCAGTTCTGCTATCAGTTCTTTAATAATTCTGTGACCTTAGTATAATGGCAACCTCCCCTGGCTAGATGAGCTGTTCTAGGCACACTCAAGTGCCTGTGGAGCCAAGACTACACACTGGCCATGTGACCCCACAGGTAGTGCTCTTTCATCATCTTGTGATTCCAGGGGCATATAAATCATAGCTTGTGATGTTGATTTCAAGAGAAGCCATGGTTTTGTCTGATTTCGGTTATAACCTCTAATCCACAGCCTGTCTTAGACAGAGACCAAAAGGACTCTCATTATGGCCACCTGTCCTTACCCATCACAATTGTGAGAGCTGTAGAAGGCCAGACAATGGGGGGGGGGGACATGGTCATCATGGACCTGGATGTACCCACAAGGTAGTCAGCGTTTGGGAGCCTGGCGGGGACAAATATACTGACTTTTTAAAGGAAGGGACCTATATATAGATCATGTATGTGACTCCTTGAGGATAGGGGTGGAGAAATTGCTCCATGTTACCTGTCAGTAAGAGGAAGGCCATCACCAGGACTTAGTGCTCTAATAAGGACACTTCAGTCTGATGGAGAATTGCACAGATATGTTTGGTCCTACCGTGACGTTGGAACAGTTTGGCTACTAAGATGTGAAATGGTACTGCTTTATGCCTTCTTTTGCAGTTCTTTTGAAGCCAGTGCCACCCAAGTGGGCACTCCAACCCATGTCGTCATGGAACTAAGTGATGTGCTACAAAATCTAAAGAACAAGGTGGCTCAGAGAGCAGCTTTACATCTTCCAAGAATCAAGGCCCCTGCCTGGCAGCAGCACCACAGTGCAAACCTTGAACGCAGCTATAGGTTTCTCAGACATATAGTCCCATGGAGACTTTCTTACCCCTACAGTAGTTTTATGTCAAACAAGATAGTTGTCAGAGGTCGTTGTTGAACTGAACCCTGAAGTTATTAAGTTATGTTGAGATGCAAAAAAATTTCTGGGTTTTGCAAAGAAAAAAAGAAGTATTTATATGCTACAGGTAGAAGAATTTTAGCAGAAATATAACTTTCAAATGCTGACCTTAGAGTAGAGTTTTGCTGTTTTTCTCTCAGAACAGTTATCTTCTCAGAGCCCAAATGTTTTTACTTTAATAAAGTCTAACTCATTATTTTTTACTTTTATTTGTTTATGCTTTTGATGTCATATATAAAATCTCCTTTTAAGCTAAGTAACTAATAGTCTCTTTTTCTGTATAATCTTCTTTTATTTACTACATTTTGGTTTTTAAAATCACTTTCAAGATAATTTCTATATGTTAAGAGATAAGACTAAAGTCTTCCTCCTTTTCTGTTGAAATGGGTGTCTTAACTTGATAGATATTATTTGTTCAAAAATGACTATGCATGCACAGAGACATGTCACGATTGCTTTGAATTACTTCATTGAGGAATTCTTTTGTCCAAAACATAATTTTATAAAATGAGTTCAAGTTGCTTATTGACAATGCATATGAATACAACTGACTTTTATTTCATAGTTTATAGTCTTGCTACTCACTTTCTTTCATAGCAGATTCCTTAAGATTACAGTTTAAATAACCACCATCCAAAACTTAACAGTACAGTGATCAATATAACTTTTGATATTCATATTAGCCATGTTTCTATATTTAATGGAAAAATACCTGACACAAACAAATGGACAGGAGGAATGATTTATTTTAGGTTATAGTTTCAAAAGTGTTGGTCTATCATCACCAGCATCCTTGATTCTGGACCGGTGGCAACAGGAGAATCACTGCAGTTGAAGCAGATAGCATAGACTTTATGATGGACAGGAAGCATTTTATTAATGCAATCAATTAGGTGAGAGCTTTCAGGTTCTGATTACTAACTAAGAGCTTAACAATTCAGGTTCTGATTACTAAGAGCTCAACAGTTAACAATCAAAAAGAGATTCCATATAAACAAATGAAGAAATGAGAACAATCCTGAGAGAAGCTATTTAAAAAGACAAAAATTAAGGCCAGCGAGGTAGAGGTAGCACATTCCTGTAACCTCAGCACTCGGGAATGCAAAGTGAGCATGGAGTAGATTTTCTGTTGGCTAACTACTTCTGAGCATGGGTCCTGCCCTGGCGTGTGGTGGATGGACCCAGTGCCATTCCATTGGGAAAACCTGATATTTTCCTTTCTAGCATGCATCAGCTTAAAATAGCTTGTTGTTTAGGAGTATAACTTGGTGCCCACTTTCACTTGTCAGTGCTGGGATTTTGTCTGGCTTGAACCTCTGCAGGTCTTGTTATTTGCAGTCACAGTCCCTATGAGTCCATGTATTCATCAATCCCATTGCATCTAGAAGGCACAGTTTTCTGTCACCTCTGGCTCTTACAATTCTTCCAGTTTCTCTTCTCTCATAGATCCCCCAGTCCTTAGAGGAGAGGTTTGATAAGACATCACATTTAGGGCTGAAAGAAGAAGCTTTCTTATGAAGGTTAAGAGAGTATCTGACTTTTAGGTATAGCAATTTGCCCTTAAGAGTAATTTTATTGATATGTACAATAAAACAGTAATTTTCCCTTACAACTCATAATTTGTCTAGTCTCAGGTGTTTTGGACACTTTAGCAATGTCTCACATATGTTACATCTCACAGAGTGGTCTTTAAGTCCAAGCAAAAATATTTGGATACTCCTATAACATTTATGCCACTATTGCACTGATATATGTTATAGTCAGGTCAGTACTATAGGTTACAGAGTTTGATTTTGGGATAATATTGGTAATTACTTGTTTTCTCTGAGTGTGCAAAGTAACTCAAAGCACAATAAGTGTAAGGGTGAAGTTTCTAGTTGGGCACCAGATTTATTTCTCCATGTTTAAATCAGTATGTAATCACAAAACTTTATACAGAGTAATCAACAGCTTTAGCAATATCTTGTAATATTTTTTAATCAACTCAACAATATTACTCAATATTGTAATATTTTTGATCCAACTCAACAAGTCCTGACACTGAAGATTTTACTTTTTTGGCATAAAATATGTAGTAGGTTATCTCTGCAATTGTTTGTTTATGACTCCACTTATATGCCTTTCATATATGTACATATTTTAGGACTCTTCTGCAGTAGTAGGTTTCCAGGTGGCTTTTCAAAAGGCATTTAAGTCTCCTTTACCTTGACCACAATCCTTTCCCTCAGTTTATCCCCCAGTTGATCACAATACTTAGAAGTCAGAGGCAGAAGAAAGTTTATTAGTTTGAAGTCAGCTTGGTCTACACAGCAAATTCTAGCCTAGCGTTATTACAAGGTGAGTTCTTGATTCCTTCCCTATTTTTTTCCTGTGTCAACAAGTCATTACATTCTGGCAGAGAGCCAACCTATTCAGTAAGTAATCTCAATACAGATATAGTTTTCGAAATTTTTGAATTGATGAGATTTCTCTTAAAAAGGACCTTCACAAGAGGTCAGCGTAAAAATTAGCATATGAAGAACCATTTCAATTTGGTAAGATGGCGGCACCGGGAGGACTCTCATTCTGACCAGTAGCACAGCAGGATCAGCACTGTAACCAGCAGTCAGAACTCATGGCCCTAAAACACAAGGATTGTGTTTCCCAGGTGAGAGGTTACCCCACGGTGGGGGATTCAATCAGCTTCAACTCACCCAGCTAAACCAAGGCAGAGATCCTGGTTCCACCAGGCACTTGGTTGCCAGCCCAGAGCCACACACCAACGTACTCAGATCACTGTCCCAGACTGGACTGTGGACATCACAACATCAGAGACTGAGATTTCCAGTCGAAAGATAACCCCACAGTGCAGGAAACAATTGGGACCGATCTTAGGTCACCCAGACATCCCCTGGAAAAGACTCGGAGTTCCACGGGTGCCCAGAAGCCAGAACAAAGCCAGATCCAGGGAACCAGGTGCCAGCATAGAGTCCTGCGTGTGCCTGACTCGCTGCCCCAGATAGAACTGTGGGCCCCAGGGCACCAGAGACTGAGTTTCTCTGTTGGGTGCAAATCCACAGCGAGGGGAATGACTGGTCTGATCTCAGAGCACTCAGCCGAAACCACCATCCCGAAAAGGTCTCAGGAAAAATTACCCAGTTTTGGCAGATGCCCAGGCAGCCAATCCCCAGAAATGCAGAAAGGCAGAGCCATGTAAGTCTGTGCCTGCGGATTCTACTCGCCATCACAGACAGAACGGCTGTCTCCAAAGCAAAGACTGGGTGTCCCAGTCAGGAGGAAACCTCACAGCAGGGGGATGGGGGTGATCAGGCCCAACTCAACGCTCAGGACTCCCAGCTCCAAAAGACTTTCTAGATTCACGAAGACTCTAGGCTCTAGTCTTCTACTTCAGGCATGAGCGCTGTGCTCACCCACCATTATTGAGTACTGCTAGGGCACTGGGGCACATAGCTGCATCCTCAGACCTACAAAAGCCAGAGAGCCATTACAGCAGCACTCAGATACTGCTCCAAGGATCAACCAGTTATCCCTAGCTGAACTGACAAAACTGTGGGAATCCCTGGTTTTTCAAGAGGGCTGCACCCAACAATTACACCTAAATTCAGAGCAAGAAACCCAGAAGCAGGGCAGCCATCACCAGAATCTTTCCTGATGAGAGGAGAGCCTTCCTGAACACTACAGTTACCACACAGTTCCATACACCTGAAGTGAACTGTGACAATTCCTGAGAAGCACCACCAGTCAGTTGACCATACCCAAAAAGCAGAGGAGAACTTCAGAACCCCGCCAAATGGATTCTCCTCACCCCAGGCCCCCCCAGCAGGCAGCAAAAATTAACAGACAACACCTGAGACAGAGAGATGGATAGAGGCCAGCAAAAAAATCACAACCAACAAAAGGCAAAACAATATAGCATCCCCAGAACCCAGTTATCCAGGGACAAGTAGCCCTGCACACCTTAACATAAGTGAAATTCAAGAAGATGACCTTACATCTATGCTTATGAGCAAGTTAATGGAGGAAGCAAATAAAATGCATAAGGAATTAGAGGAAGGTAAAATAAAACAAATTACGGCCATCCATAAAGAAATACAGGAAGATGCAGCCAAACTGTTTGTGGATTTCACAGAGGAAATGATTAAATCACTGAAAGAAATAAAAGAAACAGAGGAATGTTCAAACAAACAGCTGAAGGAATTGAAGGAAAAACAGGAAAATACAGTCAGACAGGTGAAGGAAATCAACAAAATTGTTCAAGATCTGTAGATAGAATTGGAAGAATTAAAGGAAACACAAATGGAGGAAATCATGGAGAGGGAGAACCTAGGAAAGAAAACAGGAACTACAGAGGTAAGCATAACCAGCAGACTACAAGAGATGGAAGAAAGAATCTCAGGTGTGGATGATACAATGGAAGAAATTGATGTATCCATCAAAGAAAATAATACATCTAAAAAATTCCTGACACAAACCATACAAGAAATCCAAGACAACATAAAAAGACAAAACCTAAGAATAATAGAAATAGAGGGAAGATTTCCTCCTCCAAGGCCCAGAAAATATTCTCAACAAAATCATTGAAGAAAATTTTCCCAACTGAAAGGGGAGGCTTATAAGAATACAAGAGGCCTACAGAACACCTAATAAATTAGACCAGAAAAGAAAATCATCCTGTCACATAATAATCAAAACAGTAAGTATACAGAACAAAGAAAAAATACTAAAAGCTGCAAGGGAAAAAGGCCAAGTAACATGTAATGGCAAACCCATCAGAATCATACCTGACTTCTCAACAGAAACAATGAAAGCCAGAAGAGCCTGGACAGATATCATGCAGACCCTAAGAGAACACAAATGTCTGCACAGACTACTATACCCAGCAAAACTCTCAGTCCTCATAGATGGGGAAAACAAGATATTCAATGACAAAAACAAATTTCAACAATACCTACACACAAATCCACCATTACAGAAGATACTAGAAGGAAAAGTACAACCCAAGAAAACTAACTACTTTCAAGAAAACACGGGAAATAAATAAACTCACTACAGCAAAACCAAAAGTAGCCAAACACATAAACACACTACAATAGCCAACATCAATATCAAAAGTTCTAACAGCCACTGGTAATTAATCTCCTTCAACATCAATAGACTCAATTCTTCAATAAAAAACCACAGACTAACAGAATGGATGCGTAAACAAGACCCAATAATTTGTTGCATACAAGAAACACACCTAACTCACAAAGATAGACATTACCTGAGAGTGAAGGCCTGGAAGACAGTTTTCCAAGCAAATGGACCAAAGAAGCAAGCAGGAGTAGCCATTCTAATATCTAATGAAATATATTTTCAACCAAAATTTATCAAAAGAGATAGAGAAGGACACTTCATACACATCAAGGGAAAAATCCACCAGGAAGATATCACAATCCTGAATATCTATGCCCCAAATGCAAGGGCACCCACATTTGTAAAAGAAATTTTAATAAAACTTAAACCACACATAGACCCCCATGTGGGAGGGGGTCTATAGTGGGAGACTTCAACACCCCACTCTCAACAATGGACCGGTCAACAAAACAGAAATTAAACAAAGAAACAATAACTCTGATAGAGGTCATGAATCAAATGGACCTCATGAACATCTACAGAACCTTTCACCCAAACAGAAAAGAATTTCCCTTCTTCTCAGCACCTCATGGAACCTTCTCCAAAATAGACCCTATATTTGGTCACAAAGCAAGACTCAACAGATACAAGAAGATTGAAATAATCCCTTGTATCCTATCTGATCACCATGGACTAAAGCTGGACCTCAATGACAAAAATAGAAAAAGGCTTACACACACATGGAAACTGAACAACTTGCTACTAAATGACAGCTGGGTCAGATAAGAAATAAAGATATTAAAGACTTCCTAGAATTCAATGAAAATGAAGGCACAATATACCCAAACTTATAGGACACAATGAAAGCAGTGCTCAGAGGAAAGTTCCTAGCACTAAGTGCCTTCAAGAAGAAATTCAAATATCTCATGCAAGCAACTTAATGGCTCACTTAAAAGTCCTAAAAAAAAAAAAAAAAAAAAAAAACAGAAGCAGACACACCAAAGAGGAGTAGACGAGTAGACAGCTGGAAATAATCAAACACTAGGGGAGAAATCAATAAATTAGAAACAAATAAAACAATTCAAAGAATAAATGAAACCAAAAGCTGATTCTTTGAGAGAAAATCAACAAGATAGACAAACCCTTAGCCAAACTAACTAAAAGGCATAGAGAAACTATCCAAATGAACAAAATCAGAAACGAAAAGGGGGACATAACCACAGATACTGAAGAAATCCAAACAATAATTAGGTCTTACTTCCAAAGTCTATATGCCACAAAATTTGAAAATCTAAATGATAGGGACAATTTTGTTGACCGATTCTACATGCCAAAGCTGAATCAAGACCAGGTAAACCAATTAAATAGTCCTATCTCCCCTAAGGAAATAGAAGCTGTCATCAAATTCTACAATGCAAAACAAGCCCAGGGCCAAATGGTTTCAGCGAAGAATTCTACCAGACCTTCAAAGAAGAGCTAACACCAATACTCTTCAAACTATTCCACAAGATAAAAACAGAAGGAGCACTACCAAACTCATTCTATGAAGCCACAGTCACCTTGGTACCTAAACCTCACAAAGACCCAACAAAGAAAGAGAATTTCAGGCCAATCTCCCTCATGAACATTGATGCAAAAATACTCAACAAAATACTTGCAAACCAAAGAACACATCAAACATATACACTAAGACCAAATGGGCTTCATCCCAGGCATGTAGGGGTGGTTCAATATATGGAAATCCATCAATGTGATCCACCATATAAACAAACTGAAGGAGAAAAACCACGTGATATTCTCCTTAGATGCTGAAAAGCCATTTGACAAAATCCAACATCCATTCTTGTTTAAAGTCTTGGAGAGATCAGGGATACATGGCACATACCTGAACATAGTAAAGGCAATATACAGCAAGCCTACAGCCAATATAAACTCATGGAGAGAAACTTAAATCAGTCCCACTGAAATCAGGGACAAGCAAGGCTGCCCACTCTCTCCATATCTCTTCAACATTGTTCTTGAAGTCCTTGCTAGAGCAATAAGACAATTTATGGAGATAAAGGGGATACAAATTGGAAAGGAAGAAGTCAAAGTATCACTATTTGCAGATGTTATGATCATATACCTGAGTGATCCCAAAAATTCTGCCAGAGAACTCCTACAGCTGCTTAGCACCTTTAGCAAAGTTGCTGGATACAAAATTAACTAAAAAAAAAAAAAAATCAGTAGCCCTCCTGTATACAAAAGACAAAAGGGCCAAGAAAGAAATTAGGGAAGCAAAACCCTTCAAAATAGCCACAAAGGACTTAAAGTACCTTGGTGTGAACCTAACCAAGCAAGTCAGAGACTTGTATGAACAAAATTTCCAGTCTCTGAAGAAAGAATTGGAAGAAGATATCAGAAGATGGAAAGATCTCCCATGCTCATGGCTTGGCAGGATTGATATAGTAAAAATGGCCATCTTACCAAAAGCAATCTACAGATTCAATGCAATTCCCATCAAACTACCAACACAATTCTTTACAGACCTTGAAAGAAAAACTCTCACCTTCATATGGAACAAGAAACCCAGAATCGCTAAAACAATTCTCTACAGTAATAAATCTTCAGGAAGTATCTCCATCCCTGATATCAAGCTCTACTATAGAGCAACAATACTAAAAACTGCATGGTACTGGCATAGAAACTGACTGGTGGATCAATGGAATCGAATAGAAGACCCTGACATAAATCCACACACTTATGGTCACCTGAATTTTGACAAAGATGCCAAAACCATTCAATAGAAACAAGACAGCATCTTCAACAAATGATGCTGGTCTACCTGGATGTCTACATGTAGAAAAACGCAAATAGATCCATACTTATCACCTTGCAAAAACTAAAGTCCAAGTGAATCAAAGACCTCAACATAAAACCAGACACACTAAACCACTTAGAAGAAAAAGTGGGGAAGAGCCTTGAACTCATTGGCACAAGAGACAACTTCCTGAACAGAACACCAACAGCACAGGCTCTAAGAGCAACAATCAATAAATGGGACCTTGTGAAACTGAAAAGTTTCTGTAAAGCAAAGGACACTGTTGTCAGAACAAAACGACAGCCTACAGATTGGGAAAGGATTTTCACCAACCCTATATCTGACAGAGGACTAATATCCAGTATATATAAAGAACTAAACAAGTTAAACAGCAAAAAAATCAAGTAATCCAATTAAATAATGGAGTACAGAGCTAAACAGAGAATTCTCAATAGAAGAATATTGAATGGCAAAGAAACACTTAAAGAAATGCTCAACCTCATTAGCCATCAGGAAAATGCAAATTAAAACGACCCTAAGATTTCACCTTACATCCATAAGAATGGCTAAGACCAATAACTCAAGAGACAACACATGCTGGAGAGGTTGTGGAGAAAGGGGAACTCTCCTCCACTGCTGGTGGGAATGTAAACTTTTACAACCACTCTGGAAAGCAATCTGGCGATTTCTCAGACAACTAGGAATAGTGTTTCCTCATGATCCAGCTATACCTCTCCTAGGCATATACCCAAAAGAGTCTCAGGTACACAATAAGGACATTTGCTCAACCATGTTTGTAGCAGCCTTATTTGTAATAGCCAGAAGCTGGAAACAGCCCAGATGCCCCTCAGTTGAGGAATGGATGCACAAATTGTGGTATATCTACACAATGGAATATTACTCAGCAATAAAAAACAAGGAAATCATGAAATTTGCAGGTAAATGGTGGGATCTGGAAAAGATCATCCTGAATGAGCTATCCCAGAAGCAGAAAGATGCACACGGTATATACTCACTCATATAGATGTATAATATAGGATAAACCTACTAAAATCTGTACATGTAAAGAAACTAATCAAGAAGGAGGACTCTTGCTAAAATGCTCAATTCCTATCCAGAAAGGCAAAGAGGATGGACATCAGAAGAAAGAGAAAAGAGGGAACAAATCAAGAGCCTGACACAGAGGACCTCGGAAAGGCTCTGCCCTGCAGACTATCAATGCAGATGCTGAGACATATGGGCAACCTCTGGGCAGATTGAAGGGAATCTTATGAAAGAAGTGGGAAACAGTAAGATCTGGAGAAGAGTGAAACTCCACAAGGAGATCAATAGGAACAAAAAATCTGAGCAGAGGGGCCTTTCTTGAGACTGATACTCCAACCAAGGACTATGCATAGAGATAACCTAAGACCCCTGTACAGGTGTAGCCCATGGCAGTTCAGTATCCAAGTGGATTTCATTGTAATATGAACAGGGACTGTCTCTTACATGAACTGATTGGTCTGCTCTTTGATTACCTCCCTCTGAGGGGGAGGCAGCATTACCAGGCCACAGAAGAAGACAGTGCAGCCACACCTGATGAGACCTAATTGACTAGGATCAGAAGGAAGGAAAAGAAGTCATCCCCTATCAGTGGACTTGGGGAGGGGCATGCATGCAGAAGGTGGAGGAAGGGAGGGATTGGGATGGGAGGAAGGAGGGAACCATGGGCGGGGGGGAATACAAAGTGAATAAAGTGTAATCAATAAAGAATTTAAATACATATGTATATATATAAAGAACCATTTCTAAGCAGTTTAGCATGGGTTGTCCCAGGTCTATGAACGTTACAGGTACAGCACAAAGGGTCCTTCAGATCTTTGTTTTTGTTTGTGTGATGACAGTGAATGCACTACATGGCATTTTAAAATTTACAGAAGACACTCTTGTGAACCGTTCATAACTGTAAGAATGAAAAAAGTCAGAAAATCTCGAAATAAGAACGTTCCAAGTCCTATTTTTTTTCCAGCTAAATATGTTTGATATTTTCAATGAAACAAAAGTGGCTAAATGGCTTTCTAACTTCCTACTAAAGATGATGAGATAGAGAGCCATTATATGCCTTTGGCCCAGTAGGGAACTATATTACCACTGTTGAGAGAAGAACTCATGTTCTCTAAACATTCTTACCTATGCATGGATGATAATCTTCTTTTCACTGAGTTACATGAGAACGATTACAATTATTGGCTTCAGCATGTTCAGAGTATAATGTGCTCAACACCAGGATCTGTTTTTGGCCACATGAAGCTGAAGTACTAGTAAGTTTTAGGATTATGTTCCATCATTGTTCAGTAATTACATCTTCTCATTTTTGGTTATTTTTTAAAACACTTTTGGGAAGATCATTACAGTGGAATAAGCCAAAAGCAAAACAATGGATATGGTCAGGGAAACATAATGGCACTGGTAAAGTTAAATATCTACTGTCTTTATTTAAATATACAGTGGGAAAAATGTCTATATTCTTCCCTGGGGCATTTATAGGACAGCCATGTTTCCCACAGGGAAGCAAAGGTGCATGTTTTGGGGAAGTATTCTCTTACTTTCAGACTTTAAAGTACTTTGTAGAAAATAGGCACCTGAAAGTTATAAGACACAGCAGAATTACCTCAACAAGATGCTGTGTGGCTACTGAAATGTCATCTGCCTTCAGGTGAGTACTCCAATTTAAACTTCTAATCACCTTACTAGTATTAATGTCTATTGATTTCCTTCCCCTATTATCTGTGGGAAAGGAACACAGAAACCTTCAAAACTTCTTGCCCCCAATTATATAAACAGACTTACATTTATAGATTTGAAGATATGTTTACCTAAGTAATTACGCTCCTAGATCACACCCCAGTTCAAATTATTCCCTGAATTGAAATCACTGGATGAGATTCCCTTTAGTATTGTGTGAGTCACTGCTTTCCTAACACAATGCCTGAGATAACTATCCGGGAGACTCTATTTTAGGATGGTGTTTACATAATGAAAAATATTGACTATCTTACTTAACCATGTGATCATTATAAAACCACTACTGGGCATGATTTGTAACGGCTGAAGGAATAATAAGAGAAGATTCTTCCAGCATCATCCTTGTCCTAGGAAATCAGAGACAAAATGCTAAGACAAACAAAACAAAACTTTCTCGAAGGTCTTCATTATCTATCATCCTCATGAGGAGAGAGAATTGGGAAAGAGAAAGAGAACACATTTAGACATTAGGTATAAAAACGAACTTAGCATCTGTGCTCTTTTGAAAGTGTGAGGCCCATCATCGGGGTGAGTGATCAAAGAACAGTCAGCTGAGTTCATGCTAGAGGCAGCCCCTGCTCTCCTTCCTCAGAGATCCACATGGAGACTGCCAATCAGCCACATCTGAGGAAGAGTTCTGGGTCCTCTCCATGCGTGGTCCTTTTTTGGTGCATCAGTTTCTGCAGACCCCTGCTCTCAGTTCTTTGATATTGTTGGTCTCCTTGTGGGGCTCCTGTCTGCTCCATGTCCCTCTAGGGGATGTTATCAGGGGAGGGAGGGAAGGAGGGTGAGACTGGGAGGAGTTGAGGGAGTGGGTTTCAATCAGAATATATAATAAATAAATTGTGGAAAAATAAAATTATTAAAAAAAAGAAAGTGCTTGATTTTATCTGCCGTAACTTTCTCTAAAGCATGCCTATTTACTTCATATTCAGATTTAACTCACTCATAGACCTGATTTGAGAAAGATATTAATTACTTGTAAAAATTCCCAGAACTGTACTAGAGATTATTATAGTTATAAAATGAAACAAAAATTAACATGAAATGTCATTGTACCCCCCTAGGGAAAAGATTTAAAAACTCTATGGGTTAATGTCTTTAAAATTATTATTATTGTGTGTGCATGCATGGTATTTATGGCTGTGGTGCATATGCCAAAACTCATGTGTGAAAGTCAGAGGACAGCTTTGAAGAATTGCTTCTCTCCTTCCTCCTTCCACAGGGGTTGATCCCAGGTTGCCAGGCTTTTGCATCAAATACCTTTTTTTCACTGAGCCAACCACAATAATTGCCTTATAAGTAGCTTTAAGTGTAAAATATTTGAATTTTACTGTGAACAGCACTAATTTTACCTTTCAACAAACTAGCAAATATTTGCAAAGGCCAACTCACTCTCTCTGTGTTAATTTTTTTCAGGAACAGTTTTTAATTTCCACTCTCACACAAAGCCTAGATCCCATGTTCACACTCTTATCCATGCAGCACTTGGCCTGGCCCCTGTCATCCACATACTTCTCAGCCTACACCCATGTGAAGCATTTGAGGAGAAAGCAAAGCACAGAGCTCAAGTCCTGTTCTGGGTCATCTGAGACTCAAGGCAAGCGACATGGAAATTTTTGGCTAAAGATGGAAAACACTGGTAAGGTGTGAATGCCTGCCACTGTGCTCTTCAGCTAAAGAACTGGAATTTTATGACAGAACCATGGAAATCTACATTTCTTTGGTGTGATTTAATATAACAGGTCTACTTTCACAGGCTTCTGTGAGTTTTTGAAGGGAAGTACATGGCCAACTTCACATTCTATTGCCCATACATGATCTACAATTTTCTAATGGTATTACTGCTGCTAATATGAGAATATTTTGGAAGTTTGTTTTACCTGGTATATGTATGCCCTATATGAACAACTATATACTTCTAAGGGCAGTAAAATTAGTTTTCGATGTTTGAGTAACGAAACCAAAAGCTTATTCCAAGGAATAGAGTTTTGAGTGTTCCCATACATAAATATTTTCTGTAACTATCAAAAGGTATCTGAGACAGAACATCTCAGATGAACATCAAAACATGCAGATGTGTGTGCTGCTTTGAGGCAGTCACCAAGGCACAGAACAAAGGCAAAACAAAACAAAAACGAAAAAACAAACAAACAAACAAAAAAAAAAAACAAATACAAACACAGGATCTGTTGTTAAACTTTAAGAGAAAGGTAGATTGGAATAAAGACTAACATTTTTCAGGAGTATATATGGCTTTAACTCTAGTTAAAACATCCTAATATCTGGGTTAATCTCCATACATTGCAAGAAACTTCTCTGATGAGGATTGAACAGTGCACTGATCAATGTGTATAGCAACATGCCATTAAGAATCATTTTATTATGAATAGTGAGTTTCCCCCTAGATCTGAAACTGTATCTAGTTTCAGATTCTTGGCCCCTGGTAGCTCTATGTTTTAAGATTCTGGAAATGGTAGGAGGCTGAGTATCACAGCTGGTAAGTGACTTCAGACAGACGCTTGCACTCAAGCCCTCTCAGCACACCCAACGCAGAGAGCACTGTTTCAGAGCTCTGTGAAGATACATTCTTTCAGAAATGTAAGATTAAAAGAGACCATAATGTAGAGGATTTTAAGTAAGAATTATATAATTTTAAATGGAAAATGGTAAGGCATACCATACTCTTAACACCTGTTAACAGTTTGAGTCTGAAATGTCTCCCATTTTCTCCTGTTTTTTTCCGGCTTCCGATGTCTATCCCATTCGCCTTTCTGAATGATGATTAAGCACCTTCTCAAGGGTCCTCCTTGGTGCTTAGCTTCTTTAGGTGTACAGATTTAGGTATTTTTATCCTATGTTATATGCTTATATACACTTATAAGTGGGCATATACCACGTGTGTCTTGTATTCATTCTGTGGTTGAAGGTCATCTAGGTAGTTTCCATATTCTGGCTATTATGAATGCAGATGCTATCAACAAAGTTGAGTAAATATCTTTGATGTATGGTTGAGACTCTTTCAGATATATGTCCAGAGGTGGTATAGCTGGTTCTTTTATTATTATTATTAATTAGACTTTATTCATTTTGTGTCCCTCCATAATCTCCTCCCTCCTCCCCTCAAGATCCCACCCTTACTCCCCTTTCTGCATTCATGCCCCTCCCCAAGTCCACTGATAGGGGAGATCTTCCTCTCCTTCCTTCTGATCTTAGACTATCAGTTCTCATCAGAAGTGGCTCCACTGTCATCTGCTGTGGCCTGGTAAGGCTGCTCCCCCCTCAGGGGGAGGTGATCAAAGAGCAGGCCAATCAGATTATGTCACAGTCAGTCCCTCCTCCCATTACTATGTAACCCACTTGGACACTGAACTGCCATGGGCTACATCTGTGCAGGGGTTCTAGGTTATCTCGATGAAGAGTCCTTGGTTGGAGTATGAGTCTCTGGGAAGTTCCCTGTGTTCAAATTATCTTGTTCTGTTGCTCTCCTTGTGGAGTTCTCATCCCCTCCAGCTCTTACTATTTCCCACTTCTTACATAAAATTCCATTCACTCTGCCCGACAGTAGGCCATCAGGCTCAGCATCTGCATTGATAGTCTGCAGGGCAGAGGCTTTCAGAGGCCCTCTGTGGCAGGTTACGAGGTTGTTTCCTGTTTTCTTCTGGCTTTCAGAGGCCCTCTGTAGCAGGTTCCTAGGTTGTTTCCTGTTTTCTTCTTCTTCTGATGTCAATCCTCTTTGCCTTTCAGAATGGGGATTGAACATTTTAGTTAGGGTCCTCTCTTTTGCTTAGTTTGTTTAGATGTACCGATTTTAGTGGGTTTATCCTATGTTGTATGTTTATATGATTGAGTATATATCATGTGTGTCTTTTTGCTTCTGGGACAACTCACTCAGGATGATCCTTTCCAAGTCCCACCATTTACCTGCAAATTTCATGATTTCCTTATTTTTCATTGCTGAGTAATACTCCATTGTATAGATGTACCACAATTTCTGCTTCCATTCTTTAGTTGAGGGGCATCTGGGCTGTTTCCAGCTTCTGGCTATTACAAATAAAGCTGCTACAAACATGGTTGAGCAAATGTCCTTTTTGTGTATTTGAGCCTCTTTTGGATATATGCCTAGGAGTGGTATGGCTGGATCTTGAGGAAGTGCTATTCCTAGTTTTCTGAGAAAGTGCCAGATTGATTTTCAGAGTGGTTGTACCAGTTTACATTCCCACCAGCAGTGGAGAAGGGTTCCCCTTTCTCCACAACCTCTCCAGCATGTGTTGTCACTTGAGTTTTTGATCTTGGCCATTTTCATGGTTGTAATGTGAAATCTCAGGGTTATTTTGATTTGCATTTCCCTAATGGTTAATGAGGTTGAGCATTTCTTTAAATGCTTCTCTGCCATTCGAATATCATACAGCTGGTTCTTGAGGTAGCACTATCCCCAGTTTTTTTTTTTATTTTTTTTTTAATTTTTCTTTTTAGTTACAATTTGTTAACTCTGTGTCCCAGCTGTATCCCGCTCCCTCATTCCCTTCCCCTCCCCAACTCCCTCCCTGGTCTCCTCCCTGCCCTTTTCCAAGTCCACTAATAGGGGAGGACCTCCTCCCCTTTCATTTGACCCTGTTTTATCAGGTATCTTCAAGGCTGGCTGCAAAGTCCTCCTCTGTGGCCTAACAGGACTGCTCCTCCCCTGGGGTGGGGGGAGGTCAAAGAGCCTGCCCTTGAGATCCTGTTAGAAATAGTCCTTGTTCCCCTTACTTTGCTAAACTACTTGGTTACAGAGCTACCACGGGCCACACCCGAGCAGAAGTTCTAGGTTATATCCATAGATGGTCCTTGGTTGAGTGTCAGTCTCAGAAAAGGCCCTGTGCCCGGATATATTTGGTACTTGTAGAGCTCCTATCCTTTCCATATCATACTAACTCCCCTTCTTTCATATGATTCCCTGCACTCTGCCATGGTTTGGTTATGAGTCTTAGTGTCTGCTTTGAAACACTGCTAGGTAGAGTCTTTCAGATGCCTTTTGCAGTACACTCCTGTCATACATTCAATGCACATCCCATTTGTCTTTCTAAATGAGGATTGATCATCTTCACCCATGTCCACTTACATGATTATCTTCTTTAGGTGTGTAGATTTCATTATGTTTATCATATTTTGTAGGTCTATATAAGTGAGTATATACCAAGTTTGTCTTTCTCTTTCTGGGATATTTCACTCAGAATGATCTTTTCTAGATCCCACCATTTGCCAGCAAATTTCATGATTTCCTCCCTTTTGATTGCTGAGTAGTATTCTATTGTGTAAAAATACCACAATTTCTGTATCCATTCCTCTGTTGATGGACATCTGGGTTGTTTCCAAGTTCTGGAAACATGGTTGAACAAATGTCCTTGTTGTGTAATTGAGCAAATTTTGGGTATATACCTAGGAGTGGTATAGCTGGGTCTTGAGGTAGCACTACTCCTAATTGTCTGAGAAAGCGCCAGATTGACTTCCAAAGTGGTTGAACCAGTTTACATTCCCACCAGCAATGGAGGAGGGTTCCTTTTTCTCCAGATCCCCAGTTTTTTGAGAACATGGTCAACAGAAAAAATTGACAGCCTACAGACTGCGAAAAAATCTTTACCAATCCAATATCTGACAGAGGTTTACTATCCAGAATATACAGAGAACTCAAGAAGTTAAACATCAACAAAACAAATAATTCAATTAAAAATAGGATAAAAAGCTAAACAGAGAATTCTCAACAGACAAATATTGAATGGAGGAGAAACACTTAAAGAAATGGTGGCTCAACAGAATCTAATAGAAGACCCAGAAATAAACCCACATACTTACAGATATTTGATTTTTTTTACAAAGAAGTCAAAACCATACAATGGAAAAAAGACAGCATCTACAACAAATGGTGCCTGTCTAACTGAATGTCAACATACTTATCATCTTGCATAAAACTAAAGTTCAAGTGTATCAAAGACTTCAACATAAAACCAGACACAGCATTGGCATAGGAGACAACTTCCTGAACAGAACACCAAAAGCACAGGTTCTAAGATCAACAGTCAATAACTGGGACCTTATGAAACTGAAAAGCTTCTGTAAAGCAAAGGACACTGTCAACAGAAGAGAGAGAACGACAGCCTACAGACTGGGAAGGATCTTCACTAACCCTACATCTGACAGAGAGCTAATATACAGAATATATAAAGAACTAAAGAAGGTAAACACCAACAAACCAAACAATCCAATTTAAAATGGGGCACGGTGCTAAACAGAGAAATCTCTCAATGGGGAAATATCAAATGGTAGAGAAACACTAAGAAATGTTCAATGTCCTTAGTCATCAGGGAAATGCAAATCAAAAGGATGCAGAGATTCCAACTTAAAACTGTCAGAATGGCTAAGATCAAATACTGCTGCTAATAATGAGAATATTTTGGAAGTTTGTCTTACCTGACAATATGAACTGGAGAGAATGTGGAGAAAGGGGAACCCTCTTCTATTGATGGTGGGAATGTAAACTTATACAACCCCTTTGGAAACCAATCTGGTGCTTTCTCAGAAAATTAGAAATAGTGCTACCTCAAGATCCAGCAATAGTACTCCTAGGCATATATCCAAAATATGCTCAAGTTCACAACAAGGATATTTGCATAGCCATGTTCATAGCAACTTTATTAATAATAGCCAGAATCTGGAAACAACCCAGATGTCCTTCAACTGAGCAATGGATACAGAAATTGTGGTACATTTACACATTGGAATACTACTCATCAATTAAAAACAAGGAAATCATGAAATTTGCAAGCAAATAGATGGAACTAGAAAAGATCATCCTGAGTGAGGTAACCCAGAACCAGAAAGACACTCATCTTACATACTCAGATATAAGTGCATATTAGCCATATTATATAGGATAAACATACTAAAATCTATAGACCTAAAGAATCTGTGATGAAACACTGATCAGAACCACATTAGGAAATGAAAAATTTATTTGGCCTACAGGTTATAGTCCATTATGGAGGAGGCCAAAGTAAAAAATCAAGGAAGGATCCTAGAAGCAGGAACTGAAGAAGAGACCATGGAGTAATGCTGCTCCCCAGCAACCTTTCTTATACAGCCTATGACCACTTGTTCAGTGATGGCACAGCTCCCTGTGGATTTGGCATTCCTGTAACAATTCAAATTAAGTAAATACATGACAGATATGCCCACGGGCTATTTCAAGGGAGTCAATTCCTCAACTGAGGTTGTCTTTTACCAGGTATGTCAATTTGACAACTTAAGCTAAGCATAACAAGGTAGAACCCCTAAACCATTTTCCTCAGCATTTTCTTTATAGAACTCATGTGCAGTTTTGTTTGGATCAATTAATGAAACAACCAAAAATATAAATATTTTTTTTAATTCTCTAGTAGTGCATTAAAATAGTAACATACTTGGTCTATTTTCCTAAGCTAGCATTTCAGTGAAAATGTCACAGTTTTCATGTTGAGCAAGAGACTCTCTTATAGTACGAACAAACAAAAAGCATCTGGAAAACAGAAAGTGTGACACACGGAGAAGTGATAGATAATCTATTCTGGAGGCTCCATGGGCAAGGTGACAGGGTGAAATAAGCATCATTAATTAACAACTTGTGAACTTCTGTTCTGTCTGCTCTGTGTTCTGTCAAGGCTCAACTCTCCACATGTGCTTCTCAAGGGAAACAGGACTGCATCTGGCATTGAGTACAGCAAGAGAGAAAAACACTGGGTTACTTGTCAAAAAATACCTTGTTGACAATTTTTGTAGCTTCAAATGGAATCTAATTTTCAAATCTCAATAGATCAGAAATGTGCTAATTAGAATAGACATTGACTTTCTTATGCCACGTCTTGTTAGCAGGTATTCACGCTGTTCTGTTTTTATCTCCATTTATCTTTCTGCGTTAGATAGGTCATGCAGAAACTATATACAATGTGCTTAGAACTGATTACACTAGTTCTAGTGAACTAGTTCCAGGGAACTTGAACAAGTGAACTAGAACTAGCGAAAGCCATGATATTGAAAACCATATTTGATTTACATATTATCTCTTTTAAAATACTGGGTAACTGTCTTTATTTTAAAGGTGTACGATGAGATTTTAGAGTAAGCTAATATATACAAAGCTTTCTAAGTGGATCATTATGAACTATCAATGCTCTTCCGAAGGTCCTGAGTTCAACTCCCAGCAACAACATGGTAGCTCACAAACATCTATAATGAGATCTGGTGCCCCCTTATGGCCTGCAGGCAGAACACTGTACATAATAAGTGAATAAATAAATATATATTTTTAAAAGAAAACCATTGTAATGTCAAACAATCTTGTTTTGATAATCGTAAGCATAGATACTATTTTGTATTTAAGAATTCAATAAATGTGCTAAATATTCTGTTGGCTTTGTTTTCATCTAACTCATTCTGTTTTATGTTCCAATTGTAGAATATTCATCAAGAGCCTGACTTTGACCTTTTGGTTTGTATCTGATAACAAAAATTGCAAATACGAGTTGTGAAGGCAAGACAGCAATTTCAGGGAAAGCAGAGATGCATTCTTTGGGGTCTTTGGTTGACATTTGCTCTAATATTTACCAAATCTGTCTTTGACTATGTATGCATTTAAAATGCATACATCTTTTCTTTGCTGGAATAGTCATGCATACTTAATGATTACTAGCTTTAATTAGCATAGTGATTGTCTTGTTTAGGTAGTCATATACCATGATGGGCAACTGGTGAGTAGAGTGAGGTGTTGGTGGAGAAAGTGACTGTGGTCTGTAATCCCTATGGTGACCAGTTATAGCAATGGATACTGCTTCCGATGACCGAAGAAAGGATGAGAGCCTTAATGCGAACTGAAAACAAATGGGGAAGCAGCAATGAAATGTCCTCGTTGTAACTGTGAAGTAGTTTCTAACCCTGCAGCTCTGCTGTAGACAGGGTTGATAACCAAGTTTAGGGGCTATGGCAAAAGATGTAATGTCAATAATTACAAGCTTATAAAAGGTGAATGAGACTGAAATCAGAGCCTGTGATGTGAGATAGGCAAGCAGTAATATCCATAAAAGTTGTAGACTGTTATCAAAATTCTTCTTCAGGTAGATAGAGTAGCACTATTCATACACTCACAAAATTATTGTCTATGTCCATGAAAAATGCTTATACCCATACAACAATCATGGCTATTTTATGATGTTGCTGCTGTTATTGTTTTTTTTTTTATACAGGCTCATGTCCTCCACCCTTCCCCTAGCCAGAGTGAGAGCTAGTCAAGGCTGGTCAAACTCTGAAATACTTTTCATGCTTTCCTAGTTAGATAAGCTGCCACAACTAGAGGGAATTCGCTTAGTGACAAATAGATAAAAGAGTCTTAATATAAAACATGACACTCTGAAATGTTTACAGTAAAAACATTTGATGAAATGGGCATAGGTAAATACTTTGAATCAGACCTTAATCAGGCAGTAAGAAAGGACAACAATCAACAAATGGAACCTCACAGCATTAAAAAAAAAATAGCTTCTACAAAAATAAAAGAATGTTAACTAAGGATCTAGCCTTCCTCTAATCACCTACCTCTGGGGGGGGGGGGTGCAGCCTTTCCAGGCCACAGAAGAAGACAATGCAACAAGTCCTGATGAGACCTAATAGGCTAGGGTCAGATAGAAGGGGAGGAGGACTTCCACTATCAGTGGAACGAGGGTGGGGAGTGCATAGGAGAAGAAGAGGGATGGAGGGTGTGATTGGAAGGAGATGACAGAGGGGGACACAGCTGGGATACAAATTGAATCAATTGTAATAAATGATAATTAAAAAAAGTCTGGTAGGGGGAAAAAAAAGGATCCAGCATTCTGAATGGGAAAAATATTTTTCCAGACACACATATCACAGAATAGGCAAAACATCCAAAAGCCTAAAAAATTTATATGGAAGGCTAAAAACTCAAACAGAGAGTTCTCAGGGAAAGATACGTAAATGGTTGACAGGTATTTTAAGATATATTCAACATTCTTATTCTCAGGGGAATGTAAAGCAAAAGTTTAAGATTAGGTATCACCCAAGCCAGGATGACATACATCAAGAAAACAAATAACACCCAAATACAGCAGGCAGGTAGATCTCTGTGAATTCAAGTTTAGCCTGGTCTAAAGAGCAATTTCCAGTCTCAGAGAATACCCCTGAACCCTGATTTTTTGTCTCTGTTGCTCTCCTTGTGGAGCTCCTGTCCTCTCCAGGTCATACTATTTCCTACTTCTTTCATAAGATACCCTGCACTCTGCTCAAAGTTTGGCCATAAGTCTCAGCATCTGCTTTGATACCCTGTAGGGTAGAGCCTTTCAGAGGTCCTCTGTCGCAGGCTACTGTCCTGTTCCCTGTTTTCTCCTTCTTCTGATGACCATCCTCTTTGTCTTTCTGAATGGGGATTGAGCATTTTAGCTAGAGTCCTCCTTCTTGATTAGTTTCTTTAGGTGTACAGATTTTAGTAGGTTTATCCTATATTATATGTCTAATATCCACTTATGAGTGAGTAATTACCCTGTGTGTTTTTCTGCTTCAGAGATACCTCACTCAGGATGATCTTTCACAGTTCCCACCATTTGCCTGCAAATTTCATGGTTTCCTTGTTTTTTATTGCTGAGTAATATTCTATTGTGTAGATGTACCACAATTTCTGTATCGATTCCTCAACTGAGGGATATCTGGGTTGTTTCCAGATCTGGCTATTACAAATAACTCTACTATGAACATGGTTGAGCAAATGTTCTTGTTGTGTACTTGAGCATGTTTTTGATATATGCCTAGGAGTGGTATAGCTGGATCTTGAAGTAACACTATTCCCAAATGTCCTAGAAAGTGCCAGATTGATTTAAAAAGTGGTTGTACAAGTTTACATTCCCACCAGCAATGTAGTAGGGTTCCTCTTTCTCCACATCCTCTTAGCATGTGTTGTCACATGAGTTTTTGATCTTAGCCATTCTGATAAAATACTCGCAAACCAAATCCACGAACACATCAAAGATATCATTTACAAAGACCAAGTAGGTTTCATCCCAGGTATAAAGGGGTGGTTTAATGAATGGAAATTCATCAATGTAACCCACCCCATCAGCAAACTGAAAGAAAAACAAAACACCTGATAATCACCTTAGATGCTGAAAAAGCATTTGATAAAATCGAACATTCATTAATGTTTAAAGTCCTGGATAGATCAGGGATACAAGGCACTTACCTAAACACAATAAAGACAATATGCCTAAGCCTATAGCAAACGTCAAACTAAATGGAGAGAAACTTAAATTAATCCCACTGAAATCAGGTACACGGCAAGGCTGCCCACTCTCCCCATACCTCTTCAACATAGTACTTGAAATCCTTGCTAGAGCAGTAAGACAATTAAAGGAGATCAAGGGGATTCAGTTCAGATAGGAAAAAGTTAAAGTATCACTATTTGCAGGGAACTCCTACAGGTGATAAACACTTCAGTCAAGTGATTAGATACAAAATCAACTCAAAGAAATCAGTAACCCCTCCTGTATACAAAAGACAAATGGGCCAAGAAAGAAATTAGGGAAACAACACCCTTCACAATAGCCACAAAGGACATAAAGTACCTTGGTGTAGCTCTAACCAAGCAAGTCAAAGACTTGTATGAAAAAAAAACAAAACAAAACAAAAACAAAAACAAAAACCTTTCAGTCTTTGAAGAAAGAAATTGAAGAAGATATCAGAAAATGGAAAGATCTCCCATGCTCATGGTGTGGCAGGATTAACATAGTAAAAAATGGCCATCTTACCAAAAGCAATCTATAGATTCAATGCAAGTCCTATCAAATTACCAATACAATTTTATACAGACCTTGAAAGACAAATTCTCAACTTCATATGGAATAACAAGAAACCCAGAATTGCTAAAAAAAAAAAAAAATCCTCTATAATAAAAGATCTTCTGGAGGTATCTCTGTCCCTGATCTCAAGCCGAACCATAGAGCAACAATACTAAAAACTGCATGGTACTTACATAGAAACACAATGGTGGATCAATGGAATCAAATAGAAGACCCAGAAATAAACACACATATGGACACATATGGAAAAAGATTTTTGACAAAGATGCCAAAACCATACAATGGGAATCCTCTTTAAGAGACTTATTCTTTCAGGATGGGGATTGAACATTTTAGTTAGGGTCCTCTCTTTTGCTTAGTTTGTTTAGATGTACAGATTTTAGTGGGTTTATTCTATGTTTATATGAGTGAGTATATACCCTGTGTGTCTTTTTGCTTCTGGGACAACTCACTCAGAATGATCCTTTCCAGTTCCCACCATTTGCCTGAAAATTTCATGATTTCATTTCATCAGAAGAAAAAGAAAACAGGAAACAACCTAGGAACCTGCCACAGAGGGCCTCTGAAAGCCTCTACCCTGCAGACTATCAAAGCAGATGCTGAGCCTGATGGCCAACTGTCGAACAGAGTGAATGGAAATTTAGGTAAGAAGTGGGAAATAGCAAGAGCTGCAGAGGACAGGAACTCCACAAGGAGAACAACAGAACAAGAACATTTGAACACAGGGAACTTCCCAGAGACTCATACTCCCACCAAGGACTATTCATGGAGATAACCTAGAACCCTGACAATGCAGCCACTTCTGATGAGAACTGATAGTCTATCTAAGATCAGAAAGAAGGAGAGGAGGACCTCCCCTATCAGTGGACTTGGGGAGGGGCATTCATGCGGAAAGGGGGGGGGGGAGAGTGGGAATAGGAGGGGAGGAGGGAGGGGCTTATTGGGGGATACAAAATGAATAAAGTGTAATTAATAAAAGTTAAAAAAAGAGACTTATTCTTGTAAACTTCACCCTCTCTAGTGGGTTTGGAAGGCTTAGCAAGTAAGGAAAAGGTCACTCCCATCATAGATATCCATTATTTTATTAGCTTGGAAGTTGATGTTCCCTCTGGACAATTCTTGGCTATTATTTCCAGAAAAGTTGATTTAATATTAAGGACAAATAGATTTAAATGCACGCAATTGTTTTAAATGTTAGGGGAACATAATAGCACTTATTCTTTTCATGGTTTTCTTAGTAATCTCTTTGTTTGAGGAGAGCTGATGTGATCCAGAAAAAACAAACTAACAGTCAAAACCAAGATAAAATAACAGAACAATACAAATACAAGGGCTTGAGAGATGGCTTAGCAGTTATGATTGCTTGTTATTCTTTCAGAAGACAAGAGTTCAGTTCTTAGCACTCACTTCAGATGGTTCACATCCATCATTTGTTGTTCTGTAAGTTCAAAAACCGTCACCAATCTTCCATGGAGACCTGCATACATGGGCACAAACACACAAACACACATACACAAGAACAAAAAATGTGATAAATCTTTTTTAAATCACAAGAATAAGTAATAAAAGAAAAGAAAACTAGAATAAAACTTGCTCTTATAGCAATTGCCTCTCTATGATCATTAAACAGCTATGATATGAGGAGGGCATGTTGGGAATATGAAACTGGTATGGAAGAAGCTAAAGAAAGTCTCCTGGAAACCAGAGGCAGTGAGGTCTGTAATAAATGCATATTGCATTACTCGATTCTTCTACAAGATTTTGATCACTGTAGTGGAGTGAAGCTGAGAAGCTGAATGATTTGGCCTGATAACACTTTGCTTGCTCGTTAAATTGAAATGAACATCTTTTCATCTACACAAAGGATGAAGGTGGATGCTGAGAGGCAAATACAACAGGCCCTGCTCCAACTGGCTTCAGATTATGTTGAGCATATGAAACTCACAAGCAGAACAGATAGCTGGAAACATCAGGGATTTTTGCTTCCATTTCTTTTCATGGTGAGCCTGCTGTTGGTAGGTAAAATATTTATGTGTGAAAGATCATTGTCTGCCTAACATCATCTTCCACAGCTCATACGGCTCTTCTATGAGTGTGTGTAACTCGACCTCTTATTTATTGTGAATTAGGGAAGTAATATCTCCTTGCTGTTTGGAAGCTATTTCTCCATCTTTGGATAATTTTACCTAACCCAGTTTGCTTTTTTCCTTTATCCTTTCATTCAGATTTTCTAGTATATTTGCTTGAATATATCTCATGTTATTTTAAAACAGCTAATGTTTTATTTTTACTTGTAAGATGTATTCTTCCAAAGAACAAATTGCTGTAAGCTAATGTTCACAATGCTCAAATATTTCTGCATCCTCCTCCCCTTTTTTTATGCCAGTGTAGTTCACCAGAGCAGTTTCACTTAGGACAGGGTAAGCTAAATATCAGTCCTGACAGGCAAAATTAATTTCCTTGGGCATATGTAGTTTACAACTAAAAAGAAACATTTCATTCAGCAAATGTTCAAACAAGCATAGCTTTCTCTTTTCCTTTGTTCCTTTGGATTTGCGTATCAGATATCCTGTACATCAGTGATTTACATTATGATTCATCAATGTAGCAAAACTGCAGTTACGAAGTAGCAACAGAATGATTTTATGGTTAGGGATCACCATAACATGAGAAACTGTGTTAAAGGTTGCAGCATTAGGAAGGTTGAGACCCACTGCTCTTGAGCATCATGACAATACTGTGCTAGCCACTACAGAATGCTAATGAGATGAGAAATGCTCAACAAATGTTTAGATGGTTGTTATTGCAATTTAGATATAAATTATCTGTCAATTATAAAATTAGATTTTTGAGATACTACCTCATTCTTCATTCTAAAATATACTGAGAAAAATCATGCCCTCTTAAGTATTATTACACTTACATGAAACTAAAAACAAAAATGCAGTTTCTTGTACATATCAGATATTCAAGCAACCTTCCCTCTTCTCTTGTCCCAGGCAAATATCTCTGTGTTACTCTATTGTACTAGAGACCAAAATGTTGTGTTGGTCGAAGTTATATTGAAAAACAAAAACTTCATTTAGAACTATAACAATATGAAGTGATAATAATGGCTGAAAGGGTGAGCTCTTGGAAAAGTCCTAAAGAATCCTGTGTTAGAAGTGCTTGGTCAATGAGATGTGAGTTATTCTTCAGTTCTTACGGCTTTTTATTCTGCAACTAGGCTACCTGCGCTTGCTAACAACTGGGCACCAGTGGATTTAGGTTCCTGTTCTCCCACAGGGACAAGGCAATAACTTTGTTAATGATTGCTTCTCCAAAGGTAATGTCCAGGTTCACAGGAAAGATATTCTTTGTAAAATTAACAAGAGGCTGTGAAGTTCATTTGCATTTCAAAGGACCAAAGTAAATACTTCAAGAAAAAGGAAGACATCAGTGAACCAGTCAGAAGCGATCTACTTAGTTATTAAAATAGAGGCTTATTCCAGGGGCTCTGCATCAGTGATATTAAAGTAATCAGAGTAGTTTGTTTCCCCTAAAATTGGTGCTATTAATTGAGAGTGGAATAACTTTCAGATAAATGTCTGTGAAAGGCTATAGAGAGGCAAGATTCTTTGAATAATATTTTTCCAAACAGGGGTTGGGCCCATTGCTTGCCTTCCTTGGCTCTAATTACATCTGTGGTTTCTGACAC
Organism: Psammomys obesus; assembly: GCF_907164565.1. Lineage (NCBI taxonomy): Eukaryota > Metazoa > Chordata > Mammalia > Rodentia > Muridae > Psammomys > Psammomys obesus. The sequence goes on along the minus strand of NW_026586662.1, from coordinate 6,814,823 downwards.
TACATAATGTGTACCTAGAAGCCCTAATGTAGAAGATAAACAGAACTTATTGTTCTTTTTGAGGTTTCCCTCTATCCTTGATAACAAAGATTTCTCTTTGACTTTTCCTGCCCTGGCTCCTTTCAGATCATTTTGTGATTTGACCCTGTGAGAGCGAGCACTCTGTCAGAAGGCAGAGCTGCCTTTACGATCATTTGTGCCAGTGTCTCTCTAAACACAAACATATTTGCTCTTTGTATAGGTGTAAGATACTGCTCCAGCTAACACAAAGCACAAAGTTCAGACACGGTTCCAAGAAAGCTCCAGAGCCTCCACTTCACTTCCATGGCCTGAACTGCTCTGCTTCTGTCTCTGGAGCTGCTTGACTGCCTTTGCCCTCCGCACTCCACCCAAGATGAGACAATGTGTTTCCCCATCAAAGCTCAAGGTGAGCATTCCCTGCAGTGGTGAGATTGAGTGTCATCCTTTCTGCCGCCCACAGCGAGCTTCTCCATTCTTACTCATCTTTCCTGGATTCTACTCTGCAATTTTACAAATTGCCACGCCTCTTCCTTTATATAATTGTTCTAAGCCACTTTTTTTTTTCTGTGAACCTTTTATTTCTTTTCTTTCATAAGACACATCTAAATACTTTTAGATGTCTCACTTCATACATAGTATTAATTTTTTAGAATGATAAAAAACCTTCAGATTCACAGCCAAACTTTGGACAGAGCTCAGGGGGTGTTATGGAGGAAGGGGGAGAGAGAAGGACCCGAAGAGGACAGGACCCCTACAAGGAGACCAACAAAGCCCAAAAAGCTGGGCCCAAAGAGGACTGCAGAGACTGATACATCAGCCAAAGATCATGAAGGGAGGATGTAAACCCCCTGCTCATATGTAGGCCACACACTCCATGTGGGTCCCTACTAAGGGGAGAAGAGACAGTCTGTGACATGAAGTCAGTTGCCTGCTCATTGATTACTTCTCCATGGTGGAGCAACGTAGCCAACACACAGAGAAAGAGGATCCAGGCAGTCCTGACGGGACTGCCTGATAGGCTACAGTCAGACAGTAGTAGGGAAGAAGGACTTTCCCTATCAGTGGACTGGGGGAGAGGAGTTAGAGAAGGAGGCAGGAAGGAGGATGGAACCCAGAAGAGATGAGGGAGGGACTACAACCATGATGCAAAGTGAATAGATTGTAAATAATGATGATAATAATAATAATAATAATAATAATAGTGATAATAATAATTTTTCTAAGGTGATATTTCTCAAGTATTTTGCACAGAAATCTTTTCTTTGTAAAACTCAACCTCCTTGGCAAATATGTGTTCATATATCCTTGAACTTCAGTCAGTGTCATTCATGATACTCAGATACTCTGTAATTTGACTAAACTTTACACGCTGGCACACTCTCCGTCTCCTACTGTTCTTGCTTTGCGTGTTATATAACACAAATTCCAAGCCCACCCCACCCCATCCCTGCACACCCTAATTGTTTTCTCCACATTCACGGAACACTTCTACACCTCAGATATTCGAGTGTAAACTCAAGTGAGATGAACATGACGGGAAATGACCACATGCCAACAAACAAATGAGTTAATGAATAGGATGTTCGGAAACACAATGGGATAATAGAGTATTCAGCTTCATCCAACTCATTTTGCAAAAGGGCAGAGGGAACTGTATTATTATTTTTGCCTCACTGGGGTGAAAATACCTTAAGGCAGAAAAAGATTGTTATTTTGCTGTAACTGATTCAATATGTTGGGGTCGTGCACCAAAGACAGAGTGGGTGTTACACAGAAAATGCTATTGTTCATAGGTATTGTGCACTCCCTTGAATTCTAACTTCTAAAATATAGACAAAATCTTGTCATGTGCATTTTAAGGCATTCAGCCTATTACAATACAGTTCAATTTACAAATTGAACTGCCCACATGCTTATGAGAAAGGTGACTGTTTTTCTACACCGGATTGCAGGCTATGTAGCAATCACAAGCATTTAGTCATGACCACTTGTGGTATCAATTATCCTTACTTGCTGGTTATTGCAACGTAATGACATACCAGAGTGAACCTGCAGCTATGTACTAATCTTGAGTAGGCGAATGGAAAACCATCCTAGAAACCAAATTCTAGGTCTCTTTCAGGGGCTTATAAACACACCCCATTGCCTTTTTCCAAAGAAAAAAATTCCCTGTGCAACATTTCCTTTATCCACAGAAATGTGGTGTCTTCATTGGACCCCTCCCCCTAAGGCTCAGGGACCTATATGGACAAAGCAAAAAGACTGTCAGAGCTTGAGGTTTTGAACGGCTCCAAGAAAATAATGTCTTCCAGGCACAACAGGATAGATGCACATGGAAACTTCTAGAGACTGTGACAGCAGACATGAGCACTACACAGGTTCAAGCCAGATAAGGTCTCAGCACTGAGAGGAGGAAGTGAAGGAACAGTACTATTCCTAATTCTAAACAGTCATACCTCCTCCAGCCTCTAGAATGCAGAGAAAACCTGCCAAGCACTTACAACATGCCAGGGAAAACTATGACTCATATTTCATAATTCAAAGTCACACACTAACCATACTGTGTATTGCAGAACCATTATTGACTTGTGTCATACAAACATGGTTTGTCTTTCTCAGAATGCATAATTTTATTTGGAAATAAAATGTCTGCAGGAATATTATGTTCCTGTAATTTGTCCTCTTCAAGCAGTTATGCAGAGAACTCTTCAGAATGGCATGGAAAACATGAATTCCTATCCCACCCAGGCTATATTTAACGGCTCAAAATCATGCTAACCTTACTAATATATAGAATATGGTGGGCTTGCTTTGGTCATTGTGTGAAGTTCTACTGCGGCTAATTCATCCTGATTGATTTGTGTGTGTGTGTGTATGTGGGTGTGTGTGTGTGTGTGTGTGTGTGTGTGTGTGTGTGTGTGACAGAGAGAGAGAGAGAGAGAGAGAGAGAGAGAGAGAGAGATTTGTCTTTACTGGGAACATTGGGACTGCAATTAAATGAAAATATCTTCTTTCCCAGTTTATAATCCCACTGAGACAGAGATTGGAGATGGACACTGGTCAAGAAATTAAAGTTCTTAAGAAAACAATGGCAGAGAAGCACTTAAAGAAATGCTCAACCTCATTAGCCATTAGGGAAATGCAAATCAAAACAACCCTGAGATTTCACCTTACACCCATCAGAATGGCCAAGATCAAAAATTCAAGGGACAACACATGCTGGAGAGGTTGTGGAGAAAGGGGAACCCTTCTCCACTGCTGGTGGGAATGTAAACTGGTACAACCACTCTGGAAAGCAATCTGGCGCTTTCTCAGACAACTAGGAATAGCACTTCCTCAAGATCCAGCCATACCACTCCTAGGCATATATCCAAAAGAGGCTCAAGTACACAAAAAGGACATTTGCTCAACAATGTTTGTAGCAGCTTTATTTGTAATAGCCAGAAGCTGGAAACAACCCAGATGACCCTCAACTGAAGAATGGATGCAGAAACTGTGGTACATCTATACAATGGAGTATTACTCAGCAATGAAAAATAAGGAAATCATGAAATTTGCAGGTAAATGGTGGGACTTGGAAAGGATCATCCTGAGTGAGTTGTCCTAGAAGCAAAAAGACACACATGGTATATACTCAATCATATAGACATACAACATAGGACAAACTCACTAAAATCTATGCATCCAAAGAAACCAAGCAAGAGAGAGGACCCTAACTAAAATGTTCAATCCCCATCCTGAAAGGCAAAGAGGATGGACATCAGAGGAAGAAGAAAACAGGAAACATCCTAGAAACCTGCTACAGAGGGCCTCTGAAAGCCAGAAGAAGAAAACAGGAAACAAACTAGGAACCTACCTCAGACGGCCTCTGAAAGCCTCTGCCCTGCAGACTATCAAAGCAGATGCTGAGCCTGATGGCCAACTGTTGGGCAGAGTGAATGGAATTTTAGGTAAGAAGTGGGAAATAGCACTTAAAAAAATAAAAATAAAATAAAAAAATGCATTTTTTCCAGAGAACTTTATCTAGGAGTGGGTCATAGGTTTGGGTGGGGCTAGGTTTTCTCCCTTTAGACAAAGAATGCATGAATCACAAGTAAAGAGAAAGATTTCAGTAAAGGAATCCCTATGCCTAATAGCATTATCAAAAAAAGCTGTTTTTTATGTAAAATTTTTATTTATTTACTTACTTATTTTTTAAATTTTTTTTATTAATTACACTTTATTCATTTTGTATCCCCCCCCATAAGCCCCTCCCTCCTCCTCTCCTGACCCCACCCTCCCCTTTCTGCATGCATGCCCCTCCCCAAGTCCACTGATAGGGGAGGTTCTCCTCTCCTTTCTGATCTTAGTCTATCAGATCTCGTCAGAAGTGGCTGCATTGATGCTGAGCCTGATGGACAACTGATGGGCAGAGTGAATTAAATTTTATGTAAGAAGTGGGAAATAGTAAGAGCTGGAGGGGATGGGAACTCCACAAGCAGAGCAACAGAACAAGATAATTTGAACACAGGGAACTTCCCAGAGACTCATACTCCAACCAAGGACTATTCATGGAGATAACCTAGAACCCCTGCACAGATGTAGCCTATGACAGTTCAGTGTCCTAGTGGGTTACATAGTAATGGAAAGAGGGACTGCCTCTGACATAATCTGATTGGCCTGCTCCTCGATTACCTCCCCCTGAGGGGGGAGCAGCCTTACTAGGCCACGGTAGAGGACAATGCAGCCACTTTTAATGAGAACTGATAGACTAAGATCAGAAAGGAGAGGAGAACCTCCCCTATCAGTGGACTTGGGGAGTGGCATGCATGCAGAAAGGGGAGGGAGGGTGGGATCGGGAGGGGAGGAGGGAGGGGCTTATGGGGGGATACAAAATGAATAAAGTGTAATTAATAAAATAAAATAAAATAAAATAAAATAAAATAAAATAAAATAAAA
>NW_026586662.1:6669502-6809854 GCF_907164565.1 Psammomys obesus | reverse complement strand
AAATAAAATAAAATAAAATAAAATAAAATAAAATAAAATAAAATAAAGAAGTGGCTGCATTGTCATCTTCTGTGGCCTGGTAAGGCTGCTCCTCCCTTAGGGGGAGGTGATCAAAGAACAGGCCAATCAGATTATGTCAGAGGCAGTCCCTCTTCCCATTATTATGTAACCCACTTGGACACTGAACTGCCATGGGCTACATCTGTTCAGGGGTTCTAGGTTATCTCCATGAATAGTCCTTGGTTGTAGTATGAGTCTCTGGGAAGTTCCCTGTGTTCAAATGTTCTTGTTCTGTAAAAGCTCTGTTTTTTTATTAATTACACTTTATTCACTTTGTATCCCCCCATAAGCCCCTCTCCCCTTCCATCCTGATCCCAGCCTCCCATCCCCTTCTTCAAGCATGCCCCTCCCCAAGTCGACTGATAGGGGAGGTCCACAACTAGAGCAACAGAACCAGAAATTTGAACACAGGGGTCTTCCCAGAGACTCATACTCCAAACAAAGCTCTGTTTTAGGAGGAACAGTGGGCTTGTAAGAGTCGGGTGAGAAGCTGATGCTGTTAACTAGAGGCTATGTATATAAGAGATTTGCTTCATTTAATCAGCCGAGTGCTGTTGTTGTTGTTGTTCTGTTTTTGTTTTCTTTATAGATGTCACACATTTCCTTAGATTAATATGAGCTTCACATATCCTTGGTCCATGCGGCTTTAAACACACTTGACACTGAAATGTGGATCATTGCATGTGTCCCCAAGGCATTCTAGTTAGATGGCTATTGTATCTGAGACTCTGAAACTTATCGATTTTCTTAGATGACAGGGGAGCAAGGTAGGGTTGAGTGGGTGGAGAAGGGAGTGAGAGGAGATTGATTTTATTTACTTGTTTGATTTAGGTAATATTGCCCCACTAGTAGGATTGAAGAATGTAGACATTTGTTAGGAATTCGTGGTGAAGATGCAGACTGGGAAATCTCAGGGGCATTTCCTTAGTGTGTCATGTATAAGAGAAACTGTACTGTAGGGATATTCCTCTCTGTTCTCAGAAATTGGATTCTTCAAGTAACCGCAACCCATCCTATTGCTAGACCAACATATACCAAGGCCTATCTCATTTCCAAGGAGTTGTTTGTCAACTGGGAAATTTGGATCCTAGGATCCTGGGGGAATCTTGAGTCACAGTAAGATTCAGTTTTTCAAATAGGGCAGATAGAGAATCCCACACTGAAGTTATATATGTCTCTTAAGCTGATTGTACCTTAAAATCATGGAGAAAATGTTAGCTAAATTTATCCGGCTAACTCTTTAGAGATACTGATTTCAGTAGTTCAGATATCATTTAGTGTTCACATTTAATAAAATTAAACACACACAGATACACAGATGAACACACACACACACACACACACACACACACACACACACACACATACACCTTCCCAAAGGATTACAAAAATCACTTAGCATGAAAGTATCTGTTTTCCGTTCCTGGTGTTTCACCACAAAGTAGGAATTGAGCCAGGGAAACTTAACAAGAATGAAGCTTCAAAAGGTTTGTTGTTTATTTGTTTATTAGCACTCCTTTTCTTTGAATACTGGGGAACAAAACACACCTGTGGTTTTAATTTTTTTTTGGCATAGTAATTCGTTTTCATCCTTCAAACCCTAATCCCAGATAAGCCTGCCTGTGCACGTGTCTGTTGGAGACAGCAGCTTGCAGCCTGCTCTACATCTACACTGGAGAGGATCTAGGCTCTTGTGAAATGAGTGTGCCCTGAGTTTGTAGACAGCAACATCTTACAGGGTACAAGCTGACCCATGGAGGAGCTGGGCTAGCTGCAGGCTCTTATGCATAACCCTCTGGAGACATGATGCAGAAGCTGAGTGGAGAGCGATGATAGCTTAACGTACTTGTCCCCATGGGTCTATTCCAAAGAAATTTAGCTATTTCCTGTAGACCTTTGTGTAATACTTACCAGGCCGTAATTATCTTTTGACAAGTATGTTCTGAAATAGACCCCAGATAGAAAAATTTGAAAGTCTGGGCCTGTGATGCACTGCCCAATGCCTAATTAACATTTCCCATCAGGTACCTTATAGTCACATCAAATTTAGTAGTTTCAACAACAAATTAACTTTCTCCTTCCATATCTTCTCTTTCAAGTGCTTGCTACTGGAAACCCAGTTCCTCAGCTCCAAATGACAGGCTTAATCCAGGAGGCTCTCAAAGGGCTCTCTCAGCTCTGAAGTCAGAATCAGCCATTCAATTCTCATTTCATTACTAATGGCCACACACGTCTCTAGAACTTAATGTTTTCAAATCATTTCATATCATTAATTTTTACTCAGTTAACCAGATATTATTCCCCCATACCTTATTTTTCTCTGTTTAATCTAGCCAAACAGACCAACATATACATGGCTATAAACCAATATAAGACTAAAGAGCCAGGCATAATGAGTCAAGCATAATGAGGGTTACCTCACTGGCCAAGAGCATGCAGATGTGGTTCTCAACCTTGTCCGCTAGAAATGCTTATGGCCATAACAGACCCATGTAGCAGGGACAATGCATTCTTCCCCAACTGTCCACTCTTACCTTATATTCCCCAAGACATTTTAAATTTTACTGATAATATAGTCTCACTGCTGAAAACTGCCTTCAGAGTTCTTATTTCATAAAAACAAGGGAAGGACATGGGCTTTCAAATACAGAGTTCTGTCCTGGACAGGGTGGGCCTCAGCAGGCTGACCTTCCTGAAGGCAGGCCAAACACACAGGATGGGAAAATGGCCACCTCTCTGCTCTCTGTGGTCACAGGGGATCCGTGGTTTTTTATCTGTATATAAGAGCTTAAAATCAACCTTGAATACAGGTCTAATGGGGTACTCAGAGGAGGTATAGGATGTGTTTGCTGTTCAAACACCTGCTTCTGGGATAACATCAAAGTAAGAATCAATAACTTCTATGTCCCATGTTTACTCTCCCTACCTGAAGTGCCTCTTTGCTCCCAGAACATTTTCTGCTCAGCACTCTAGTAAACACAAGAGGAATCTGAATGGGTTGTTGGTTCTTTGAAGTGACTGTCAATTTGCCATTTTATGTTTTCCCCAAAATTCTAAAGAAGCATTACCATTCTTTCAAGAAGTATGGATAATTCTTCCTATACATCTATCAGTGACATATCACTGTCCTGACATTTACTTTTAATGAAAAATAAAATAGTTTTGAAGAACAGAAAATGTAAAATCAAAAGTGCTATACTACTTGATAATACAAAAGGCTAACCTTTTTTATTTAGTTTATCATAGTTTCAATTAATCCAAGTATGCAGATAATATATAGTGTTTATATTCGGCCCTCCAATTCTTATCTTTTTCTTCACTTATGATAACTTTTAACTGTCTGTATGGCTTAGCAGTAAGTCTTTTCATAGGCAGCTCAGAGGGATTTACGCTAAAAGAGGCATTTTGACAAGCACAGAGCATGACAAAAGAGGAATATTTATTCTTTCAAATGTCTGCACAACCTCTTAAACTCTCAGTGAGAGGACCAGATCTGTGTAACACACATAAGAATTCTACTTGTCTCTTAGATCACCCTTGGTTGGTTATTATCCCCCTTCTGTGGGGCCAAGGAGCTATGAAGCCAGGGGAGCCAGCCTTGAGCAAGAATGAAGCTGAGCTGTGTCCAAACTCTGAGAAATCTTGTCTTGAGACCTTCAGGGATAGGATCATAACCTTTCTGTTCTGGGCCTGCATGTCCCAACGCATGTAACACTACAGCCTCCACTTCTGCCACCCTTGAGGTGGTCATGTAGTCTGGTGGGCAGGTTACATGTTAAACTTCCTCTCTCCTTCCAAGGCCATGTCCATCAAGCACCTGGAATTTCTTTTCATGCAAATAAGGCATTCCCAGAAACTTGGCCCTGGCCAGCGATGTACACTCAATCAAAAAGCCTCTACTTAGTCCCCAAAGGTTTAAATATCCTTTGTCACTCCCCGCCCCCAATTAAAGAGCTTTTTCTCTGAAGCCCGCCTCCTCGGAAGTCTGTTTCTCAATTGCTCACTGCTGCCTGAGATTTCCTCACTCTCTGCCGTTCTTGCCTCCTGTTTCCTTCCCTTAGGGTCTGTAGGTCACAGTTGCAGGCAAACTGTGGTCAGGACAGAAAGGGAAAGAACCTGAATGGGAGATGGTGCCTCAACGTGGGTCTCAAAGACAGGACATGCAGGAGGAAGGTGAGCAATCCTCCCCATGATGTGACATCTGTGATCCCCCACTCTGAGGGGACATCAATCAGCCCACCCAATCTTGCCTCTCTGTATGAAAACTGGCATTCTATCTTTTTCTTCTTTCTCTTACTTCTGGGTTCACACCATTGTGTGGCGCCAAGTACAGTGACTGGGCCACTGAAATCTTCTGCTACTCTTTGGTGCTGGTAGAAGGCTTCCTACCCTCTTCTCAGACTCAACAGCCCATTTGGGTTTTGGCCAAAACTCTCTATTTTCTCTTCTCTCTCTCTTTAATAAAAATGGCAATGCAGGAATAACCACCAGGGAGGGCACAGGAACCCTTAAATCTGTGGCCAGGCTTGTGTCTGGAACTTTGAGGAATCCCCTGATAGCCATAGGCTATGAGAAAGTTCTTCTAAGACTTCAGTGCTTCCAAACATTTTCTATCATGGGAAACACCTCATCACTTAAAAAAGAATCCCACATTAGAAGGTTGAGGGCCCTCCTGAAGACCCATGGTATGAAACTTAGCTCAAGACCCATGGTATGAAAGTTACCCAAAAAGGACATCACCTCCTTTGGGGAAAAGATCCCTGAAGCAGTCCCCTGGATGAGGGCAGGTGATCATTATGACTATTATACATGGACTCAAGCCAATTATCTCACCTGCCCCTGAGAAAGCCAGAAAGAAAAGCCTCCCTCCTTGAGTTATCTGCCTATTATATACGTAATCTGTCAATGTATGGGTCCCTCTAAGCCAGGTCCCACTAGGGATGCTCTCCCCTCTCATCAGATGACTCTGATGATGCTGAATGTCTGGAGGACTGCCACACTGCAGATATAATAGCTCTAGGAAAGGCTATAAAGGGGATTCACAAAATGATTGTTCTCTCAGTCTCAGCAGCACACCCTGGCCACACCCAATCTGTCTTGCACCCTCCCTTGCCTTCCTATGCTGCTCCACAGGACACTCCTCCCTCTACTCCTCCCTCTGTTCTACCTTCTACTACCAGGCAGCTCTGTAACCTCCAGGACTCCACTGTGAGTCCAAAGACCCAGGCATTCCAAGTTAATGTCTACCCTACCCAGGCTAAACCTCTAAATTGGAATTCTTATCAGGTAGAGACTTAAAAGAATCTCAGGCAGGTAGTCAAAGAAGATGTCATCCCTGAACCTTGGAATAAATCTTTTCTCCAAAGGCAAATTGCCACTTTAAGCACGGCGCAGATATTTGCCATTCCTCTCTAGCTGGTATGCTTTTCTTGCAATGGCAGGCCCTCTACAGAGACAAATGCCTCCAGCAAGTCAGGGGCAATCAGGGACCAAATGATATCACGTGGGAACATGAGGAGCTTTCTACCAAGAAGTCTTTCAATGGGAGCCCATTAGGCAGCTAAGCCACTGTACCTCTATGCATTCCAAATCTGGGACAGAATCACCCTGCCCTCTGGCTTACAAGACCCTGCCTCTTCCCTGCCTTCCCTCCAAAAACTGGAAGAGACACATTTTTACTTTATTCTTATAGCTAAAATGAGCTTGAGAAAAATAAAATCACAACCAGAGACCTCCTCCTCAACAGCATAATTTTGGAGCCCATGACTTCTGAATGCAGGCTCGCTTGCTAAGGCCTCAAAAATGAACATTGTGATAAATGGACTGTGGCTACTCAGGATATTGGAATAGCATCACCTCAAACTGCTCCCATTGCTCAGGCCTTTGCAGCTGTGAGAAAAACAGAAGGGGCTCACTTTAATTAAGTGTGGTGAAAAGGGACACAGGAGAGGTTAATGCTTTAAGGGGAATATCCTCCACCAAAAATGTCACCATCCCTGAGACAACCTGTTCCTGACACTGCCAAGCACTGGATGAGGGATCCTTGCTCTCGTTATGACAAGGATGTCCTCAGCCCTGGAAGTAAGAGGAAAAACTGCTCCCAGAGAGACATTATGGGTGTCCAACATCTCAGAAGGCTCTCACTTGAAAATAACCACGAAAATAAGTAACAAGCTATCTTTAAGACAAGAGGTCTCATGAGACTGGAAATTAATTTCAGGGCCTCAGCTTCTAGGCATAGGAGGCTGCTATTACGCCTTTACCACCAAACAGGCTCACAAGTGGGAGGATCCTGAGGGGTTCACGAGCATTTTACACCCCTTTGTGGCCTCCAATCTCCTAGGAAAAGACCTTCAAGAATCTCTAAGTGTCACCCTTACCAGTGAGCCAAAAGAAAGTTACAGTAGGGTGATTGATTATACCCACAATAATAATGATACCCATAAAAACCTTAAAAACCATCCCTCAGGTTACTCCCAGTTGTAAGGGCTACTGTTACATATACTCCTTGACTCGACTGGCTCTCCAGTGAGTCTATCTGGGTTGAACAATGCCACTATCAAGGAAGAACCTTCAAGTGTCCACACAGTTAATAAAAGAACAGCTCCAAATTCACCATATCTTCCCTTCCCGGAATCCATGGAACACCCCTGTGTTTGATTTATATATGTGAAGCTCAGGATGGAGACTGCTACAAGATTTAAGGGCAATTAGTAAAACCATACAGGTTTGGCAATCCCTCCTGAAAGGGGGAAGCCTCTCATCTCTACTATTCCCACCAATGTCTCTTTCTTAGCAATAGACATTAAAGGCTGATTTTTTTTTCCATCCTTCTCTACCCTCAAGACTGTGAATGCTTTGTGTTTTCAGTACCTCCCATTTACAACTCTGGGCTAGCCTCATGATATGAATAAACAGTTTGTTTGTTTGTTTTCCTCAAAGAATGGCAAACAGTCCCACTATCTGTCCAGAGGCTATTGCTACTGCACTAAAAGCTTATGTAGAAAAAGGACTCAATATTTTTCATTATATGGATGATATCTTGATGTGGGAAGACTCTTCTGGCTTGGAACATGGCTTTTCCTCCCCACAAATACTCTACAGCATCTCTTTGATCTTCTGAAAGAGGATAAAAACCTCTTCTCCCCATGAGCTCTCTCTTCTGAGGCATTTGAGCCTTTAGATGCCATTAATGCAGCTCTAAAAATTCTGAAAGGTCAAGCCCTGAGGATGTGAAGTAGATGCCAACCCTGACAGGACAACAAGATCTGGCAGGACCTTGATGACCTGTTGACAGTTACCTAGGTGATGTGCCCTCCACAGGCTTTTCTTTCCTCTATTCTTTTTTTATTAATATTTTTTTATTTTAATTTTCATTAATTATACTTTATTCACTTTATATCCCCCCTGTAGATGCCTCCCTCCTCACTTTCCAATCTCACCCTTCGTCCCTTGTCTCCATAAATGCCCCTCCTCAAGTCCATTGATGGGGAGGTCTTCCTCTCCTTCCTTCTGATCCTAGTCTATCAGGTCTTGTCAGGATTGGCTGCATTGTCTTCCTCTGTGGCCTGATAAGGCTGCTCCCCTCACAGGGGGAGGTGAGCAAAGCGCTGGCTAATCAGTTCATGTCAGAGACAGTCCTTGTTCCCATTACTATGGAACCCACTAGGACACTGAACTGCCCTGGGCTACATCTGTGCAGGGGTTCTAGGTTATCTCCATGAATGGTCCTTGGTTGGAGTATCAGTCTCAGAAAATACCCCTGGGCCCACATTTTTTGGCTCTGTTGCTCTCCTTGTGGAGCTTCTGTCCTCTCTAGGTCTAGAAAGAAAGGTCCTCCTCCTTTCTTTCCTCAGGATCTGCCAGCTGTGGTTATGTGGCCAACTGCATTGAGACAGGCAGGGAAACTGAGCTCGACTGGAACCCTTTACCTAGCATCTCACTTGTCCTTGTTTATATTTCACTCTGACCATTTTATCTTCTGGTAATGTTTTTATTCCATCTCATCCTTCATTCATAGTTCATCTCTGAAATGTTGACCTGAAAGATGTAATTTTTCTCCTTTCCAAATACTTAGGCTACAATCATCTCTGGGTGATATTTTCCTGTTCTTATTCCTAGTGTTTTCATGACAGAAATAAAATTGTTTCAATAGCTGCTGCCTGCTTCATTTCTTCAATTCTGATAAGCTATGGACTCATTCAGTGTTTTCATTCATTCAGTATCAGTCCCAACTTTTTTCTTAATTACCCAGTAGTTAATTCATTTACCCAAATATACATTGTGATTTCTTTCTTTTTTTTTTTTTTACAGGAGAAATGTTTCTAATTAAAAAATAGATGTTTAAGATGGCTTAACATATTTTAGTATTGGACATTTTGAAGTAGTAGAATCACTGATGTAAGACTGGACTACAGCAATAGTCATCCTATGTTATTCTTAGTATATATTAATCATACATAATTATGGATTTCATTATTTTTTCCAACATAAGCATAATTCATGTAAATTGTACTCAGCCTGTATTACTCTCCTTTGTCCTACTCATGCTAAAGCCTTACTTCCCATTTTATTTTCACGTGTGTGTGTGTGTGTGTGTGTGTGTGTGTATCAGATGTTTGAGAGTCCATGAGTTTTATTAGGATTGATTATAAAAGTGGAAATGAGTTTGTTTACAGAAACATACACACACTTAGTGGCTACAGCACTGAAGAAAATGTTTCTCTCTCCCCTATCAAATGTCAACTGATTAAAATTCCTCAGGAAGGAGTGGAGTCCCACAAGCCTTCCAAAATAGGCTGTTGAAAGCCTCAGGCTTGTGCAAGTAGTCTCAGCTGAGTTCAAAAGTGCAAACAGGCATGACATGCATGGAGGTCAATGTTTCCTGCCTCTCCCTCCTTCCTCAAGCCTTCCTTCTCTTGTTTTCTCTGCACTCCTTCTTCTATAAAGTTTTCTAAACTGTGAAAGAGATGGTAGAGAAGTCCTAATTATGGATGGGTACAGAGAACCGTGGAGTTGGCCTGGCCTAGCTGCCTTGAGAGGACATGCCATAGGTTTCTTAGATTAGAGTCCATGGCTCCTGGGGCAGTTTTCTTCTTGCAGTTCCTGAGAGACCCATGCACTCCCTCTGCCAGTGTTTCCTTAGTCGTCAAGGAAGTTTGAAAGCTTGACAGAACAATTGGTGTTAGACATTAATCTTGTGTGTGTGCTGTATAACTTGAAAGTGTTATTGAATCCCCTCAACTACAACTGTATTAATTCTGGAAATAGGCATTATTATACTCTGTTTCTGGTAAAGACATAAAACTTCTGATTGCTTTCAATAAAATTAACACATGCTCAGTCTTCCTGTGGCCCCTCCAACCTTAGCTTGATTTTATTTATTTTATTTTTATTTTTTAATTTATTAATCAATTAATTCTACAGACATATCAGGTAATAGTGGCTTGATAAATAAGTGCAGGTATTTACAGATAGGGATTTAACTGTCAGTTTTTTTTTTCTACTCTTTAACAAGTTATGAAAATCTGCAGTCACCACTGACAAATGCAAAAGAAGTTTCTCTATCCAAAGCTCACAGCAACTTAATCCTATGGGTATAAGCATAATTATTTAGGATGGAGTTTTGAAAGCTATAGCATATACACTTAGAAGAGGAGAAGGATTTTTTCACACCATGGCCTTCTGAGCTTACAGTACTGGGTTTACAATACTAAATGCTGATTTTTCTCCAATAGGGAGAAACACAGACAGAAAATGGTTATTACCCCTATGCAGACTTGCAAATAGTCTACCAGTGGCTCATCCTGCCTGAATGGTCAGTTTATTGCACATAGTGTGAACAGTGGAGCAATACTGTTGGTAACAGTCCCTGTAGCACCTAGTTCTCCTCATACTAGCTAGTTCAGAAGAAAGGAGGCTTCCGGAGAGTTGCAGCTTGACTTTACAACCAAGGCAAATGAGATCTTTTGCAATGTCGTCTTATTATATAGTTCTGGTGGACAACTGAGAGCAGTGATAATTGTCTGTATTGTTTTTCAGAATATAGGGGTTGGGCTTCTCTGAGCAGCAACTCATAAACAGGCAACTGCCCCTGTCAATGAAATATTTATTTAATGACTAATGGCTTCATGAAACAGCTTTATCTACCCAAGAACAAACATTCTTTATATTTTATAGTCTTTACGTTAAAGTGTTAGGTTTACCTAATTTTGTGAGTATTACAACTAAAATATAGGAGCAATGCCCTAAATTGTTGGGCGTTAAACAAAATGGCCAGTCTGTTATTTTATGTGATTCCATTCTCTCCTCTTTGTGCTACCTGTCTCAAGACCTGCTTCTTCCCAATCCACCTCTACCAAGCACTTACATGTGGTCTCTCTGTTCCCTCCCTAATGATGAGCTCCTCAATATAATATCCATGTCTTATTCTTCTCTGGATATTAAGGACACCATAAGTCTCGCTTTGAATTGGATGTTTTGTCTTTGTAATTTCATCATTCAAGTTTAAAAAACAAAAAAAAACAAAAACAAAAACAAACAAACAAAAAAAACCCAAAACATGGCATTTCTTTTGATCTTCAGAAACATTCCAGAAATGACCGTATTTATTTCAGATGATCCTGAAACAGTCAGAATGGCCTTTATCAGGAGAAAATGGTTGCTTGTGCTTGTCATTTTATTCATTCTTTCAGAACATTCAGATTCTAGTTACAGGCTACAAAGTGGTGCTGTGTATTGTTTCATCTTTTCAGCATCAAATAACATAGTGACATGATAGAGAATTCCTTATCATGAGTATAAAAATGAGATGATGTTTGTTTCCAAATCCTATTGGGTGAAAGATTTAGGTTGTCACTGGGTCTACAAGACACTGCTTAAGGTAATTTGAGCAATAGCAATTTCTCCTGAGATAGTGATATATGAATTCTTTCAAGTAGCTTATGATATAACTTAAGTAGAAAATTTCTTTACTGTTAAATTGATGCTGCTGCTTATTGAAGACAAAGATGTATGTGTGTTGTGTGTGTTGTGTGTATGTGTAGAATTTCTTATTTTATCTAATTGTTCCTATTTTGAGGTTCTTATTAACTTAATATCTCTGATTATTTCCATTTCTGAATGTATCTGAAGTCTTCCACTGGAAATGACTTGTCAATATTCTCTTGAATTGAGATGCAATCTCCTCCATTCAGAGGGCTAAATCTAGGCTACAACAACAGTCTCACAAAGAGATGGTACCTTCCTTCTAATGATGCAATTTTCTCTTCTAATATGAATTTTTTATCATGTTTCTTCAGAATCATTTAATACAACTAAAAGTACCACCACCCAGTGATAACTACCACTAAACTTAATGTTGCCACAAATAAAAATGTGGTTCATGATGTCTTCTCTAAGTTTTCCATATCCAGTCTTTTCTTGATTTGTGTTGTCTTTATTGATTTTAATTCTGTTTTCAGGTCTTGAACTGTTTTATTCATCTCCTTTACCTGTTTGATTGTAGCTTTCTGTCTCTCCTTGATGGCCCCTGTTTTGTTGTATTTTCCTGTATTTCTTTGAGAGGTGTGTTTGTTTCCTCTTTATATCCCTCTAATAACTGCATAATCATAGATTTATGGCAATTTTCTTATGTTCCAGCTGCATTAGAGTATCCATTGTTTGTGGGGGGGGGTTCTGGTGGAGCCATAATGTCCTGGTTTTTCTTGATTGTGTTGTTTTTCTTGATGGTTGTCCATAACCTTGGCTGTTTGTTCCTTGAATCTGTACCTAAGACTGATCCTCCTGGCTCTGGTGTCTGGAACAGTCTTCTGGATGAAGAGAGAATTCCAGGGGAACATGAATGGGTCCTGGCATTTCAGCAGCAGCCACTCTGGGGTGTGTGTTTCAGGAGGCAGAGCATGGGAACAGGTGCCCAGAAGGGAAAGGGGTACCTGTGCAGGTGCCTTAAATAGCAGGGGTGCTGGCACGGGTGCCTTGAAGGGTCAGGTGTGGGGATCTCAGGTGGTCGCTGACGAAGCACAGGTGCCTCAGGTGGAAGTTCTGGGGAGGGATGTCTGCCTCAGGTGACAATTTGCTGTGATCCCCTGCCTCAGAAAGCAGTGAGCTGAGGCTTACAGGCCTATTAGACATTACCCTTCTGGAGCTCAGGCTTGTTTACACTCGGTCATCTTGGATCCAGGATCTGTATGATTTCATTGTCCACCTAGTCTCCACAGGTGTACCAGTATAACTGTGGTTTGGAGGATGGGATGCTGTCCTCAGAATCCAGACTTTGACATCTTGGGAACAGGGGGGAATCCAAAGTCTGGCTGCTGGATCAGAGGTTCCCTGGACCTGGGGTCCTGCACTCTCTCAAATATGCAGAAAGGGCAGGGGGCTCATAGTTCATGATTCCTGGACGCAAGAGACAGCCATGGGGGCCTGGACCCTATTGTCCCCAACTCTCTGGATGTCCTCTCTGGTCCGTGTTTTGGATCCAGGCAACTATTTACTCGCTGGTTTTGAGATCTCTGATCATCTGCCCCTTAGATACGGTACACACTAGTACTGCCCTCTTAGAAGTCCTCTAATGTCAAGTTCTTGCTTATGCCAGATGACCACTGTTCCCTTTCAACCTCTAGAGACATAGGCTGATAGAAGCTTCAATATGGAACATGCTTCCAAAATTTCCAAGGCATTTTTTTTTAAGCTAGAGCTGTAGATCAAACTGTGGCTGTGTCAGACCAGCAATGATACACACAGAGCATTTAACTCCTCCGTTGACCCAGGCAAAAGGTGTGGCAATGCCTGAAGACCATCAGGATGAATTAAAATGCTGGAAGAGTGCAAAAACCAAACAAGGAGCAGCAGAAACGGGAAAGTCCACACTTAAGTTAGCAGGTGCACCTTTTTCCATCCTAAAGTCACAGAAAAGCAGTGAATATCCAGGACTGAGGTTAACAAGGAAAAGACACATACCTTTTATCATTCATCCCTTCAGATGGTTTCCATGACCCAAGCTGCCTTTTTATAAAGGTTAAGTAATTATCTAGTACAACACATCATGCAATTTATTCCTACAGAGAATATATATTAAGTCAGGAGGGCATATTAATAATATTGAAAGACATAACAATTTCAGATAGTGATTATTATCTGAGACACACCCACAAGTGAAAAATTTGACTACAGCATTTCAAAGTGACTGACACTAATGAAAAGTATATTTATTATTAATAAATAAACAAAAGCAAAACAATTTTGTGATTGTCTCATTGTCAAGAAATAGAAAGCTGCAAGCTGTCTCAAAAGCCTGAGGCAAGGGGATGGGGAGAAAGGGGAACACTCCTCTATTGCTGGTGGAATGCAAAATTGTATAATCAGTTTGGAAACCAATCTGATGCTTTCTCAGAAAATTGGGGGTAGCTCAAGGCAACAGGTGTGGCAATCCCTGAAGACCATCATGAGGAATGAAAGACCCAGTTATACCACTCTTGGGCATAAACCCAAAAGATGCTCCACTATACAAGGACATTTGGTAAACAATGTTCATAGCAGCTTTATTCTTAACAGGCAGAAACTGGAAGCAACCTAGATGTCCCTCAACTGAAGAATGGATAAAGAAACTGTGGTACATTTACACAATGAAATACTACTCAGCTTTTTAAAACAAGGAAAGCATGAAATTTGTAGGCAAATGGGAAGAAGTAGAAAAGATCTTCCTGAGACAGGTAACCCAGGTCTAGAAAGAAACACGTGGTATGTACTCACTTATAAGCGGATATTAGCTTGTATAGTACAGGGTAACCACACTACAATTCACAGACCCAGAGAAGCTAAGTAACAAGGGATACCAAAGGAGGATTCTTGAATCTCACCCAGGAGAACTAGAATAGTCAGCAGAAGGAGTTGAAAAGAGGAAAAAGGATATGAGAGGGAACGCAGAGAGTAATGAGGGAGGGGATCAGTTATAGGAAAAGTAAGGGTGGAGGGTAAAGGGCTTTCAGAGAGAGAGAGAAGAAACCATGTGTGGTGCTTCTCTCAGACAATCTGGAGACCTGCAACAGGATAAACCCATGACAGGATATGAAGAGTGGGGAGGGGGAACTCTAGCTGAGACCACTGGTAGCTAGAGTCAGAGAGGCTACCCTCTAACCCAACAGGAGGGAGGGGAACACCAACACACCCACAAAAAATTCCACCCAGAATTTACCCTGATTACATGATGTACAGGGAGCAAGACAGAGCGACAGAGCAGAGACTGATGGACTGTGCAACCAGTGCCTAGACCAACCTGAGACTGACTCCATGGGAGAGCGCGAACCCCCAGCACTATTGATGACACCCTATTGTGTT
This sequence comes from Psammomys obesus, assembly GCF_907164565.1. NCBI lineage: Eukaryota > Metazoa > Chordata > Mammalia > Rodentia > Muridae > Psammomys > Psammomys obesus. The sequence goes on along the minus strand of NW_026586662.1, from coordinate 6,795,457 downwards.
TGCACACATGAGCTCAGCATGGCTGTCCTTTGAGAGGCTCCACTCAGCAAGGGATGGAAACAGAAACTGAGACTCAAAGCCAAACAATGGGTTGATTTTAGGGAACATTATAGAAGAGTAGGGGGAAAGATAAAAGAACCTGGAGGGAACAGAAGCTTTAAGAGGAGACTAACAACTCCAACTAACCTCTGCCCAGAGGGGCTTGAGGAGGCTAAAGCACTAACCAAGACCATGCTGGACTATACCTAGGCTCTCTACACATATATATCCACTGGACAGCTTAGCTTTTATGTGGGTTCCCTGGAAAGGGGATCTGGGGCTGTCTCTGATATGGTCTCTATTGCATGCTTTTAGATCACTTCCCCCTGGTGGGGCTGATTTGACAGCACACTGTGAAAGAGGAAGTACACAGTCCTGATGTGACTGGATGTGCTGGGGTGGGTTTGTTGGGGGGGGGGCTCTCCTTTCTGAGGGCATGGGTGATGAGGGAGGGATGAAGGGTAAGGATGAGGAGTAGAGGAGGGAGGAGGCTAAGATTGAGATATAAAGAGAATATCTAAATAAAAGAAAATAAAAATTAAAAAAAAAGTCTGGGCCAAGATCTCAAGTACCACTTTCTCTCCCTATCTACCTACTTACACACATGCTGACAAAGCCTACCTGAGCCATATGAGTAGAAGTCTAGATGTCTGTGAACATGACTGCACTGCTGCATGTGTATTTAGAAAAAAGGGAGGTGACAAGGTGTGCGGTGCTAGGGGAAGGCAGAACTTCTTATGAGGAAATTTAGAAAAGATTTGCTAGCAGGTCATTGTAAATGCAAAAAAAAAAAAAAACCTCTCTAATCTTTTGACTAATGATTGTGCTCTGCATTCCATTTCTCATTTATTGGGGGGATTTTCCAATAAATCTTGACAAAATTATCCTCTATCTATCTACATTGTGGTGTAAATAATTCCACAGCTGGGAATATATGCAGCTAAAAGTACCTGACTAACCTAGGTCATCTCATGCACAGAGAGAAAATTAAGTCTGGGTTGTAGACTAATTGTTCTTTTTATAATATCAATAACTTAGTCATTAGTAGGTCATGAGTATCATTCATTTATCAAAGGAATGATATTATAGTATGGGAGGCCAGATTTAGCCTCCAGGAATAAACTCATTTAGCAATTAAATGAGTGATTCACCTGATTAATTAACCAGTTCTCGCAATAACATTCTACAACAAATGTATCCACCTGATACTGTACTTCACGCAATTCTTTAAGTATTTTTCATTTTGAAATTAGTTAAAGTTGCTTACAAGTGTTAAAGAAAGAGATATGCTTATCATCTTTCATTTCCATGCAACTAAAAATGAATAATAAAACAACAAACAACACATAAATGTTTCAGTGGATATTGGGTTCTTTGGCTACACAATTAATGTTTATTATGTAGGATACAAAATATCATTGTTATGGAGACTGTATAGATTGTGGAGAGTTTCAAAAAAACATTCTGGGGAATGTGGTTACTGGGCAGTGAGTTCTCACTCAAAGACAGGTGGAGGCAGATTTGAATGGATAGGAGAGTGTGAAATATAAGCTCTGAAGTTGGAAGACTGAGAAGACCAGTCAGAAGGTAGGTTGATATCACCCAAGTCCACACTGTAAAGTGTTGTAGTTAAAAAAAAGTGTTGGGCTATATAATGTTTATTATAAGTCCTAAGATAATCACGTTGGTATTATCACAAATAATAAGACCCAGACACCTGTCGAGTTTTGTAATTCCTTTATTTACCTTGGGCCAGGCAAATATTTCGCCTACAGTGTCTTAATTAACTTCACCATCCATCTCCCAGCACACATCCAATGCCCTCCACCTTACTCATTCCTATCTGGACTGCCTTCTATCCATAATCCCATGGAACTTGCTTGTATTCTTCATCTGGGACTCTTCAAGCCATTATGAGAGTCTTTACTCTCAGCCTAGTTAGTTTCTGCTCCATGCTAACCCATTGTGTCCTCCTTCCTCCTCTCTTCCTGTCCATCTCTTTTTCATTCTTCCCCTGTCCTCTACAGCCCAGGAACCTTACCCTATTCTGCCCTGCCTTATAGGCCTTTAATCAGCCAATCAGGTATAATGTCTTAGGCAGGTTGACAAAACAAGGATAGGTGTAGCCCGATCTTGAGAGCCAGCATCAGAACAACCCCCAACAGGGATGCAAATTGAATGGACTATAGAGGATTGATTGACCAATTTAGGATTTTAATTTTTGAATTGGGTCTGTGTTTGGCAGCCACAAAAACTACATTTAGAACTCAAAGTGAGCAGTGACATAATGAGCTCAGTGCAGTTCTTATTGAAGTGCTGAAAGATTAATTCCTAAAAAATTACTTTCAAATGGTAATGAGTGAAAAGTTGGTCAATTAAAAATGGGCTGTGTATATACTTAATGCACATAGTCACCGTGAGCCACCTTCTTCACCGCATAGCTGCCTATACTCATTGAATGCAGGGTTACCATCTCCCACTTTATCAACTGAATAAAAATCAGACCTTAGTTTTTAACTGACAGAATTTGAAACTGTGTTATTTCTTTTTCTGGCTGATTGTTACAGTAATAACTTTTTATCCAAACGTGTTATTTTAATATTACATTGGAATTTATTTATCTATTAGAAGTGAGATGCTATAGTGAAAGAAATGGATCATGCTCTGCTCAAAAACTGGAAAATGCTGGTTATCATCATGACAATGAAACGTTTTCAACCTACTTATTTGCAACCATTTGCTTTGTGGAAACTAAGAAAACTAGACTTACAGATGATCCAAATCTAAGATTTACTACAAGATGAAGAGGAAAAACTTGATAATAAATACAAAGAATTAAAAAACAATCACAAGAAAACAAATAGAAATAACAACAAATCTAACCAATTAGCTGTAATTAATTTTAAACAATTAAAAGAGATCTTATACAGAGAATTTTGTTTGCAACTTAATTGTACAAATGGATGAAACAAATAAAAATGGGGAAATAACTAAAGATAAATGCAAATAGTGCTATGAAATTTGTAACATACTTTTAAAAGTAAATTTAAAAAAGGGAGAGAAAAAGAAAATAACTTCCATGCCCAGAAGACAAGGCTTCATGCCTACCTAACCACAGGGTGAGTCTGGTGTCCGTAGGACAAGGGCTGCTAATACTCTGACCTGCAAATTAATTGTCAGCAATTATCTCTATGGTTGAATTTCACACAGGTGCAGCTCAGGGAAATTCTTAAATGAACTGTTGAAACACCAAATTAAGTAATGTGTGGACTGGAGGGCTGATGTGCCCCGCCAGCTCAGTGCTGCTCTGCCGCCAGGTTAGAAAGTCCCGCTGTAACTGGAGACTGGGTTGTTAGTCCAGATGCTTTCTGGGAAGTCCTGGGGTCTCTTTACTGTGCTCTCTAAGCTTCAGAGGCCCAGCGCCTGGTGTGTCTAGCTTGTATGGCTTTTCTGTCTGGTTTTGGTGAGTATATAGCGTATTCTCTGTCACTGTGGGATTAGGCGGGCTGTACCTTCAGTGATGGCGCTCCTGCGGAGCTAGTATGGCATCTAGCAGACTCAGGCCCTGGGAGGATGGTGCAGCCACCACGCGAATCTGGGGCTCCTAGACACAGTACTGCTGGCCTTTGCCGATAAAGGGCTTGAGGCTCCGCCTCAGTGGCTGCAGTTCCCAGGCAGTTAGGTCTGTGCTGAGAAAGGCAAGTCCCCTGTGCCGAGGAGGAGGGAGGTCTGGGGGAGGGGAGTGCCAAGAGATCAAAGGATCATTTTTCACCTTCCCCAAACAAACCAAGTAATCCACTTAAAAAATGGGGAACAGAGCTAAACAGAGAATTCTCGAAAGAGGAACATCGAATGGCAGAGAAACACTTAAAGAAATGCTCAACCTCATTAGCCATTAGGGAAATGCAAACCACAATGAACAAGATTTCACCTTACACCCATCAGAATGGCCAAGATGAAAAACTCAAGTGATAGCACATGCTGGAGAGGTTGTGGAGAAAAGGGAACCCTCCTCCATTGCTGGTGGGAATGTAAACTGGTTCAACCACTTTGGAAGTCAATCTGGCGCTTTCTCAGACAACTAGGAGTAGTGCTACCTCAAGACCCACCTATACCACTCCTAGGTATATACCCAAAATTTGCTCAAGTACACAACAAGGACATTTGTTCAACCATGTTCGTAGCAGCTTTATTTGTAATAGCCAGAAGTTGGAAACAACCCAGATGTCCATCAATGGAGGAATGGATACAGAAATTGTGGTATTTTTACACAATGGAATACTACTCAGCAATCAAAAAGGAGGAAATCATGAAATTTGCAGGCAAGTGGTGGGATCTAGAAAAGATCATTCTGAGTGAAGTATCCCAGAAGGAGAAAGACAAACTTGGTATATACTCGCTTATATAGACCTACAAGACATGATAAACATAATGAAATCTACACACCTAAAGAAGATAATCAAGAAAGTGGACACAGGCGAAGGTGATTAATCCTCATTTAGAAAGACAAATGGGATGTGCATTGAACTTATGACAGGAGTCTATCACAAAAGGCATCTGAAAGACTCTACCTAGCAGTGTTTCAAAGCAGACACTAAGACTCATAACCAAACCCTCGGCAGAGTGCAGGGAATCATATGAAAGAAGGGGAGTTAGTATGATATGGAAAGGATAGGAGCTCTACAAGGACCAAATATATCTGGGCACAGGGTCTTTTCTGAGACTGACACTCAACCAAGGACCATCTATGGATATAACCTAGAACTTCTGCTCGGATGTGGCCCGTGGTAGCTCAGTAACCAAGTAGTTTTCCAAAGTAAGGGGAACACGGACTATTTCTAACAGGATCTCAAGGGCAGGCTCTTTGACCCCCCCCCCAGGGGAGGAGCAGTCTGTTAGGCTACAGAGGAGGACTTTGCAGCCAGCCCTGAAGATACCTGATAAAACAGGGTCCCCTATCAGTGGACTTGGAAAGGGGCAGGGAGGAGACCAGGGAGGGAGTGTGGGGTTGGGGAGGGAATGAGGGAGCGGGATACAGCTGGGACACAGAGTTAACAAAATGTAACTAAAAAGAAAAATAAAATAAAAAAATAAAAAATAAAAAATAAAAAAAAATTTAAAAAAAGTAATGTGTGGAGACTGGAAAGCAAGATGCTTCCTCCTCTTTCCCCAACTTTCCCTTTCTCCTTTCCTCTTCTCTTCCTCCTTTCTCATTATCTTTTTGATAGGATATTTGTGTGTTCTCATTATATATTTACTTGTGTTATGTTATGTATAATATATTGCATAATACATAGTATAGATATGCTGTTCTGTGACATGTGCTTTTGATTTTGTCTAACATTTTAGCATTTTTTTAATTTTATTTTTTTCTTATCAGTTACATTTTATTAACTCTGTATCCCAGCCGTGTCCCGATCCCTCATTCCCTCCCAGTCCCTCCTTCCCTCCCTCATCTCCACCGTGCCCCTTGCCAAGCCCACTAATAGGGGGGACCTCCTCCCCATTAATCTGATCCTGTTTTATCAGGTATCTTCAGGACTGGCTGCAAAGCTCTCCTCTGTGGCCTAACAGGACTGCTCCTCCCTTGGGGGGTGGGGAGGCCAAAGAGCCAGTCATTGAGTTCCTGTTAGAAATAGTTCTTGTTCCCCTCACTATGGGAAACCAATTGGTTACTGAGCTACCACAGGCTACATCTGAGCAGAGGTTCTAGGTTACATTCATACATGGTCCTTGGTTGTATGTCAGTCTCAGAAAAGACCCTGTGCCCAGATATATTTGGTCCTTGTGGAGTTCCTATCCTTTCCTCATCAGACTAACTCCCCTTATTTCTTATGATTTCCTGTACTCTGCCAAAGGTTTGGTCACAATGGAATACTACCCAGCAATCAAAAAGGAGGAAATCATAAAATTTGCAGGCAAATGGTGGGATCTAGAAAAGATCATCCTGAGTGAAATATCCCAGAAGGAGAAAGACAAACACGGTATATACTCACTTATATAGACCTATAAGATGTGATAAACATAATGAAATCTGTACACCTAAAAAAGATAATCAAGAGAGCGGACATGGGGTAAGATTATCAATCCTCGTTTAGAAAGACAGATGGGATGCGCATTGAACATATGACAGGAGTCTACTGAACGCATTTGAAAGACTCTAACTAGCAGTGTTTTCAAAACATTTTAGCATTTAAAGTCCAATTTCGATTGGCATTTTTCTGAACGTTTCAGAAGTTCTACGGTTTAATTATAAGCCCAGTGCATTTTAAGTTTCTTCTCAGAAAAGTAGACCTCATGACTGTGTCTCACCTGACTGCACGTACAAAATAAATTTTAAAAAGTTCTTCTACATTTTACATCTAAAATAGTCCCACTGTTGCCTACCAAACCTCCAACTCCTATGTGTTTCATAGCATACTCTTCTGTCCTCTCTTCACTCTTTAATTTCACAACTTAAACACATAACCTTTCACTTCAAATCAAAAACCTGTAGACCATATACTATCCCTAAAATACCTCACATAACACAGTCTCTGTACAATGCAGATATCCAGGTAATGCAAAAGGGTTTCCCATGGCTACTGAAAATAGAAATGCTAATAAATTAGTGGGACACTACTGTATCTACCCCTTAAATAGCAACAGGAAACACATTTCTAAGTGAAGACACCATTTAGGAGGACCAACCCTGAACAAGACAGAAAAAGAAATAGAATTGGAAAGAAGAAAAAAGTTAAAGCTAGCTTTCAAGTTATCTTGCTGTACAGCTGACTACCTTGGCAGTGTTGTGAATGTTGACTCTAAGAAAGCTCATTCTGATGAATTTTTAAAAAACACATAAGGACTGAACAAGTATATGGGCAATTAGGAAACAGGATTCTCAGTAAACATGGGAGATGACAGAAAATAAAAGGGAAAATGCAAGCATCCTTTCTTGGGTCCTACTTGTAACTTAGCTTCTTTGGGGTCTGTGGACTGTATCATGGTTATCCTGCACTTTATGACTAATATCCACTTATAAGTTAGTACATTCTATGCATGTCTTTTTGAGTTTGGGTTACCTCATTCAGGGTGGTATTTTCTAGTTCTGTCCATTTTCCTCCAACTTTCAAGATGCTCTTGTTTTTAATAAATCAGTAGTATTCCATTGTGTAAATATGTCACAGATTATCCATTCTTTGGCTGAGGAACATCTAGGTTGGTTCCAGTTTTTGGCTAATATGAATAAAGCTGCTATGAACACAGTTGAGCAAGTGTCCTTGTGGTATGGTGAAGCATCTTTTGGGTATAAACCTAGGAGTGATATAGCTGAATCTTTAGGTAGAACAATTCCCAATTTTCTGAGAAAGCACTAGATTGATTTCCACAGAAATTGCACAAATTTTCACTTCTGCTGGAAATGGAGAAATGTTCCCCTTCCTAAACAACCTCACAGCATGTGCTGTCTCTTGAGTTTTTGATCATAGGCATCCTGTCAGGCTTACGATGGAATCTTAGGGTTGTTTTGATTTGCATTTCCCTGTTGACTAAGGACACTGAATATTTCTTTAAGTGTTTCTCAGCCATTTGATATTTCTCTGCTGAGAATTCTCTGTTTAGCCCTGTACTCCATTTTTAATTCGGTTATTCAGTTTGTTGGTTCTAATTTCTTGAGTTCTTTACATATTGTGAATATTAGCCCCCTGTCAGATGTAGGATTGGTGAAGATCTTTTCCCATTTTGTTGGCTGCCATTTGTCATAATGAGAGTGAATTGGGTAAGAGAGGGGTTTGGGAAGGGAGCAGAGGTAAGGATTAGGGTTATGGAGAGCAGGGAAGATAGGGCCTGGTGAGTGACCAGAAATCTGGCATCTCTGGGATTTGCCAGAGATCTGAGCTAGGGAAGGCCCCTAGAAATCTATAGGGATCACCTTAGCTAAGACTCCTAGCAGGGCATAGAGAGACTGAAGTGACCACCTCTGTTGTTGTGCCAGATTCACAAAACCCCAAAAGACCACCAGGAATCAAGTCCATTGCAAAACGTATGAGGATCTTTTTATTACAAGCTAGCTCAGACTCATACCCTCACTGCCAGAGAAGTTGAGGACAAAAAGCCCCATGCTCAGGTTAGGTGGTTAATTTAAAGAGTCTGGTCTCTCCCAGTGCTCCCAAAGTAGGGGGATTCCTGCCTGGCAAGCGTCTATTGGTTGAAACACAAAAGGAGATGTTGCATTTTGAATTGATTATCTATAAGAGGGCCCCAAAGCCACTAATGGCCTGGCTTCCCTTGTTTGGTTGTCTTGGGGACAGGGGACAGTTTCCTAGCAACTGTATCTCTAGTGGGCAGGAAAGAATGCAGTAGAGCTGGTTCCTCAGCAGGTGGGTGGACATGTTTCCACCTGGTTGACCTTTATTCAGGCTTGTGCTTTAAACTTTAAACCAATACTCCCCCAAAATATTTTTTTAATTCTTTGGTCTCTCACTGTAGCCAGGCAGGACTTCCTGTGTAGTGATAAGGACACCAACCCATCCAGAAAACTTTAGAACCAAACTTTGTTCTGCCATCAAGATGTGCAAAGACAAACACAAAGCAAAGATTGAGGAAATGGCCAACCAAAGACTGGCCGTACCTGAGACCATCCCATGAGAGAAGACCAATCCCTGACACTATTAATGTTACCCATGTTTTGCTTCTAGACAAGAGCCTTGCATAATTCCTCCAAAAGGCTTCACCTAGCAGCTGATGGAAACAGATGCAGAGACCCATAGCCAAACATTAGACAGAGCTCAGGGAATCACAAAGAAGGGTTAGGGAAATGATTGAGGAGTTGAAGGGGTCAAGGACTCTACAAAAAGACTTGCAGAGTCAACTAACTTGGGCCCATGAGAGCTCACAGAGACTGAACCACCAACCAAAAAGCATTATGGACTTGTCTTAGGTGGTCTGTCTGTGGAGGCCCAACAACTGGAGTAAGAGCCCTCTCTGACTCTGATACCTCTCTTTGGATCCTGTTTCCGTAACTGGGCAGCCTTTTGTGGCCCCAGTGGGAGAGGATGTGCTTGGTTCTGCAGTGGCTTAATTTGCCAGGGCAGTATGGTATCCATGGTGGACTGCCCCCTTCTCTGAGGAGAAGGAGAGGGGAGAATGGCAGGAAGAGGCATTCACGATGGGAGATTGGGAGGAGAACAGTTGCATTCAGGATTTAAAGTGAATACATAAATAAATTTTTAAAAAAATGAAAAAAGAGTGAAAAATAAGTGAAAGATTTCCATAGTGAGCAATTAGGTTTGGATTAAATCCTGCAGAATATTTCCTGGTAATAATGGTTTCATTTTGACAATAACAATAAAATTGTAATTTGTAATTTATATAACAGTTTAAAATGGACCTTAATCTTCAGATTTTTTCTTATATTTACATTTAACTAAGAAGTATTTAACACAGATATTTAGGAAAAGCCTGTCTTAAGTGTGTTGGATTTCACTGGAAAGACTAGTTAATTAGATGAAGCATGCTGAATTTTGTATAGCAGAACCAACAGAAAAGAAAGCTATTGGTTTTGCTCACTTGGATTTTTGAGTTTGTTGGTTTGATCTGTTTGTCAATTAGACATTGACTCAGACATGTGTATTTGATGTTTTAACTGGACAGTTTCTCTCAGGCTCATAAATCTAATTTCCTCATCAAACAATGAGCTTAACACTTGTGGAGTTTATGAATGAGGCAGATGAGCATAAACTTTGAGCCCTTTGGATTTTGGCTTTAGGCCAATTCACTTTGAATAGCCCTGGCATGTGAATTTCAGAGCATCCTTAACTCTATTTACATGCCATGGTTATGTGACACACTCCAATGTATCTACCCCCAAAATAATGCCTACACCTAGAATTACTGTGTCTAGTAGCATCAAGGAATACACTGTTACTATATAAAAATAATTTTCTTTGTTACTTTGTAGCAGACAATAACTAGACTTCCACATGTAGTAAAAGCAACTGTAATATTTACAATGTAAGTTACAGATAAAATGCTTAAAACTGTGATATTAAGTTATTCTATTGAAAGTAGTCTAATAGGTAGATCTTGTGCTCACATACTCAATATTGTTAAAATATCACCTTTCCCCAACACAATCAGGAGATTAAACCCTAGCCAAACTACTGGTGACTCATTACATAAATATAATAACCAATGTTAACATAGTGTGATGGTTGTCTTTAAGTACCAGTATGACATATCTTAGAATCACATAAGGAAGGTAGCCTCATACGGAAGGAGATGTGTGTGTCAGATTAACCTGTGGAAGTACACTTCTAAGTAATTATAAATGCCTTAATTGAAGTGGGGAGTCTCACCTCAAATATGGATGGCACCTTCTGGGAATGGCCCAGGTTTAAATAAAAATAAATAAATAAAACAACCTGAAAGAAGGAAGCTGTTCACTCTGCTTGCATAACTTTCTTGCTCTACTGTCAGTTACTTTATCTTATTGCTGCTTCAGCTGCCTCCTTCCCTAGTGTAAGAACCTGCTTTCCTAGGTTCAAATAAAGCTGGGGATCAGTGGCTCTGCAGGAACCTTCAGGCCTTTAGCCAGGTTCATGCTTCAGAAGAGAAAGCCTCATGGACTGAGCAGCTACTGTGTTCTCTCTTTTGACCCTAATGTGTAAGTCAATTTAATAAATGATTTAAAATATGTATTTGTTCTATCATCTCTTCCTCTAGAAAATCCTGAATAATACAAATTGTCTACACGATTCCAAAACAGAATAAACGCATAGTATAAAATTTCATTGTTCCATACATGGGAGCATTGATGAAAGAATAAACATAAATCAACATAGATTGTTCAGAAACAGACCCAACAACTAAAGCTATCCACTCTTTCCAATATGCAAAGGGATGGTAAAAGGATAGTCTTTTCATCAGTGATGCTGAAATTATCTGATGTCCTATTAACAAATATTTCTACACTGAGACATACATTTTGGTAAAAATTAATTCAAAATAAATCACCAAACTTGTCATAAAACTGTAAAAACTTTTTGATTGATTGAAGAAAAAGTATGTGATCTTGGGGAAAATAGATTAGCATAATGGACCTTTCATATAATAAATACTACTCGTCTACATAAAGGAATAAGCATGAATAAATGCTGACTGAAGAAATATACTGAAAATGCTCTGTATTTGTTAATTCCATATTCATGACATGTTAAAACAGGCAAAATTACAGATGCAGTAAATAAGTAAGCTGTTGGTAAGGAGTGAGTGCCAGTTGGGGCTGGAGGCAGCGGAAGCCTGGAACACAGGAGATGATTTAGTGTAATGAAACTATTCTATACGTGCTGTGTGAGGATGCACAAGATGAGAACAGACACTCTCTAGTGTTAGGAGGAAAATAGCAGGTCTGGGAGAGCTTTCCCTCCAGAAAGGTCAGAGGTACTCTTAATACCTAAGTGGCAACTCTGTTGATAGTAGTGACGTAGTTACTGCACATCTAACTAGAAAGCATTCTTCCTGAATAAAATTAGAAATACTTAGAGAATAAAATTAAGTAAAGGCATTTATCCCAGCACTCAGGAAGAGGCAGGCTGATCTCTGAGTTCAAGGTTACTCTGATCTACAGAGCTAGTTCTAGGACAACCACAACTACCCAGAGAAACCTTGTCTAAAAAAAAAAATGGAATGTAATATTGGACTATTGGACAAATATGAAATAGATCACCTTGAGTCCATATTGATATAACAACTGATTAATATAATGACAAGTAGATTAATACATTTCATATTCAGAATTGCAGGTAATATATGCACATAAGCTTCAGGGGAGTTATAACTCATTCCTTAAATTTGGACTGCATCTATAACTTGCTGATAAAATCTGCAGGAGTATTTCTAAAATGATTCTACAGGCTTAAGAAAATAACATTGCAGAAAGCTAGGAAACATTTTAGGCAAGTGTATAGAGGTAAAATCAGCAGTGACAACTCACACTCACACACATTCCATTGACATGTGCCAAGAGGAGTTCAGTTCAACTCTCTGATCTCCTCCACCCTCTCCTCCACACAATTCATGGGAACAACACCAGCCAGCTCTAATAAGGAATATTCTACAAGACGGTAGAAAGGATAGTATTCCTAAAAACCACAAAACGCATAACAAATGTGAGAAACTTCAGCAGTTTAGAAAAGCCATGGGGATAAAGATGTCTGTGTCCATTCTGAGGGAGGAGGGGTTTAAAGAAAACTGAAAAAATCTAAATGAATCAGCACACAAATTGCTGACACACCCAACAGACTAATGTGAAAATAGAGAAATAGAAAGCAGTGGGAGTGGGTCTGTGGGAGTTCTACTATCATGAAATTTTTCTGTAAATCTTTAACTGTTTTAAATTAAAAGTACATTAAATGCAGAACATCAAGCCCATAGGGGAGATACGCTTCTCAGAACAAAAGTCTTTAGTAAGTCCATAGAAACGTTATATAATTTGCATTCCTGCTGTTCAGTAGAAGGGATCATGATCCATGGATACACATGCAGGTACACAGATACACAGACACTCAGACACACAGACACACACACAGACATACACAGGCACACACACACACAAATACACAGCACAGTAGTTAGCAGTCTCTGGAAACAGTTTGGGCCATCATACCATGATAGGGAAATATAACAGGTGGGGAACAAACCTCCAATAATTAATTCCCCTAGAGCATGTCATGAGCAACGACTTTCACAAATGTCAGTCCTATGAGGCTGAGAAAACCTGACTGGGCTCTGTGTTTCCAGAGTGATATATCTATATTGGATAAAGAAAACTGAATGATTGAAACATAATAAAGGTACAGATATGATGAAAATACAGAAGATCTGTCGAGCTTGACAAGATGAAAAGCATACTAACTTAGCTGTTTAGAGAAAGTCAAGGATTATGATTATTCAGCATTTTACCTACATATAAATGTGTAATGTGTTTGTTTCTAATTAAATATTCATGTAAACATAATATTATGGCTGGTTCATTTCCTTCACTTCTCTAAAAATAACTACATTCTGTAGTCTCAAAATGTATATTTATCGAAAAAAGACATAAAGCACATTTAAATGTGTACAGCATTTTCAAGAATGAAAGCACGGTATGTTTGAAATTTCCATCTTGTTTTCATAGCTAACATTAAAGATTGATAATATATGCTAAAACTTTAAGGATATATATCTTTAATATATGCTGTTTCCAAAGTTACTCTGGAGAATTGTGAGGAAAAAAAATTCTTAAATACATTAAAAAGTTGTAAAGGTTTCTTAAATCAGTTTTTAGAATGCTTTATGGGCTTGTAAATCCCCTACCTGACACAGAGGGGTGTGAAACTCCACTTCAGCAAAACTCTCACAACAAAAGTACTGTGAAATCAGATCTTATTATTTTGAATGTCATTAGATACCCAGAAGGGGTAATAGACACTTCTGCAGAATTCAGTGGCTGAAGGTCTCCTAGTTCTGGCTACGAAAGATGACTACCCATAAGTGACTAAATACTTGCTTAGTGAGATTTTTAAAAAATAATATATATATATAGAGGACCCTAGATAGATACTAGACAGTGAATATTCATTCCCAGCTTGATATTGAAGGAATGAAAACATACTAAGGAAGCCGATGTTTACATCAGCCTACTCCCTGGGGTCGTTTTCTAAATTGTAATTTAAAAAGTGATACTGTTTAGGTAAAAGCAGTAAAATTATTCCAATATTGGTAATGCAGCAAAGAAAGAAGAGGCTGAGAGCCACGGGGAGACACACAGAAATCACACAGCCTGGAAAACTCTGTCAAAAACCTTTTTTCTTCTAAACTGGGTTTGTTAACATGAAGACAACTGGAATAGGAGAGGCAGATATGAAAGTGACAGAAACAGAGAGAAACATGAAGGGGAGTGGAAAGGGAGAAAAAGAAGAAGAAGAAGAGAGAGAGAGAGAGAGAGAGAGAGAGAAGGGCTGATCAGATGTTTCAAAGATCACCAAGTTGCTAGGTATATACCCAAAGTTTGCTCAAGTACACAAAAGGGATATTTGCTCAACCATGTTTATAGCAGCATTATTTGTAATACCCAGAACTTGGAAACAACCCAGATGTCCCTCAACGGAGGAATGGGTACAGAAATTGTGGTATTTTTACACAATGGAATACTACTCAGAAATCAAAAAGGAGGAAATCATGAAATTTGCAGGCAAATGGTGGGATCTAGAAAAGATCATCCTGAGTGAAATATCCCAGAAGGAGAAAGACAAACACGGTATATACTCACTTATATAGACCTATAAGATACGATAAACATAATGAAATCTGTACACCTAAAAAAGATAATCAAGAGAGCAGACATGGGGTAAGATGATCAATCCTCGTTTTGAAAGACAGATGGGATGCGCATTGAACATATGACAGGAGTCTACTGAGCGCATTTGAAAGACTCTAACTAGCAGTGTTTTCAAAGCAAAGACTCATGACCAAACCTTCGGCAGAGTACAGGGAATCATAAGAAAGAAGGGGAGTTAGTCTGGTGAGGAAAGGATAGGAGCTCCACAAGGACCAAATATATCTCGGCACAGGGTCTTCTCTGAGACTGACATGCAACCAAGGACCATGTATGAATGTAACCTAGAACCTCTGCTCAGATGTAGCCTGTGGTAGCTCAGTAACCAATTGGTTTCCCCTAGTGAGGGGAACAAGGACTATTTCTAACAGGAACTCAATGACTGGCTCTTTGGCCTCCCCACCCCCCAAGGGAGGAGCAGTCCTGTTAGGCCACAGAGGAGGGCTTTGCAGCCAATCCTGAAGATACCTGATAAAACAGGATCAGATGAATGGGGAGGAGGTCCCCCCTATCAGTGGACTTGGCAAGGGGCACGGTGGAGATGAGGGAGGGAGGGAGGGACTGTGAGGGAATGAGGGATCAGGACACGTCTGGGACACAGAGTTAATAAAATGTAACTGATAAGAAAAAAATAAAATAAAACCCCACTGAGAAAAAAAAAAATCACCAAGTTTCAGAAAAAAAGTTAATGATGAACTGACAGTGAAGCCCAGGAAGTGTTGGAAAGTGCTGCACGCCTTGACCATTGATTGACCATTGAGGTCAGAGCCAAGGTCATGTACCTGAGCTGTGACTATCAGTGCTCTTGGAAAAGAGTAGAAAATGAAAACTGTGTCATAAATGCATTTTAAATACCATATTTCTGCAAGATCAGAAAGATGGGCATGTTTTTTAGTCTAAAAACTAAGCAAAATTCACCATGTTTAAAAGAAACTGACATAATATTGGCATTCAATGTGTTTTATGAAACAAAATTTGCTATGTGTGCTGAGAAGCAGAAAATTTTAATAGGTAAATAAAAATTAAAGCAGTTTATAAAGAAAATCCAGACATGATGCTCATAGTGTGTTTAGCAACAAAAATATTGATTATGCTTAATGTATGAAAAAAATGGGGGGTGAGTGAAAATAAATTGGATCAGCCCAACTATTTCCATTGAAAACAAAAAAGTTTTCTGGAAAAGCAATCAGACCACCACTCTAGAGCTACAAGAATAGGTTGATTTTAAAAAAGCATGGTTTTATTAATACTCTGTATAAAGAAAAATAAAAAATTAACAGAATCAACAGTCATGTCACTGAGTCAGAGGGACCTCAGACATGTGACTTTTCTCAGAGAAAACAAAGACAAAGGCAACAAGATTTCACCCCACCACACACAAAGCTATATAAAATTAATACTGAACACATAGAAATTTCAAATATAAGATATTGAATTCTTACATATTCTCCCAATTTGCCATGTCCTAAAAGAAGCCTATATTCCTACAAGAGCTTGTGTCAGTAAATACATTTTCCTGAATAAGAAAGTCAAGGCATTAGATATTGCCTTACAGTTTTCTGCACAGATGATTGTAATATACAGGGTTTTGTTGTTGTTGTTACATTGACAAACTTGGCAATGCAGTATAGTTGGTAGAAATGCCTTTTGTCTATCTTTTTATTAAAACTAGATTATCCAGGAACCTAGGATAAAGCCAAATAGTACTGTTCTACTAAAGAATGTAGACTCTCAATGGCAATCTGCTATACTCATGGATCACATTTTTTGCTCTGCCATAATTTAAAAAAAAAAAAAAAACTTGCTTGACTCCCATTTCTGAGGCTCTAGGTATGATTTCCAACATTAGCAAAAATTAAATAAATATATAATTAGACAAAATTAAGATGACAGTTTACAAATAATGAGTTGTGACTTCTAGGATAACAGCAATATCATCAACATAGAGCTCAATGACATACACACTAAAATGAGATTGTTTAACATAGAAGATAAAATAGCACACTGGAGAAGCACAAATATAGCAAAAATATTCTGAAAAACTAACAAATTGAAATATTTATGTTTAAAATTTAATAAACTGAACAGAACACATGTGGTCTCACGGAGACTGAAGCGGAGAGCATTATGCCTGCGTGAATCTGCAATAGGCTCTCTGTATATATGTTATAGCTGTTAGGCTGGTGTTTTTGTAGGACTCCTAAAAATGTGAGTGGATGTATCTCAGATATTTGCCAGCTCTTAAGAATCTTTCATCTGGCATGTTCTAGCCAGAGTGTTCTTGCTTAAGCCCTGACTTAGAATTTGTCTAAAGAAGCTATTTAATGTTTTATGTTTCATAAGCCAATGAGTTATTCTTTTAGTTGGCTATTTTGTTTTGTTTTTTTTCTATTTAAATACATATTCTAATTGATATGCAAAAAAAGAATCTTTCACCTATTGGATTGCCTTGTCTAGTCTTGATATGAGGACTTTTGCCTTGTATTATTATGTCTTGTTTTTGCCTTGTTTGGCTGTACTCGTCTTGGATGCATACTTTTTTTTTTTTTTTTCTGAAGAGGAAACAGAAGGAGTGGATTTGGGAGAGAGGAGCTGTTTCAGGGGCGGTGGGAAGACAGGAGCGAAAAGAAAGTATGATCTGGATGTATTGTATGAGAGAAGAATCTATTATAAATAAAAGTTCACACATACATGTGGAAAATTTAATGTAAAAAATTATCAGAACCAAAACTAAAATAGTCACAGGGTTTGAAGATTTGCAACTGCATAATGAATGGATTATATAAAAATATAGAGAGAGAAGGGGATTTATAAGTTTTGTATATATAATGTATATACAAAAAGATGTACAAATGTGTATTGTCTTCTTGTAAGGTAAACATTTGGGATGTGGCTGGTGTCTCCACATTTTAAAAGTAATAGACACATTTATTCATATCCTAATCATATTTGAGTATCACTGGAAATCAACACTGAAAAAAATAGACAAGTAGCTGGGCTGTAGTTCAGACCTGTAATTCTTCTCTTTACTCAGAAGGTTGAGGTCTGAGGATTGTTAGATCACGGCAATTCTGGGCTTTAGAGTGAATTCAATGTCACCTTGAATAACTTAGAAGACGTGCTCTGGGGACGCAGAGGTGGGTTATGGGCTGTAATATTCAGTGGGAAGATATTCACTAGCATATGTGACGGCCTGCGCTGTATTGCTCAGCACCAGAAAAGAAAAAAAAAATGAAAAGATATAATACAATAATTTGAACTGTCGGAAATGAAAACATTATTGGTAGACCAATTAAATAAGTTATTGAATTCCACTGAAATCATGTCTTATCTTAATTCATTTTTCTCCTTGGGTTTTTGTTTTCATTTTTTGTTTGAGGGCCTGGACAATTGTGGATGGGGTGACTCCAGGGAAGATGGTTACATATGATACTGGGTGAGCATGTTGGAGGAGCAAGCCAGTAATCAGCATTCTTCCATGGTTCTGCTTTAGTATCAGCCCCTAGATTCCTGCCTTTAGTTTCTGCCCTGAACTCCCTCCATGATGAATTACAACTTAAAGTTTGTAAGCAGAAATAGGCCATTCCCTTCCCAAGTTGATTTGGTCATGATGTTTAAAAAAACCTAACAAAGACCAAAATATCACTTAATGTCGAATAGTAGTAATATTCAACGTAAGAATTTTCAAAAATATTTCGGAATTATTTTCACTCTATTTTAAATATTAACTAGATAGTTCATTTTAGTAGATACTTGAAAGGTTCCAAACCCAATACAATAGAGTAAATAGAATTTCATCCTGTAAGTTTTATGTAATGTAAAGCAATTAGACTGGAGTTGTGAAGATTTGAAGACGTTTTCTCTTTTTGTATATTATGTCATAGCAAGGGTTCATGCAGCTAACATGATAAATTATAGCAGAATGCACAGGGACTATTTAAAGAGAGTTGCTAGGCTATTTTGGAGACAGAACAGATGTGCTCTTAGGCAAGAAACTAATATCTTTTTGCATGAATAGACATTTCTGCTATTAGTAGTAGGCCAGATGTTGAGGAAGTGAAAAGGAAGGAGGAGTAAGTTAGAAACCTCAGAACCCGATGAAAAAGGCTCTTCAGGGTTGTTTTTGGTACCATGACTCTGCTCTGTCCCAAGAGCTTTCATCTATAAACTGCCTGGAAAATGATTAAATAAGTCAAGAGCTTATGTTGAGTTATCTCAGTCAACTATCTCTAACTTTGTGTCTATGTGTTTTACCATCTCTTTTCACATTATTTTATATTCAAAATTTTTTGTTTTATTTTATATTTTATGTCTGTATACATAATACATTTACATTATTGAAACTGGAAATAAATAAGGAATCATATGATAAAAAACAGAAAATCACCCATAATACTGCCCTTACCAGGGTAATTTTTTAAAATAATCTTAATGTAATTTCATCTTTTATTTTTTTTCTATCTTCTATGTATACATGTATCTGCAATTCAAATTATTTTTGTTTCATGGATTAAAAAATGTTCTGTCTGTTAAATTTGTTGATTCTGACCATTTTAATTGATTTTTCCAAATTGTATCTTTGGGTATATATTTGTACATGCATTTAAAAATATAAGCAATATGGTTTTAGAATAATAATCTTTTATTTTTGGTTGTGAGCCTAGCCCATCTAACAGCTGAAACATTTCTCAACCCAGATGCCCTTCAACAGAAGAATGGAAAAAGAAAATGTGATAAGTTTACACAATGGAACACTACTCAACTATTCAAAACAAGAACATCATGAAATTTGGAGGCAAATTGATGGAACTAGAAAAGATCATCTTGAGCATAGTAACCCAGACCCAGAAAGACACACATGGTATGTACTCACTTATAAGTGGATATTAGCTGATATTAGCCAGATAGTACAGGATAACCATATCACAATCCACAGACCCAAAGAAGCTAAGTAACAATGAGAGCCCAAGCAAGGGAGCCTGACTCTCACTCAGAGGAGAAAATAAAGTAGACTTTGGAAGTAAATGAAAAGAGGGAACTGGGTGGGAGAAGAGGTGAGGAGGGGATTAAGGGTGGGAAGCAGGTTTGGGAAAGCAGGGATAGGATGAAGTGGTAGGGTTGGGAGCGAAATGGGAAGCAGATGCATGGGGATCTGTGGGACAAGCTGGAGACCTGCCTCATGTAGGCTCCTGGGAGGACTCCTAGCAGTAGTGGATATGGAGGCTAAAGTGGTCACCCCATCTAGGCAGGGAGGACTTCCAAGGGAGGGAGAGGCTCACCAAAACATCCACAAATCTTTTGACCCCAAATTTACCCTGCCTACAAGATAATCAAGGTTAAAGGAGTAGCACAATTTGAGAAAATACCAACCAATGGCTGGCCCAACTTCATGGAAGATCCACTTCATGGGAAGGAGCCAACCCCTGTCACTATTGATACTCTGCTATGCTTTCATGAATGAACCAAGCTAACTGTCCTCTGAGAAGTTCCATCTAGCAACAGATCAAAAAAGATGCTGAGACCCACAGCCAAACATTAGAGATCTGGGCATCTTGTTGAATAGTTGGGCGAAAAATAAAGGGACCCGAAGGGGAAAAGAACTCCACAAAAAGACCAACTGAGTCAACCAACCTAGGCCCATGCCATCTCATAGAGACTGAACCACCAACCAAAGAGCAAGAATAGACTGGACCTAGGTCCCCTAATGTACAGAGCTAGTGCCAGCTCAATCTTCATGTGGGTCCCTTATCAACTGAGGTAGAGGCTGTCACTGACATGGACACAGTTGCCTGCTACTGGATCACTTTTCCCTAGCAGGGCAGCCATGTCTAACCTCAGTGGAAGAGGATACACTTAGTCCTGATCCTACATGAAGCTGAGTAGCAAGTGGCTGGATGTCACATGGGGGAGGGGGTATTTGCTCTTCTCTGAGCAAAAGGGGGATAGGCGAATAGAAAAAGAGAGTGGGAGGGTGGGATTGGAAGGAGAAGAGGGAGAAGGCTGCGATCAGTATGCAAAGTGAATAAATAATAAATTTAAATGACAATAATAAGCATATCATAACAGAAAAAAAATTCTAATCTTGGTGACATGGAAATAAAATCTTGCGTAAGAAAAAAAAATCCATTTCTTTTAATACTGTATATAAAATTAGCTAAATTTTTGAGTGACATAAGTTGCCCCTATAGCAGAGTGGAGAGTTTGATAAGCAGCATGGAGAGGCTCCCCCCTCATGACAAACTTAGCAAATTCTATGTAGTTTTCCAAGCAACATATCATATTGGTCTGCTGAGGCCCAGGCTAGATGGAAATAAATACCAGAATTCACTAAACCTCCAGGAAAGAGGTGAAGGTTTTTTTTTTTTTTTTTTTTTAAAGAATGCAGCCCAGGCTAACATGCCTACTCATCTGCTCCCCTTTGCCACTCATGGGCTTGGGAACAGAACAGATTTAAATAAGTCACCATATGATCTTTTTTAGTCAGATCTTAAAAAAATACCAAGTTACTATTATAGCTATGAATCATGCAGTTAAATGTGGTGTTTAAGATGCAATTTTAATAAAGTTAAATAATTTTAATAATATTTAAAGTCATAAGATCTCCATGCTTGTGTGTGTGTGTGTGTGTGTATATATATATATATATATATATATATATATATATATATATATATATCCATATGTTAAAAATATAGACAAAGGTTTAGCTTCTGTAGGTCTGTAGATGGCTGTCCTATATTATATGGCTAATATCTGCTTATAAGTGAATGTATACCATGCCTGTCTTTCTGTTTCTAGGTTACCTCACTCAAAATGCTCCCTTCTAGCTCCATCCATTTGCCTGAAAATTTCATGATTTCCTTGTTTTTAATAGCTGAGTAGTATTCCATGTGTAGATGTACCACAATTTCTGTATCTGTTCCTCAACTGAGGGACATCTGGGTTGTTTCCAGATTCCAGTTTTTATAAATAAAGCTGCTATGAACATAGTTGAACAAATATTCTTATTGAATGGTGGGGCATCTTTTGGATATATGCCCAGGAGTGAGATAGCTGGATCTTGAGGTAGAGCTATTCCCAATGTTCTGAGAAAGCACCAGATTGATTTCCAAAGTGGTTGTACAAGTTTGCACTCCCACCAGCAATGGAGGAGAGTTCCCACTAATCCCCATCTCTACAGACCTAAAGAAGCTAAACACTAAAGAGCATCCTAGGGAGTATGTTTAGATTTTATTCACAATGGCAAACAGGATAGACACCAGAAGTGGTGGAAGAGAGGAAACAGGATGGGAATCTACTATAGAGGGTCCTCTGAAAGGATTCACCCAACAGGGGATCAAAGCAGATGCTACTTAGAGCCAAACCTTGGGCAGAGTGCAGGGAGTCTTATGGAGGAAGAGAGGGGTGGGATTAGAGTGACATGGAGGGGAGAGGAGCCCCACAAAGAACCAACAAAACTAAAAGTTCTATGCCCAGGGGGTCCTGCAGGGACTGATGCACCAACGGAGGACCATGCATGGAGAGGACCTAGACTCCCTGCTCAGATGTGGCTGATTGTCAGCTCAGTCTTGTTGTAGATCTCTAAGTGAGGGGAAAAGGGGCTGCCTCTATCATGAACTCAGTTGAATGCCCTCTGATCTCTTGTCCCTGATGATGCAGCCGTCCCAGGCCAATTAAGAAGAGGATCCAGGCAGTTGTGATGAGACCTAACAAGCTATGGACAGATGGCAATAGTAGAGAACTCTCTCTTTCAGTAGACTAGAGATAGGGAATCAAGGAGGGAAGGAGGGTGATTTGATGGAGGGGGCTTCAGTCAGGATATATAATGTATAAATTGTGAAGAAAAAAAGATTAAAACAAACAAAAAAAACAAACAAAAGTAGACAAAGGTTGAAGAAATTGCACAGATTTTAAGAACACACACTGCTGTTGTAGAGGGCCTAAGTTCTGTTTTCAACACACACACACACACACACACACACACACACAAACACACACACATTTACACATATAAACACACATACATGTGCACATATGCATGCAGATACATACATGTGCCCACACACATCACACATGTGTTTGTAAACTTTTACAGAGACCCATAAACATAATTGTTTAAAAATCTAGATTTAAAAATAGAGAAGGGTTAAGTTTTGCTCATGCAAGTACGTGCTCTTTATCTTTTTACCTGTTTTAATTTAATTTATTTAATATGTTCACTTTACTTCCTGATTGTAGCCCCCTCCCTCATCTCATCTCACCCCAGTCATATCCTTCCTTCCTCTTCCATCCCTATATTGTTCCTCTCGTCCTTAGAAATGGGGAGCCCTCCTCCCCTATCAACTGACCCCAGCCTATCAAGTCTCATCAGGACTGGCTCCATCCTCTTCCTCTGTTACTTGGAAAGTCTGCCCCACCAAACAGAGGTGATCAAAATCAGGCAACAGAATCCATGTCAAAGACAGGCCCTTCTCCCCTTACTAGGGAACACACACGGAGCCTGAGCTGCCTTTTGGTTACATCTGAGTAGGTGACCTAGGACCTCTTCCTACATGGTACTTGGTTGGTGCATCAGTCACTATAGCTGCCCTCTGGGTCCAGATTTGTTGGCTCTGATGTTTTATTTGTGGAGCTCCTGCCCCCTCTGGATCCTTCTTTATATATATATATATATATATATATATATATATATATATATATATATTTATCAATTACAGTTCATTTACTTTGTATCCCAACTATAGCTTCCTCCCTCATTCCCTCCCAAACCCACCCTCTCTCCCTCATCTCCTCCCTGCCCCTCTCTAAGTCCACCGATAGAGGAGGTCTCCTCCCTTTCCATCTGACCCTAGCTTATCAGGTCTCTTTGAGACTGGCTTCAATGTCCTCCTCTGTGACCTAGAAAGGCTGCTCCTCCCTCAGGGGATGAAGAGATGTCAAAGAGCTAGCCACTGAGTTCATATAAGAGACAGTCCCTGTTCCTCTTACTAGGGAATCCACTTGGATACTGAGCTGCCATGGGCTACGTCTGAGCAGGGGTTCTAGTTATATCCAAACATAGTCCTTGGTTGGAGAAACAGTCTCAGAAAAGACCTCTGTGCCTTGATATGTTTGGTCCTTGTGAAGCTCCTGTCCTCTCAAGGTCATACTAACTCCCCCTTCTTTTATATGATTCCCTGCACTCTGCACAAGGTTTGGTTATGAGTCTCAGCATCTGCTTTGATACACTGCTAGGTAGAGTCTTTCAGAGGCCCTCTATGGTAGACTCCTGTCTTGTTTTCTCCTATTTCCAATGTCCATCCCATCTGTCTTTTTAAGTGAGGATTAATCATCTTATCCCGAGTCCTCTTTTTTAGCTTCTTAGGCATACAAATTTTAGTATGTTTATCCTATCTTTTAGGTCTAGAATCCACTTATAAGTTAGTATATACTGTGTAATGGGACTTCATGAAAGTGAAAAGCTTCTGTAAAGCAAAAGACACTGTCTTTAGAACAAAACGACAGCCTACAGACTGGAAGAGGATCTTCACCAATCCTGTATCTGACAGATGACTAATATCCAGAATATATAAAGAACTAAAGAGGTTAAACGCAAATCAAGTAATCCAATTAAAAAATAGGGTACGGAAGTAAACAGAGATTCTCTGTAGAGGAATTTAGAATGGCAGAGAAATACCTAAAGAAATGGTCAGCATCCTTAGCCATCAGGGAGATGCAAATCAAAACGACCCTGAGATTTCATCTTTCAACCCCTCAGAATGGCTAAGACCAAAAACTCAAATGACAACACATGCTGGAAAGGCTGTAGAGACAGGGGAACCCTCCTCCATTGCTAGTGGGAACATAAACTGGTACAACCACTTTGGAAATCAACCTGGCGCTTTCTCATACAATTAAGAATACTGCTTCCTCAAGATCCAGCCATACCACTCCTAGGCATATATCCAAAAGAGGCTCAAATACACAAAAAGGACATTTGCTCAACAATGTTTGTAGCAGCTTTATTTGTAATAACCAGAAGCTGGAAACAACCCAGATGACCCTCAACAGAGGAATGCATACAGAAATTGTGGTACATTTACACAATGGAATACTACTCAGCAATTAAAAACAAGGAAATTATGAAGTTTGCAGGTAAATGGTGGGACCTAGAGAAGATCATCCTGAGTGAGGTATCCCTCCTGGTCCTTCTATTCTCCCATTCTTACACAAGACTCCCTGTGCTCTGCCCAAAGTTTCACTGTGATTCTCAGCATCTGCTTCAAGCCTCTGGTAGGTGGAGTCCTTTGGAGGACACCATCTACGGTAAGTTCCTGTCTTCTTTCCTCTCTTCAACCACTTTTGGTGTCTAGTCTACATGCCCTTTTGAATAAAAATTAAGCATCCTCCCTTAGTTCCTCCTTGTTACTTAGTTTCTTTAGATATGTGGATTTTAGTATTGTTATCCTGTATTATGTGGCTAATATATGCTTATAAGTGAGATTGATTTCCAAAATGGTTGTACAAGTTTGCATTCCCATCAACAATGAATGAGTATTCCCCTTTCTTCATATTATTGTTCCATAAATATTGTAAAAGAGAAAGGATCTGTAGAATCCAAGCTTTTTCAAGAATAATTAAAGTTTATGCCAATATCAGCTTGTATTTGATTCTTTGGGAGAATGTAATACTTGCTACATTTCATTCAAATTTTTATAACATGATATAAGGCCTTTTACCTAAATCTCATAAGTATAGCTTGTAGTCATCTTATTATTAAACATATACATATGTTAGTTTGTTCTTAAAGAGAATGACGATTGATTCAAATGCAAGCACAACACAAACTGGCACAAAGTAACTTGAAAAAGATTTAACATAATATATATGTTCTTCTGAAAATAAATTATAAGTCTATAAAATTCACGGTATAACAATGCAAACTCTGAAGAGATATGAAAATAAGGAAAAAGTGACTGATGTTGGAGAGAGAGGAAGAAAGTCCAGATTTACAAGTTCTGAAAATCAACACTAAAGCAAAGTGGCAACTGTCCCTGACGCGGCCATCGTGTCAAGTTCACAAGCTGCATGTTAACCCAGCTGTGAACCTATAAGTATCTCTTATTCTCAAGTTTAAGGAACACCCCCCTCCCCAATTTTCCATCTACAAAACTTTGTGCAGGAAAGAGATTTTATGAGCATTTTAAGAAAAACGAATGAGTAAAAGACAGATGCATATATATGTCTACAGGCAAGGAAAGCATAAGACAATGATGTCACATTAATAATAAGCAGATGCCAGCTACAAAGGACACAAAAGCTGCTATCATTTCAACATGTAGGAACTTAAGGGAATATTTGCCTCTGAGAATTCTTC
This sequence comes from Psammomys obesus, assembly GCF_907164565.1. Classification (NCBI taxonomy): domain Eukaryota; kingdom Metazoa; phylum Chordata; class Mammalia; order Rodentia; family Muridae; genus Psammomys; species Psammomys obesus. The sequence goes on along the minus strand of NW_026586662.1, from coordinate 6,769,703 downwards.
TTGGAAATTTACCCAGAGCCAAGCTATGGACATCTGCCCAGAGATGTGGACAGAAGCTGTGTTTTATGCTTTTGATTACATGGAATTAAGATAAAATCATGGCTAAATGATGAAGAAAAATAGTAAGCAGCAACTATGAAGAAAACTTGTACATAAAGAATGGTATATAATGTGAAGAAATAAAAACAATGTGTTCAGCAGCTCTGTAAATGATGGCATACAGAGTGACAAATTGTGATCATTCATGCAAAGAAAACCGTACAACAATGTGTTAACTACCAATGCACATTGTCACATGGTATGTTTCGAAATCACAGAGTAAAGGAAGATGCACAAATGCTATTTGCACTCCATGTATATAAAAATTTAAAAATAATCAGAATAAATTACAGTACTAGAAGTTGGTAGTCATCCTTATAGAAATTATGTTAGTGACTATGATAATATTTGATGTTTTAGTTCTACGGTGTTAAACCTTTTGAAAGTTGTGGTGGCAATATGGATACCATCTCTCTGTAAGAGCTCTCTATTTATAATGTGCATGAAAACTTGGACATTGTTCTCTGAATAGGTAAGTGGACCTCTGGTCAATCTCACATATGAGCTATGGAGAATGTCTGCTTCTGACAGTCACAGTTGATTTCCTTCCTTAGCATTCCCATTGCACAGTGTAAGCTCCCATTTCTAAACATATTAGCCTCCTCTGTGGAGAGACTATCCCAGGTCAGCGAAAGATGCAATGATATGAAAGCCTAGCCCCTTTGTCTCACGTCAAGGCATTTCTCAAGGGTTACCCCAGCTCCAAGGTTCTAGTGAAACTATATTGTGGTTGTCATTTTTCTTCCTGATCCAGCTTTTCTCAGTTCCTGACAAATGCTCTTTGCACACTCATTAACTAATAAATCTAACCTGAACTGCTTCAGAATCAATGTCTAGGCGACTCAACTTAATTCAGTTGATATCAAAAGGGGGCCTTGGAAACAGAGTCTAAAACACAAATCTCAGGCCATTTTTTATTGCTAAGGCCATCTGACAATGAGGATTTCATTGACAGTGGTAGATAGACAACACACAGTCTTTGATACTTCACAGTTTCAAGAACTGCCTCCAAGATGCAGGGAGTATTGGCAAGAACACAGTTGCTATGAACATACCTGACTTCAGTGGTGTATGAGAACAGTTAAGTACAAGAAGACCATGGAAGGTGAAAAAAGTCAAGGAATATGTGTCAACTACAAACCAACAAATGGTAATGTTATAGATGAGAAACTTCCTATCACAGATGACTGCCCAAACCACAAATCACAGGCTTTCATAAATCCAGTGAAACCTTGTGCTGAGATTTCTTATGCAAAATCATTGGCCTAGTGCACACCAGTCTTAATCTTGAAAACAATCATTTCTCTGATGGAGAGGAGTGGTTACATAGTTCAATCACATTGAGACTGAAAAATTGTATAGATGCTGTATTTACATGACTTAAAAAAACAGAGGCTTTAGACAGTGAAGTCTTTTTCTATAATTTATTAACTATAAAATTCTTCCAAAATTTATTATCTACAAAAGCCTTGGTCCAATTACTCCCCATAGTTTCTTCTATATTATTTCAGAATTTTTTTTTATTCACACTACCTGTAATACAAATAAAATCAATTTTTTTCTGTTGACACAAAAATGTAATACATGTATCTAATACATTTTCCTTCTTCTTAGTATTGTTCTATTGTAATACAGGTTGGAGATATTTCTATATTATTGGCAAATATAGAGTCGCATTTTCCATAACTATCATTTTCCCATTGTGGGGATGTGTCTTACTTTAACCAGTTCCATACTGATGGGCACCAAGAAAACTTGCAGTATTTTACTTTTGTGAACGGTTCTTTAGTGTGCTTTTTAAAATTTGCCCTTGTGGGAGCACAGCTGCCGAATAAAACTGCATAGAACTTTGTGTGCAAAGCATATGGGGACATTCTCTCCCCTAGTGTGAATGTGGGTGAACAGTCCTAGCGACGCTGAACAACTGTTCTTTTCTTCTTCTTGTATTTTATTATTATTTTTTATATTAACTACAGTTTATTTACTTTGTAGTCCCCTCCCTCATTCCCTCTCAATCCCACCCTCCCTCCCTCATCTCCTTCCTGCCCCTCTCTAAGTCCACTGATGGGGGAGGTCCTCCTCCTCATCCCTCTGATTCTTGCTTATCAGATCTCTTCAGGACTGGCTACAATGTCCTCTTCTGTGGCCTGGCAAGACTGCTCCTCCCTCCGGGGTGGGGGGAAGGTCAAAGAGCCTGCCATTGAGTTCATGTCAGAAATAGTCCCTGTTCCCCTAACTAGGGAAACCACTTGGATACTGAGCTGCGATGGGCTACATCTGGACAGGGCTTCTAGGTTGAACAACTGTTCTTGATGTCTCAGATCTCACAGAGCCGTTCTATTGACAGGGCTGGATAGATAACATGCATTACTGTACATTTCTACAATCTGAGCAACGCTATACATCTTACAGTGCTGTACATCTTAGCACAGACAGATTATATTGATTCTTGTGTAACTCCTATTCACAAACTTTACCTGTGTATCTATCTATCAGATGTCTGGTCTGACATCTATCTTCCAGATGTCTACCTGGAAGCCCACTACATATCGACAAAATTATCAGTATTTTTCTCAGTGTTTCTCTGTGTAGCCTTGGCTGTTATGGACTCGCCTTGTAGACCAAGCTGGCCTTGAACTCATAACTAACCCCTGTCTCTGCCTGCCTAAGTGCTGGAATTACACTGGTATGCCACTGCAGCCAGCCAAGTACTTTAAAAAATAAACCATCAAAATAAATTCACTAATGTTGGTAAAATGAATCTTTTTATTTGAATGATTTCAGAATTTTAAGAGATGTTTAGAAACACTTTATTTTAAGAATTTTTTTTCCATTTTTTAAATTTTTTTCCTGTTATCATCATCATCATTGTAATTAAGTAAACTTTATTCTCAAAAATTATATTCCAAGAATGGCTCAGAAATGCTGCATGTCTTTACTTTGCAAATTCTCAAATAGCTCTGTCTTTTGCCTCTGACCTAGACATTGTATACATTTCTTGGGCTTCACTTGAATCATCTATGAACTCATGAAATCATCATCTATGAAATTTCATGTTTTCAGAGCCTCTCTGATACAGAGGAAAGCTTCCTCCCATCATTTTCAGGGCCTGCTCTTGCTTCCTGTAAATTATATGATTTTATTTTTTCCTGCAATGAATAAACTATAGTATGTTTGTCAGTTATCTTTCTTCTCTCCCAACTTCTCTTCTTTCCTTCTTTCTTCCCTTTCTCTTCTCTCTACCTTCCTCTCCTCTCTCTCTCTCTCTCCCTCTCTCTCTCTCTCTCTCTCTCTCTCTCTCTCTCTGTGTGTGTGTGTGTGTGTCTTTGGAGACAGAATCCATTCTAGAATCTACAGAGATCTACCTGACTGCTTTTTTAAATAATTTATTTATTTTTTATTAATTACTATTTATTCACTTTATATCCCAGCTGTAGCCCCCTCCCTAGTCCCTCCCAATCCCACCATTCCTTCCCCTTTTCCACCCATGCCCCTCTCCCAGTCCACTAATAGGCAGCCCTCCTCCTCTTCCATCTGACCCTAGCTTATCAGGTCTCATCAGGACTGCATGCATTGTCTTCCTCTGTGGCCTGGTAAGGCTTCTCTCCCTTCAGGGGGAGGTGACCAAAGAGCCCTAAAATCTGTACATCTGAAGAAGCTAAGCAAGAAGGAGGACCCTGGGTGAGATGACCAATCCTCACTCAGAAAGGCAAACCAGACCGACATTGGAAAAGGGAGAAAACAGGGAACAGGACAAGAGCCTACCACTGAGGGCTTCTGAAAGACTCTACCCTGAAGGGTATCAACAGATGCTGAGACTCATAGCCAAACTCTGGGCAGAGTGCAGGTAATACTTGACTGCTTCTTAAGTACTGAGATGAAAGGCCTTGCCAATCAAGCCCAACTTGATGGGTTTTGTAACAAAACATTGGTGGTTTTGTTTAGTAATGCTTATCTTTCAGGAAACAGCAGTACCCACAAGGCATTATGAAGTGTGAAGTACATTTTTCACTTTGAAAATTAGTGAGATACAGGTTTATTTCATTACATAGCGTAGTACTTCAAAATTTAATTTTGGCAAAAAAAAAAAGAAGAACTAAATACATGTGAGTTTATATGGTTTTCCTTTGTAATAGTTCAAACCAAATTAATGTAAATTAATATAATTATGTATTAATGAATAACAATATATTTTATTTATAAATTTATATTCACATACTGATATCTATAAATATATTTTTGAAAGATTTTGAGAAGACAAATATTACCTGGTTTTCATCTTAAAGGATTTACTTGGCTCTTAGGAGATAGAGGAAAGGTCAGAAATAGGAGAGGAAAACATGAGCTGTGCCAGTGGTGCAAGTGAAATATTATATTAGCTTGGATCTGATAGAATTGGGTAATATTCTGGACATGTTTTAAAGGTAAAAGTAACATAAAGACTGAAGTAAAAAACGGGAATGAATCCATGATTTTTACTCAAGCAGTTAGAGAGATCTTCATCTGAACTTGGGAGAAACAAGTCATATATTAAAAACAAACAAAACAAAACAAAACAAAACAAAACAAAAAACTAGCAATCAATTTTGGAAATTATATAAAAGGTTTCCATTATACATCACATCCAAGCATGAATCCAGATCAGGCACTTAAATAGGTTTAGAGATAGGATTGAGTTTTGTACAGGAAATAAAAATGTAAGAGCCTGATTACAGAGTAGTTTTGGAACCAAGACTGTGAGCTTCATTCTCTCCTCCACAGCTTATCTCAGTTCCTACAAACAGTGGATGATGGGGTGGTGATAAGGTGCAGGATAAAAAGGGGCTTTGTTCTTCTGTGAGGCCGCCAAGCATTCTGGAAACACCAGAACATTGTCAGAGGAGCTAGCCAAGATTCCACCGTATTTTCTCACTTATAGAAAAGGCATTGATGCTAATAGATGCAAATAAAGCATCTTCAAATAAGCCACCTGTGGGTGTAGGCCCACCCCAATACCGCTTTGTTCCCAACATAATCAGAGTACTAAAACAAGAAATGCTATAAAACAAGAAATGATTCAATGGATGAGTGAGAGGATGAGAAAGGGTGAATGTAAGGAAGTGAAATGCTTCCCCTAGCTACACATTAAATATTCAAAGCATTCTAGAAAAATGGTAGAGTTAGTTTTGTTTTTCCATTATTAACATACCATTGTTCAAATGCTGAAGAAGTGTTTAAGGCAAAAAAATAAAATAAAATAATTTACATTGAATTAACCACTTTCATATCTGACCACTTTTCCATTTGAGGGTTTTGTATACCCAATTTCTATATTTGTATCAAGACAGTCAACTTGTTTTATGTCTACCATTTCCTCTCATCTAGATCTTTTTTTTTTATCCTCTCCTGCCTTCCATGAGATTATTCTACACTCTGGGGCCCTTAGAAATGTCTGAAAGCTCCCTTCTACCTTCTGGGACTCACAACACTCTTCTACCTAGGGTGATTTTATGTTTTGTTTTGTTGTTCCTCTTGCTTGGCCAGCATCTACCCTCTGTATCTACCCTAATGTTCACTCATGCAACCATTTTATGTTAAAACCCACTCCTTCTTTATAGTCTATAAATTTCTGATCAAGTATTGCTACTGTGATAATTTTTAAATATTTATTTCAGTTGTAATTCATAAATAGTTTTGCAATGGCAAACCTGTGGCCATTCCATGCATTCCCATATTCTTTTCTCTAGAATCAATATGGACTCACCATCATACAATTTGTTAGACCTAGTGGTCATTTACTACAACCTATGAATATCTTGTTTACTCTAAGTACTTCATAACATTAGGTGCCATTATGAGTGTAAATATCATCTCTAAACTCTAAATAACTTGACTGATTTAAGTCAGATTGACTTACTGAAACTTGTGTTACCACATGCAGTCAGCGCCTGGTACATATTGAGTAACATATGGTTATTGAAACAACAAATGTGTGAGTAAATTAACGAGTAAATTGTCACTGTTATTAGCGCAAAGGAAGACAAGGGAAAGGCTTAAAAATAGGAGAATATTTTTTTTATAAAGTAGAAACAAGAAGAAGCCAGAGCAACAAGGTCAGGGAGTGTGAAGCAAAGCATATTTAATGCTGGGGAAATCAGGACACGGAGAGATTTTTAAATGAGTTTAACTCAACTGTTAGGTAATACATAGGAAAGACATTAGCATTTCTCACTAATCCTTATAAAAATGGTATCTGTTCAAATTAGTATGAGGTCAGAAGTTCAGTGTTCACAATAAATTAACTTAGAAATAAATAAAGTTGTTGGTAAATAATCATTTTAATTAAAATACAAAACAAACACAAAAAGAGTAACATATTTTGTCAGTTACTAAAAGTCATTGATTTTTAATGTCATTGTTACAAAACTATCAGTAAGGTCCTTTCTAACTACTCTGTCCTCTTAGGAGAGATGATGTTTTCTTTAATTTGTTATAAGTACAAAAGAATTTGATGGAGCTATTAAGAGAGAATGCTTTTCTAAAATATTTAGAAAAGTAGACTACATGAACAGATTTATAATTTATTTAACAATATTAGGAGACCATGTACATGTTTATAATATAATCTTTCATCTAGTTATTTTTATTAATTGTATCACATACTATACTAAATATAGAATAATTGTACTAATCCTTTTTCATGTAGTTGCTTTAAATGATATGAAATTGTGGTTTTAAAAGCATTAAAGAGAGAGACTTCTAGTAACATGATTATATCATCATATCTCATTCTTCAAGTACAATTATTGGATTTATAGGGAAAGACTGTTTTAAGGTTTTGATGCAAACTCTAACCAAGCAAGTGAAAGACTTGTATGAAAAAAATTCAAGCCATTGAAGAAAAAAAATTGAAGAAAATATCAGAAAATGGAAAGATCTTCTATGCTCATGTATTGGAAAGATTAACATAGTAAAATTGGTCAACCTATCGAAAGCAATCAACAGATTCAATGCAATTCCCATCAAAATACCAACACAATTCTTACAGATCTTGAAAGAACAATTCCCAACTTCATTTGCAAAAACCAATAACCCAGAGTACTTAAAAATCCTGTACAATAAAAAATCTTTTGGAGGTATCTCCATTCTTGATCTCAAGCTGTACTATAGAGCAACAGTAATTTTTTAAAAGACATGTACTGACATAGAAACAGACTGGTAGATCAATGGAATTAAACTAAAGGCTCAGAAATAAACCCACACACCTATGGACACCTGGTTTTGGACAAAGAAGCCAAAACCATACAATGGAAAAAAGACATCATCTTCAATAAATGGTGCTGGCCTAACTGGATATCTACACACAGAAAAAAAAATGCAGATAGATCCATACTTATCACCCTGCACAAAACTAAAGTCCAAAGTGGATCAAAGACCTCAACATAAAACCAGACACACTAAATCTGTTAGAAGAAAAAGTGGGGAAGAGCCTTGATCTCATTGATACAGGAGACAACTTCCTGAACAGAACACCAAGAGCTCATGCTCTAAGATCAACAATCAATAAATAGGACCTCATGAAACTGAAAATCTTTTGTAAAACAAAGGACACTGTCAACAAAATTAAAAGACAGCCAAAAGACTGAGAATATCTGACAGAGGGCTACTATCCAGAATACATAAAGAACTCAAGAAATTTAACAACAACAAACCAAACAATCCAATTAAAAAATGCGGTACAGACCTAAACAGAGAATTCTCAACAGAGGAATCTCAAATGGCTGAGAAGCATTAAAGAATTCCTCAATGTTCTTAGCCATCAGGGATATGCAACTCCCTAATGATTCCCTTAAAACAACTTTGAGATTTCACCTTACACCTATCAGAATGGCTAAGATCAAATACTCAAGTGACAACACATGCTAGAGAAGATGTGGAGAAAGAGGAACCCTCCTCCATGGCTGGTGGGAATATAAACTGTACAACTACTTTGGAAATCAAATCTGGCGCTTTCTCAGAAAACTGGGAATAGTCCTACATCAAGAACTAGCTATACTCCTCTTGGGCATATGTCTGAAAGATGCTCAACCATACAATAAGGACATTGCTCAACTGTGCTCATAGCAGTTTTATTTGTAATAGCCAGAATCTAGAAACAACTTAGATGTTCCTCAGCTGAAGAATGGATACAGATATTGTAGTACATTTACACAATGGAATATTACTCAGCTATTAAAAACAAGGAAATTGTGAAATATGCAGGCAAATGGGTAGAACTAGAAATGATCATCCTAAGTGAGGTAACCCAGAAGCAGAAAGACAGAGATGATATCTATTCACATATAAGCAGATATTAGCCATGTAGTGCACTATAAAATCTACAGACCTAAAAAAAAGAAAAGAAAAGAAAAACAAACAAACAAAAAACAATGAGGACCCTAGGGAAGATGCTTAATTCTCATTCAGAAAGGAAAACAGGGTAGACACAGGAAGTGATAGAAGAAAGGGAACAGGACTGGAGCCTACCACAGATGTACTAGAAAAGACTCTACCCAGCAAGGGATAGAAGCAGATGTAGAGAATTACAGCCAAACTTTGGACCAAGCACAAGGAATCTTATGAAAGAAAGGAAGATAGAAGGACCTGAAGGGGACAGGATCCCCACAAGGAGATCAACAAGAACAGCAACAACAACAAAAAGCTGGAGCCAGGGTAGACTTCAGAGACTGATGGATCAACCAAAGACCATGCATAGAGAGGACCCAGACACCCTTCTCATATGTAGCCCATAATCAGTTCAGTCTCCATGTTGATCCCTAGTAAAGAGAGAAGAGACAGTCTCTGATAAGAAGTGGGTTGCCTGTTACTTGATCACTTCTGCCTGATTGGGTGACCTAGCTAGCCCACAGAAGAATGAACATTCAGGCAGTCCTGATGGGACCTTACAGGCTAGGGACAGTAAGGGAGGAGGACTTCCCCCATGAGTGAACTACTGAAGAGGGTTAAGGAAGGAAGAGGGAGGGAGGGTGGGACCAAAGGAAGATGATGGAGGAGGCTACAACTAGGAAACAAAGTGAATAAATTGTAAAATATAAAATAAAATAAAGCACAATACTTAATAAAAATAAAGTACTAAAAGCAAGCACTTCTCTACATTTTCATCAACCCTGGTTTTTGTCATAACTTTCTTTTATATTTATGTCACAAAGTTACCTCTATGCTTGACTCTTATGACAAGACTGTTGCAATATAAATATGATGAGTAGAAATATGACAAATTGTTCTAAAAATGAATTTGAAAATTTTAAAAGAGGACATATAAAAACCTAAAGGTGCACTTTATTTTTAATGTTTTGAATTAGAAAATAATAACTCTGAATAATGTTGACAAAAATCATTCAAAAAGAAATTGTGTTACATTTACACTTTGGAATACTACTCAAATATTAAAAACAAGGACATAATAAAATTTGCAGGCAACAAAATGGAACTAGCAAAGATCATCCTGAGTGAGGTAAGCCAGAACCAGAAAGACACTCATGGTATGTACTCACTTATAAGTGGATATTAGCCATATAATGTAGGATAACCATATTAAAATTTACAGACCTAAAGAAGCTAACCAAGAAGCAGGACTCTAGGGAGTATGCTTAATTCTCATTCAGAAGGAAAGACAAGATAGACGCCTGAAGTGGTAGAAAAGAAGGGACAAGACAAGAGCCTGACATAGATGTCCTCTGAAAGGTTCCACCTGCAGGGAATTGAAACAGATCCAGAGACTTGCAGCCAAACTTTGGGAAGAGTGCAGAGAGTCTTATGGAAGAAGGGGCAGGGGCTATAGGACTAGGAGGGGACAGGAGCTCCACAAGGAGACCAAAAAACCTAAACATTTGGGCCCAGGGTGGCCTGCACAGACAGATGCATTGGCCAAGGACCATTCAAGGAAAGGACCTAAACCCCCTGGGCAGATATAGCCCATAGTGAGTTCAGTCTCAGGTTGAGTTCCCTAATAAGGGGAGCAGGTGCAGTCTCTGACATGAACTAGGTTGCCTGCTCTTTGACTGAGTCTCCCTGGTGCAGTGGCCTTACCAGGCCACAGAGGAGGAGGATCCAGGCAGTCTTGATGAGACTTGACAGGCTAGGGTCAGATAGTAGGGGAGGAGGACTCCCCCTTTTCAGTAGACTAGAAGAGTGGGATGGGGAGGGAGGGAGAGAGGATGGGACCAGGAGGAGATGATGGAAGGGACTACAATTGAGATACAAAGTGAATATATTGTAAAAAAATAATAATAAAATACAAAAATTTAAAGAATATTTCAATCATAACATTTATTAACATTCTTTTTAATATATTATTAATAAAATATGTTTGTTAATAATAATGATAATGTATCTAGGCATATACGAATATTGAGAATATTGATTAAAACATACTTTTGTGGAATATTAAATAAATAATGATACTGAGGAAAATTAGTAAGAATTATTATTAAAAATTGAAAGCAATTTGTAACAGACACATTTTAAGGAATACTACTGAAAACTTGAATCCCAACATGGAAGGTTGAAAATGTGTCCGTTAAAAAGCAAATAAAGCATCAAGAACCTAAAATAATATAAAGTCCTGTGTCAGTAAAACATGAAGACAACATCAATACTCATGAATAGAGGAGTGGTTATATCTCTGGGATATCCACAACTGTGAATGCTTTTTTAATAATTCAAAAGATAATTTATGTATAGCTATACTAACAAGCAGTTGCCAGGACATGCAAGTTTTAAAGATTCAAGTTGTATGACAGCTCTATATTGTAGGGCAATTTATGTTATCATTTCCATTTCTCTCTATAGAGAGAGAAAAAAAAAAGTCTAAAACTACCCAGGTAATAAAGCAAAATTGGCTAAGGAAAGGGAAATGGAGCATTGAAAAATTTAAATCATGACATTAATTAAAATTTTATTTTAAAATATGTGACCATGCCCAGGTAAAATGCAATCAGGATGTAAACAAAATAAATAAATATATACAAAATATTTGGATTGAATTCTAGAAAATAAACCATAGCATAAAATTCAGAATAGATTTACCTGTTCATAAAATCAACTGAATCTTGGAAAGTAAACTTCAAACCTATGCCTATAACATTTATATACAATATCCTTATCTGATGAAAAGACTTGAATATTCTATATTTTTCACAATCTATCTATGTCAAATCCCAAAGCAGAAAAGCAGGAACAAGTAAGGCAGTCTTATACACCAGAAAAAGTCTCAGTTCCCTTGGGAATGAATTCAAAAGCCATGATGAATGATTTCTCTGAGTGAAAGCGATGTTCATTTCTATCTTTTATTTATCTCTTTCCTTTGACAACCAAAGTTTGCAATGAGACCTAACTATTCTCAAGGCGGTGGGATCATGAGTTTCACGGATCTGATTGTCACTGTCGGCATCTATATTTCTGGTAGCTCCTGTGCACTTTATATTTCTTGATTTGCTTCTTTATTACAAGAGCATGCTATTTCAATTAAAAAGATTTCACCACTGGGGAGAAAACGTTTTCTACTAATCTGAAATTTTAACTTGTATTTAGTAAAAGCCCAGCTGAACAGACATTCTTTTATATGAAAGTTGGTGTTACTGTACTAAAGAGTCCTATTTCGATCCCTTGCGTGTGACTGTGTCCCTGCTTCCAGAAGGATACTTACAGTTATCTCTTGGCATGATCTCATGAAGCTCTTCCTTTCGTCTATACCTTTCTCAGAATAGCCGCACAAGTGGAAATGCAGCTTTGAGAAATGGCAGATAGTGCAGGGCCACCTAAGAGCTAATCTCTCCAAGAATATAGCATATTCCAAAAGTAATTCTCATTACTTTGTAATTAAAAGAACTGATTTATATATATGTGATATTTATATACACATATAAATAATATAATGTATATATAATGTAGATACAGTAGGTCGTGCTGGAAGCTTTTTATTACTATAGTAACTGACTGAGATGAACAGTTTTTAAAGGCATCAGTTGTACTCACTGGTCTCATTTTTTGTCATATAAGATGGGAACATATGACAAAGAAGTTTCTTTATTTATTATACAGAACAGGAAAAGACCAAGGAAGTGGCTGGTCTAGTTCCATTATTACCCTAAGAGTCACACCTTCACTAGGCCACACCTTCTAAAGCACCCATCATGTCCCAAAACACCAGTCAGGAGATTATGTCGTTGAGAAAGGCATTTTATTCAACTCATGACTCCATGCAGTCAGAATCTTTCATTCAGACTGAATTTCAAGGTGAGCACATTTGATCTGGTAAATGTAATGTGGTGTAAGTGTGAAGGTCCAGAGATCTGGCTTTGATTTGGACAGAAAACACAGCTGTGAAAATGGAGTCAGTATTACAATGGTGGTGTTTGGGAAGATCATTCACCTCAACCTCACATCACCTTCAATATGGAGATATCAGAGCCTGCTACGTAGATTGTGTTCAGTACTTGTTTGCTTTTTTGTTAAGTCCTATTATGAACACAGATTCCTTTTGGTTATGTATTCATACTCTTCAGCGCTTTTCTTTACTGATAAGTTTTGGCATGCATATAATGTACTTTGATCAAAACTATCTTCTATTCCCTCCCAATATTTCTCTTATCTTACCTACCCCACACAACTCTTTCCTCTTTACACGTGATTCATTTTCCTAAACCCACTCCGTCAACTTACTGCTATCTGTAGGTGAATGGGCATTGGGCCACTTACTGGGTCATAAGTAACCTTTCAAGAAACACATACCTGAAAAAAGCACGCTTTTACTCACCCACGAGACATCAGCTGTCAATAGCTTCTCTTCTAGGGGTAGGACTTATGAGTCTCTACCCAGTCCATGCTTTGGATTTTTGCTAACTTGTTCTTCTGCAGATCTTCTACATGTAGACGTAGTTTCTGTAAGTCCATGTGTGCAATGGCCCACCATATCCAACAAATGATGCTTCTCTGCAGACCCTCTCTTTCTGGCTCTCACAGTCTTACTCTCCTTTCACTGCAATGGTCCCTGAGACTTGGCGTCAAGGAGAGTGTTAAAGATGACATGTTTGAGCTGAACATCCATAGAGTCTGAGTCTTTGAATGTTAACCAGTTGTGAGTATCTGTATTAATTGCCCTCTACTCTAAAAACAAGCTTCTATGTATGGGGGTTTTGAGATGAACTAATCTTTAGGTATAAAAATAGGAATTTAGAGAATAGTTTAATGCAATGTCTTTTAGCAGAATAATTATTTTAGAAAAAATAGTATCAAGTTGCTCCATATGGCTTTGACCACTGGGATTTTTATTTAGTTAACAGAACTAGGAATGAGTTCTATCTTTTGGATCTGTTTTTAAATTTAAGCAGAAAGCGGTTGGTTACTCCCTTAACATTTGTTCTGCTCTTGCAACTAGTAGACGTATCTAGCTGGGTTATTTGTTACTATAGTTCACAGGCTCCATATTTAGGTAAAGTTATAGAACACTAGACTAAGGTCAGATGGAAGAGGAGGAAGACAGCCCCTATCAGTCACTGGGGGAGGGGCATGGGAGAAGAGGAAGGGGTAGTGGGATTGGGAGGATGTGAGGGAGGGGACTACAACTGGGATACATAGTGGATAAACTGTAACTAATAAAAATTAATTAATTAACTAATTAATTAATTAACTAATTAACTAATTAACTAATTAACTAATTAATTTAAAAAGAAGAAAATAATACCTTACTTCTCCTGTATTGCAAATGGAACCTTCAGGAACTATGAGAGCTAGCCAGTAGAAATGATGTGTCAGTGTCAGCTTGATCTCTCCATGTCATATGACTCAAGTATGTACTATCTTCAAAAATGGAGTCTTACCATCAAATTCTAGAGGGAAACATAGAGCAATAAAAATTGCCTATAATATCTGGAGGATCCTAAGCAAACCTTCAAAATTAGTAACACGCAAGTAGAGAGATCACACTCCTATGGAAACTGAATCCCCACTATTGACTAGATCATGATTTTAGGTGAGTTGTTTCGCATCAACTTTATATATATATATATATATATATATATATATATATATATATATATATATATATATATATATACATATATATATACATATATATAGTCATGTATATATATATACCTATTTATATACACATAACTTCTAGATTAATTATTGAATGAACAAATTGTCATATTCCACTTAAATGTAATTCCTATTACAATAAATATAATAATAATATTATTATATTATAATATAATAATATTATATTTATTGATATGACAATTCACCTTGTTAATAGACTGAACTACAAGATATAGAAATAAAGGAAACTTTAGAAAAAAATTATAACAATTGCTTCTTTCCTTTTCAATCTTACAACTGAAGCAACTTATAGACTGATCTGTGTTTGTGACTAAAATTAACCAGTTGCTGAAGATCAAAAATATTATATTTAGTAATATGAATTCTCATAAATAAATTAAATTGAGTCATTTCTTCAGTATTTAATCTGTGGTAGGCTCTTTTATAAAGTCTGCTCATTAAATTCTGATCAAAACTTATGTAGTATACAACAAGATATATATATATATATATATATATATATATATATATATATATATATACACACTTTATATTGGGCTTCAATTACATCAACAAATCACATAATAACACTGTGACAAAAAGGAGATAGTGAGATGGCTAAGGAGTACGGCAGCTTGCTCACACACCGGACAGCCCACCACTGCCTGTAACTTCAGTTCCAAGGGTATCTGATGCTCCTGTAGTCACATATACATACCTGCACTCTCACACACTTAGTATCCACACAGTTAAAAACTTAACAAGATATGTCATAGGGCTGTATAAGATGAACTAGAAAATTATAAAGGATAAAGAAGGAAACAATAACATTAGTCAAATAAAAAATGCAATATTCATACTATTTAATGAATACTTCATATCATTAAGATTAATTTTGTGGGCTGAAGAGGTGGTTAAGTGTCCTGGCCATTCTTTCAGAGGACACAGGTTTGATTCCCAACACCCACATGACAATTCACGACTGTCTGTCACTCCAATTCTGGAGACTCTGCTGCCCAATTTTAGCCCCTGAGGGTTCCAGCAACACAACTGATACACAGATATACATGCAGAAAAAACACCCATACATATAAAATATGGTAATTAAATAATAATAAAAATATTAGTTTTACTGTGAAAATAAAAACGTTCTTCCTATTCTTATTAATAAATAGTAAAACATGTACTATAAACACTACCTTTTTATTTTATTATTATTATTATTATTATTATTATTATTAATTACACTTTATTCATTTTGTACCACCCATAAGCCCCTCCCTCCTCCCCTCCCGATCCCACCTTTCCTCCCCTTTCTGCATGCATGCCTCTCCCCAAGTCCACTGATAGGGGAGGTCTTCCTCTCCTTCTTTCTGATCTTAGACTATCACATCTCATCAGAAGTGGCTGCATTGTCATCTTCTGTGGCCTGGTAAGGCTGCTCCCCCTTCAGGGGGAGGTGATCAAAGAGCAGGCCAATCAGATTATGTCAGAGGCAGTCCCTCTTCCTATTACTATGTAACCCACTTGGACACTGAACTGCCATGGGCTACATCTGTGCAGGGGTTCTAGGAGGGCCAACTGTCGGGCAGAGTGAATGGAATTTTATGTAAGAAGTGGGAAATAGCAAGACCTGGAGAGGACAGGAACTCCACAAGGAGAGCAACAGAACAAGAAAATTTGAACACAGGGAACTTCCCAGACACTCATACTCCAACCAAGGACTATTCATGGAGATAACACTACCTTTTTAAAGTGCAATATTATGTTATAGATGTACAGCTAACAAATAAGAAATACAGTATCTGTATATTTACAGACAGTCACACAGTATAGAATCATCAAAAATAATAGTTTATACCCTCACAAGTGCCAATACTGATCTATAGTGAATTAACGTGTATTGGTCATGGTATGTGTAGAAGGCCTTGTTTCCCTGTGTCCTCCATCCCCTTCTGGATTTTGCAGTCTTTTCACCTTCTCTTCTTCAGGGTTCTCTGAGCACTGAGGAGACCCGTTTGATGAAGCCATCCCATTTAAGATTGAGTGTTCCTAGGTCTCTCACTCTCTGCATATTGTTTGGTTGTGGCTTTCTGTATTCATTCTCATCTGCTGCAGGAGGACTTTTCTCTAATGATGGCTGAGCAAGACACTGATCTGCAAGTATAACAAACTGGCATTAAGAGTCCTTTGATTGATATTGGTTTTGCTTGTCTGGTTGTTTTAAAAACAGTGGTATTTAGTTTTACCCTAGGTCCCTGGCCTAGGTAGTCTCAGGTTCTTGGTCATTCAAGCAGTGTTGGTCGTAGGTTCTATCTTGTGGAGTAGGTCAAAAGTCAAATCAGATATTGCCTGATTACCCCCACAAGCTTTGGGTCACCATTGCACTATTATATCTTTCAGGTATAATACAGTTGTAGATCAAAGGGTTTTGTGGCTGGGTTTGTGTATATGTTTCTCCTCTGGTACTGTGCAGAGTATCTTTCTGTAGCAAGGATGCTAAATTGTAGGTGTGAAGGCCCTGTGTAAGCACCACCTTGATTCCTCCATGTTTAATTAGTTGTGTAGATTTTGTCTTTAGGAATGGGGTCTTGCTATAATGTTGTGAAATCTAACTTGACAATAAGACTTGACAACAGTCTTCTGGTGTTTGAGGGTTCTCATGGGACCCCTTTGGCCAACAAATAAGCTAGAGAGACAGTTTTAACAGTACTTATATCTACAACAAATTGCAATTTATAACCTTAATAAACCACCATCAATTATTATTTATTTTAGGAAAGCTAGCATTTGCTCCTTAGGTATCTGGAAGTATCATTGTCCTGCTGACTCTGCTTTCTCTCTGACAGATTGACTTTCAAACTATAGAACTGGTAAGGATTTCAGCAGAGGATCAGACATTCAGGAAATCTGAAATGTATAGGGCAGAGATGTAGAATTAAGGTTTTCCCTCCAAAGGTAGGCTGGTCATAAGTAAATTCCCAAATTAAACAGGAAGAGACACCCAAAATTGTGGAAGAGATACTGTAACTCAGAACACAATGAATGTGAAAAAAATAACAATGCAGCTTGATTCCTCTAGAAGATCCCTATCTCCTCAACTGCTGTCCTCAGTGATGCTGAAATTGATACAATACTAGATTAAAATTTCAAAGATTTATAGGGAATGTGATGACTTGTTTCAAAGAATTTCAACCAACAGATGAATTTAATCCAGGAGAGGCTAGGCAGAGCATAGAAAAACATCAGAAAATGGACAAGAATTTATCAATAGTGAAAAAATGGTAAAGAATTGAAATATTGAAAATGAACAAAATAGTAGTGCTAGACCAGCTCATATGCTGTGTTTCTTCTATACATAACAAGTTTAACACATGAAATCTTGGCAATAGAGTCACCTAAATAAAATCTGTACATTGACAATACTACATGGATGGGGAAAATCTCACAAGGCTGCACACTTTGAGTAAGAGCTAAGGCAATTAATGACTCAAGACAGAAGAAAAATTAGACTTCTCCAGGGACAAGCCTCCAGATAGGTGAACTGTTCCCAAACAATCAGCCCTAAATATATAGGCATACAAACAAAATTGAACGAAATATATATGTGCACACATATGTATGTGTGTCTTTGTGTGCTTGTTTGTGTGTGTATATATATATATATATATATACACACATATATATATATATATGTGTGTGTGTGTATATATATATACACACACACACACACAGAGAGACAGGAAGACAGACAGAGAAAGGGAGAGTCTGTGTATAACAATTAAAGAAGAACTAAAGATGATCATCCTAGAGTTAGGTAACCCAGACCCAGGAAGACACACATGTTATGTTCTCGCTTATAAGTGAATATTAACATTATAATACAGAATAACCATGCTAGAATTCAAAAACCCAAAGTAGATAAGTAACAAGAAAGACCCAAGGGAGGAAACTTAAATATCACTCGGAAGTGGAACTATAATAGATAGAGGAAGTGGTTGAAGACAGGGAACTGAGTTAAAGAATGAGCATGGAGAGAAACAAGAGGCTCCTGGGAGGATATGGGAGTGACTCTAACAGTGACTTTTAGTAGCAGGGGTCATAGAGACTGAAAAGGCCACACCCTAACTAGACTGGGCTCCCAGTGGAGGGAGGGGAACACCAGCTAACCCACAAAACTTCAATCCAAAATTTACCCTGCCTACAAGATGTGCAGGGATAAAGATGGAACAGAGATCAAGGGAATGTCCAAACGATGCCTGGCCCAACCTGAGACCCATCCCATGGGAGAGAGTCAACCCCTGATACAATTAACGATACTCAGCTATGCTTGCAGATAGGAGACTAGCATAGCTGTCCTCTGAGAGGCTCCACCTAGGAGCAGATGGAAACTGATGCTGAGACTCACAGCCAAACATTGGGTAGAGGGCAGGGTATCTTGAGGAAGAATGGGGGAAGAATAGAAGGACGCAGAAAGAGTATGAGCTCCACAAGAATGCCAACAGGACCAACTAACCTGTGATCAGAGTGATTAACGGAGCACCAACCAAGCACCATGCATAGACACTACCTAGGCCCCTTATACATACATAGACAATGGGTAGCTAGGCCAACATGGGAGTTCCCTAGAAAGTGGAGAGAGAGCTATCTCTGACATGGAGTCTGTTGCCTGCTTTCTAATCAGTTCCTCCTGGCTGGGCTGTCTTACCAGGCCATAGGGTGAGGCCATGGGGAGAAGAAGAAGCCCTCATTCCTGATGCAACTTGATGTGCTGGTCTGGTAAGGGAGAGGCTCCCCTTATCTTAAGATTAGGGGAAGGGGGATAGGGGAAAATAGGAGATGGAGGAGGATGGGAAT
Organism: Psammomys obesus; assembly: GCF_907164565.1. Lineage (NCBI taxonomy): Eukaryota > Metazoa > Chordata > Mammalia > Rodentia > Muridae > Psammomys > Psammomys obesus. The sequence continues at coordinate 6,750,668 of NW_026586662.1, read as the reverse complement.
GGGAAGAGAGGAGGAAAGGCTTACAATTCATATGTAAAGTGAATTAATTAAATAATTAATTAAAATTAAAATGTCATGCTCTTAAAAAAAAACTTTCTTAGACCCTCAGAACTTACATAAACCTTAAACTATTTTTTAATCTAATCATTTATTATAAGACACAGGAGGTTGATTACTGAGATCAGGCATTGTAAAATTAAGATTCTTTAAATAAAGAAATAGTAAAATTAAAAAAAAAGAGCTTATAATTTGAGAAACGTTGGAGAGGACAAATGAAGAGTTTGAAGGGGTATAAAGAGTTTGGAATGATGTAAATATGCATGCATGAAATTTTCAAAAGAAATTACCCACTTTAAACAAACAAAGGGATAGAGGAGGAATAGAGAAGGAGGGTGGGACCGGGAGGAAATGAGAGATGTGTCTACAACTGTGATACAAAGTGAATAAATTTTAAATAATAATAAGAAGAAAAAATAAATAAAAATAAATATGGAGGAACCTCATAATTTTTCATAATTTTGTTATGAAATTTTTAAGTCATAATACTTTTGCAGAAATGCTGAATTAAAAATGTGTCTGTATTCTGTTTATTGAACTCAGTGAAAATATCCTCTAACATACATGGATTTATAAAGGCAGTGGTTAATGCTAATCCATCTGAGGACTAATTTCTTGTGGAGGACATTATGTATTTAGTAAACATGAGACACTGTAAACACAAGAACAAGCAGAGCCTTCTTACATCAATCCCTGTGATGTGAGAAGAAAGCCCAGTTCAACATAACTCAGTCTCCAGTCTCCAGTGTTGGTTCAAACTTCTAGAGTCTGACAATGGACAGTTTATTTTAGGAATATTTAAGTGAAGTACAATTTGGAAAAAAAGTTTTTGCAGGTAATACAATCCACTATGCACAGAGAGACGTAATTGCATCGAAACTCAAAGTGCATGACACTTCTATGAAGATGGATTCTATAGATAGGCTCCATGTGATTTTTAAGGGCTTAGGGGAAGAGCTGGTGTTTTCACAAATAGTGCAGAAGTCATCTAGACTTAGCAATCTCCTGCCCTGGTTGTAGGAGCTTGGGGGAGCCAGGTATGGCCTGACCCTATCAATACTTCAGGGGTTACATGGGCTATGAGGTGACTCCATTCCCAGATGTATATCTTTTTCTTTGCAAAAACAACCCTGAATTTTACCATTCCCTACTTTGCTAGTGCTACCTGTGAGTGCAAGGATTTTGTGCTCCCGACAAGTTTACCAAGAACCTTTCCAACAACTGGAAGAAAAAACTATGAAAATATGATTATGGGAAATTTCATAAGAAGTATCCAAGTATGTAAGCAGGACACGAAGAGGTTTATAAACAATCATAATAATTAAAAAATTAAAATGTAAGTATGTATCTGTACTCATGTGTTTGACAGAAGCAAACATACTAGGTTTTGTCATATTGGTGATGTGCTGATATAAGGTCTCTCTTCCTCCACTTACAACTGGAACAGCCCAACGGTTACTTACATTAAAATTATGCAAGTACTATCTAGTAATTTCACTAATAAGAGAGTTTAAGTTAAAACTACAGAGCACGCATTTTCTTAACTTTAAATTGAAAATAACATAGGAGTCTACAAGTGAAAGTAAGTGGATATCATCATATATACCTTTTAAAAGAGGTAAATTAAAGTCTGTTTTGCCATCTAACGGCCACACCCTCAGAAATATGATACATTGCTTTGTTGTGTGACCTCCACCATGGAGTGTATTTACACAGATGTGGTTGGGAAAGAGTAATCACAGTTTCGTAGATGGAATATTCTGTTACTTAGAAGCTACAAAGCTGTACAATCCATAATTGTACCAAATACAGGACTCAACTCTGAGATATTAAGCATTTGTGTGTATATAATACATCTAATCATAGAAAAGACATAGTGAAAATAGCACAAAAATATAAATTAAATATTACACCACTAGGTACTTACAATAAATGGTGCTTATAGGGATGTTCCATTGCTGTGGGACTGCATAAGAAGGCATGAATGTGAAATGCCAGGACATTGCTGCCCATTGCTTTGTAGGTTTTGCCAACACCATGCCTTTTGTTACAAAGCAATGTGCAACATTCATGGTAGCATTGCTATATATTTTTACATGACTAGTAGTATAGTTTTGTTTATACCAGCATCATGACAAACATATAAACTCTGTGTAACTCATGATTCTAAAAGCTATGGATAAAAGAAATAGGAATTTCAGTTCTATTATGACTCATGGGTTTATACCTTTATATACCGTGCATTGAGGACAAGGGTGTTGTTAAATGACACATCATTGCATGTGAAACAACCTAAATATCTATATTATAAATACAGTGCTTAGAGAGAGAAAGGAATAAAAGAAAGTGAATTTTCTATATTTTCCCACAAGAATATAAAATACAAAAGAATAAAATAGTAAAGGTACATTAGTAAGTTATCTATGGGTGAAGAAAGTTTTAATTATTTGAGATGAAACAATACATGTGTTATCTTTTAAAATTTTTCTCAATATGTAAACTTTTATAGCTAGTTTAATTGTCAATGATATGATCTAGTATTACCTGAGAGGAGAGTCTAAATGAGAGACTATATAGGTCAGACTGGCCTGTAGAATTTCTGGTGGGACTTGTTTTGATTACGCTAATTGATACGAAAAGATCCAATCCCATACAAGTGATACACAAATATTCCATGGATTGGAATTTTGTATGTTATAAGTGAGAAGGTAATCTGAAGTGGAAATTTCTGATTTCTTTGAAGACGCAGTTTTGTCATGTGATGTTTTGGTGAAAGCTGGGCACCGTGATGTTTTGCTAGAGTTTGGCTTTTGAGAGGGCACACGATGTTTTGCTGTACTCTCTAAATCAAGGGGTGTGACTTTGGCCAGCTGAGAAAATCACAGAGAAACATCGCTTCTTCGTGCTTCTACTGCTGAGAGAACTTCTCAGGGCAATCCAACTGAGTCTTGCAACTGATTTCGTGTTGCTGCTTGGTGTTGGCCCTTGGACTGGACTGCTGGTAACCTGACAACTGAGTTTAGTAACCCCCTAAACTCCTTGTAACCCTAATCAGCAGAAAGTAAATAAAAGAGGTCTGAAGTTGTTTTTCCTACTAATCTCCTATTTAAAGTCTAGGGTTGGAAGGGAGGTAAAGGTGATTAATTACCCTAAATAAAATGGGCGTGGTTCAAAAAATCTAAGCCTACACAACCTGAGTTGTAAGCATGAATTTATCAGCCTGTGGAGGTGACAGACAGCTGCTTCAAGTTTCCACCTTGACTTTTGTACAATGATGAACCAGGAGAGTCTTTTTTCCTAAGTTGCTTCTTGTAAATATATTTTAATCACAGCTAGGACATAAAGTAAAATTTTAATTGAAGTAGATTTACATGTAATTTATCTGAACTTCAGTCAACATATTACATAGGCAAATGTACAAATTCATATGCTTTTACTTTACATAAAGATTCCTTTTCAAAGTCATTACTCTGATTAATAAAGAACTAAAATGGCCACCCCAGTAATTTTACAAAGAAACTTCTCTTTCACACTTCGAGGTACCATCTTGAGTGGCAGATGCTTTTAAAGACTGAAAAATATCACTGCCAATGAGTCACCATGTTCTTTCTACTTGCAATATTCACTTTAAAATTTCAAATCAATGCTATGTAGGATAAATAAAATTAACTTATATTGGCTTTATATGCTCACTTTACACTCGCACTTTTCATTCTCATAGCCCCTGTCCTTGCACTTGTTTTGACCATTGAAATTGTGTCCATCTAACTTCCTTTGTGTGCATAATGTTTCAGCTCTTTTCTGGGTATTGCTGCTTCTAAAAGTGCTGTACATCTCAAACGCAACATGGTTCCAAATGCAGCAGTCATATTCCACCTGAACTGTTTTTCACTGATTTGTTTCTTATAAATTATTTTAACTGGACATCTAACCTAAAATCCCAGGAGATATCTTTTGCTCCCTTTTTCTTCTCACATTCCTTAGTAAGTCACCATGTACTGTGGTTCTTTTTTTAACCTGGAATTTTTTTTTGTTTGTTTAATTGTTTCTTCTTTATTATTATTACTACCCCAAGTATATAATACTGTCATTATTGATCACCTGTATAGAGGTTTTCATAATTGTTTATTCTGTTTCTCCCTGTCCCTTCAGAACTTGTTTCATGATATCTCAGAGTGAGCTCTTGGAAAATCAATCTCACCTTATTAATTTTATATCCAGTTCCCTTTGATTGATCTTTAGCTTGTAAGAAATACCACTCACGATCACAAAGTCACTCAAGTCTTTCGCATACTGCATTATGCAGTTAAATCAATGGTCATTAAGATTTTATATTTTAATCCATTAATGCATAACTTGAATGTACTGATATAACTCTATACATGTGCGTATATATATGATCGCTAAATTGTCTCATGTATTATGATCTATTTTCTCAATGTAAAAATAAAAACTAAACCACTTTTTTTTCTAATAGTGGCCTATGTGAAAGTATTTTATAAATATTAATGTTAATATTGTGGTGATCATTGAACTAAATAATGTTAATCCAAGATCACAGCCTGAATATTTCTCTTACCAATTAATATTTTATTTGCAGCAACAAATTATGATCTTTTTCATTTTTTAATTTTTATTTTTTCAATGTATTTGTTTTTATATTCTGGTTGTAGCCCCTTCCTCATCTCCTCCAATCCTACCCTCACTCTCACTTCCTCTGCATCTCCTTCCCCTAGTCCAATGAAAGGGAGAGACCTCTTCCTTTGTCATTTGACCCTAATTTATCAAGTCTCATCAAGACTGCCTGGATCTTCTTCCTCTATGTCCTTATATCAGTCAGGCATATTAAAAATAAACAAAGTAGATAGAGTAGACTGGACTTGAAAGAACTTAGTCAACCTATATTAATTCTGAGGGCTAGTATGGAAAACTTTATAGAAGAATCAGAATAAATTTTACCCCCAGGAGCGAAACACAACTACACAAAAGAGCCATGTAGCTTATCATGCCACACAATAAGTTGGAGCCTTCCTTCTTTCTACTTAAGTTATGGTTCTTCAAACACATCTTAAATTTTTTCAAAGTTTCTAACCTTTTAAAAACAAATTCCTCTATCTGTATATTTCATATCTCCACTCTGACTGAATGCTATTGGTTGACAGATCATTCTTCCTTAATTACTTTTGAATCTGGTTTTTGTCAGTACTCTCTTCAGAATTCCAATATTGTTTGTTTAATTTCTTTTCAACAATATTACTTTACGGGCTTCCATAACCTTGATGAACTGAAATAATGGAAATTCATTATCTGGAGAGCAGGTGCTCAAGATCAAGGCACCATTAAATGGGTTCAGATTATGATTCTATTCTTGGCTTGCAGTTGACTGACTTCTGTTTGTCATCTATGGCAGGAGATAGACAAAAGAGGACTCTGGTGTTTTGCTATTAGGACATTAATCCCATCTCTTGGAACCAGGTCAAGATCTCAAGGGAACCTAATTTTATACATATTTGGGGATGGGAGTTTATGATTCTCTGAGGAAAAATGCAATTCAGTTAATATCCTTCTATCACAGTATTCCAAATTCATTTCCTTTTTTAATTCAATGTGCGTTCATTACTTCCTTTAACATTGACTCTTCACTTGCTCCAGTAAAAACTCTAATGCTCAATATGTCATAAGTATCATCTAAATCAGGCAAGGATATGATTAAAGGAATGATTCATCTTGAAGCAAAACTTCCTTCTTCCTGTGAAAAGACAAGTTATATTTGACTTCTAAAATAACTATAAAGTTGTCAGGGGAAAGGCATTCCTCTTCCAAGGAGAAGAAGGTTAAACTGGAAGGTAGAGGTGACAATTCTCACGCAAATCCTAAACATGAACAGAAAAGAGCTCTGTCTTGATGTTCAAGTGCTCTGACTCAATATTCAGTCTCCCATTTCCTGTGATGGCAACATCTCTCCAGGTGGAAGATATTCGTTCTGTTGAAACTGATCCTGTGTCCATGGTCATACCTGAATCTTCTTTTGCTTTTGCTTTAAATACCATTTCTCTATCTCTTTTTGTACTGTGTGTGTGTGTGTGTGTGTGTGTGTGTGTAGTATCATGTGTATTCTCTGTGTGTGATGTGAACGTGTTCATATGGATGACTGCACATGTGCTTGGAGGTGAATGTAGTCTTCTATACATATGGAAATTGATATTGAATGTCTTCATCATTGGTTCTCTACCCTAATTTTTGACACAAGGTCTCTTGGTGAATGTGGAATTCACTAATTTGGCAAGGCTGATTTGCCAATAAGCTCCAAATACCTCTCTCCAACTCTGACCTCCTATGATACTGGTTATGGACTTGGCCTTTACCTGAACACTGAAAATACAAAATCATGTAGTTATGCTTGCACAGCAAACCCTTTACCCACTAGTCATTATTTTAGCTGCTAAATCATTTTAAAATGGCCTTTCTTTTTTCTTATGTTCCCATAAGAAAGTGGTTGATTCAATACTTTAAAGAATTTTCCTGTTTTATCAGGTCCCCCCTATCAGTGGACTTGGCAAGGGGCACGGTGGAGAGGAGGGAGGGAGGGAGGGACTGGGAGGGAATGAGGGAGCGGGACACGGCTGGGGTACAGAGTTAATAAAATGTAACTGATAAGAAAAAAATAAAATACAAAAAAAAAAGAATTTTCCTTAGCTAAATTTCTATTTTAATTTTTCATAATTTACACCTTCAATAAAACATTAGGACATGTTTCATAGAAGGCTTTTGCTAATTTCTCATAAGAGTAAACTTTAGTTTTTAGTAATTTTTCCTTATGACTAAACAAATTACCATAATATTCATATATTAGCACGTATCACCAGCCTTTCCTACAACATATTCTTTTACTAGTTGAAAAGCTTCTTATACATGTTTAGGTAATTATTGTAGAGAAACTTATATAGGGGTACAAAATATCATTAGGCTACTTTAGATAAATAATGCTAATGTGATAGATAGATAGATGATATATAATATATTAGATAGATAGATGATAGATAGACAGTTAGATAGATAGATAATGACAGATAAGATAATCCTAAAAATGTATTACCAAATGTCATGCTTGTGTATCTATGTATTATATATGAAAGAATGAATTTACCTGCTTCTATTATGTATCTATCTATATTTACCATTCATTTATCTATCTTTCTATCTAAATATCATCCATCTATCTAGAGATTAATTTACTATAAGTAGTTATCTAATATAATATTGGAGTATAAAATACCCAATTCTCTGTTATCATCACACTAGATACTCAAGAAAACCAATTTGTAGTTCCATCCTAGTCTAAAATCGAGAAAAATGAATGTGCTCAGGTGTACACTAGAGAAATTTCCTCTCTCAATCTTTGTTTTAGTCATTTCCTGTGTTGATTGTTTGAGATCATGCCACCTTAGGGATGATAATTCATTTTACCCGGCCTCATTATTCAAAGATTAGTATTATCCAAACTCTCAGACACAGGTCTAGAACAATGCTAATACGATATCTGGACATCCTGCAGCAGAGTCAGGTTGACATAGGAAATAAACTATAACACTCTAGACACCAAGGATTCCTGTCACAACTTTTTTCAAGTTCATGGATTGGAAGGTCATATTACCCATGGAAGACTGCTGAGAAAACAGACATGAATTGTCAAACATCCATCCCAGTTTACTTGGATGCAGATCAAACTTTTCCATTTTTCGATATATCCATTTGTTTCAATTCTGACCTAGATATAAGGACCTAGAGAGTGCAAGCAACTTGCCTGGGAACACACCTTTTATGTCCCCAAACAGCCATTTCACTTTTCATCAAAGCTCCCCTGCCCACCCTGGCTTCCTTTACCCCAAATTACTCTAGGGCCAAGCACCAGAGTCTAGGGGGTCCCCAGGTGCTCAGAGCATGCAATATGATGCAAGATCTTCTACCACACACTGCCTTGATGGCTAAACTCCCTTGCCTCTGCCTCCCCACTGAAACTCCAAGAAAGGCAGTGGCCCATGCCTAAGGTACCTTCACTCTTGCGGGCTCCTCACCAGTCCCAAGGCTTTCCTGGAGCTCTAGGTAGAGGGCCAAGCTCCTTCTCTCAGAGGCCTCTAAGACATGCTATTCCCCTGTCTGAGGAGCATCTCATCTACTGTCATTCTTAGATTTATTCTTCTGAAGCTCATAGTTGGTATCTTCCTTCTCATGTGCCTTGGCTCATGTTATCTTTCCCTTATAAAAACATCTGTCTGTTTATTGCTAGGTGCTTGTGGTTTTACTACAGAATCAGCATTCATTAGCATAGTAGAATCAGCATTCTCTTAGGCTACAATCTCAGTGTTTGAATCCTTGCATAATCCTTATGTTGAAACCACCAAAATAAATGTATTAAGAGGCAGGCTTTGAGTTGTGATTAAATCAATAGGGCTCTAGTTCATGAGAAGCAATGAAGCATTAGTTTTCTTAAATAAAAATGGCTGGAGTTGTAATGCTATGGCCCCCGCATCAAATCAATTAGCTTACTGATATTGGATTTTAAAGTCTAAACAATGAAAACATATTTCTAAGAAATTAAATACATTTCTGTTGTTTATAAGCGTCTCGATTTGTGGTATCTTGTTATGGTAGCTGCATTAGAGAAAACTATCTGCCTCCCTGCAATAGAAAGAAATCGAAGATCATTGTCTTAATAAAAGGCTGCAATGACTTCGTTTTAAAGTGTTATATGTGGTACACAAAATGCCAGATAGATTTTATTTCCCAAGACTTTTATTGGTTGGGTATACTTTGCTACCTTTCCCACCAGTGACTTCCTGCTGCGCTTCACATCTATAATCCCCCATCTACAAAATCAGTGCAGTCGGGCCATTATGCACAGCATCTCTTTCTCAACTTTTCAATTCTGAGTGAGCTAATATTATTATTTTTATCAAGGCACTGAGAACTAACTAGACTCAAGATAACTAAACTCAAGAGGCTGATGTATTAAACTAAAATGAAAACATAAAGACCTATAATAAAAATATTTCAGGTGCATTTAATGGTGAGAATATCATCTCTTTTTGGAAAAGCTACTTTGGAAGTGCAATTATACATTGAGGGTTGTTAAATGCACATAATATCAACTTGAAGAGTTTAAGTTAGCCTGGGTATAACTCCATTTTGAAGTAACGAGCCATCTTGACTGGGAACTGAATTCAGGTACCAGGAAATATCACAGAATGTATACTCGGCAGAAAACAAAGTTAACTCTCCTAGCAACAACCTCCAGGAAATATTACAGAATAGATACTTTATAGAAAACAGAGACAGTCTCCCTGGCAATAATCAATGAGAATCAGGTGGAAAAATTCTCCCCAATGTTTCAGATAGAAGAATAGCCATTGTGGTTAAATGCCTTAGCAATTGTGATTCTGTGCCTCAGAGAAGGTCAACTCACCCCCCTAATTTTTTTTATTTTTATTTTTTTAAATTTTATCATATCTTTTTTTAAATTTTTTATTAATTACACTTTATTCATTTTGTATCCCCCCATAAGCCCCTCCCTCCTCCCCTCCTGATCCCACCCTCCCTCCCCTCAGAACCTGCTACAGAGGGCCTCTGAAAGCCAGAAGAAAACAGGAAACAACCTTGAAACCTGCCACAGAGGGCCTCTGAAAGCCTCTGCAGTATAGACTGTCAAAGCAGATGCTAAGCCTGATGGCCAACTGATGGGCAGAGTGAATGGAATTTTATGTAAGAAGTGGGAAATAGTAAGAGCTGGAGGGGATGGGAACTCCACAAGCAGAGCAACAGAACAAGATAATTTGAACACAGGGAACTTCCCAGATACTCATACTCCAACCAAGGACTATTCATGGAGATAACCTAGAACCCCTGCACAGATGTAGCCCATGGCAGTTCAGTGTCCAAGTGGGTTACATAGTAATGAGAAGAGGGACACCCCCCTAATTTTTACCCAATTCTGTAACGCCAAGGCTGTGCCCCCCTGCTTGCTGTCATGGAAACCCTCTACTCAGACTTTCCTTTTAAAAATCCTGTTCACTCAGTGCTCAGGGTCCCACTTCTCTACTGCTGCATCAGTGAGACTTGGGTCCCGAGTTTGATCGCTCTCGTAATAAAGCTCTCTTGCTCTTGCATCAAGTCGTCTCCTGGTGGTCTAGGAGGGTCCCGTGATCCTGGCATTACAAAATCAACAGAAAACAGTTAAGACAGTAGTATATTTTACATTAATTGGGGCTTTCTCTTCTGCTGTGATGCTATATCTTTCTTAGATCCATAGTAGTATATTTCTGTAATATTTCCTAAGCCTTAAGTATAGGGTCGGTGTTACAGATGTATAAATTGAAGCTGGGAACCCAAAGGTCACTGCATTTTGACTAGTTATAACTTTCTACAATGTTCAGTTTCTGCTTCAAAAAGAAGCTTCCACGATGAGGGTTGAGATCTACAGTAAAACTGTGGGTATAAGAATGAGTATTTAGAGCACAGATAGGAAAAAAACAGTAAGGAAAATGGCAATAACGGATTCTTTTCTGAGTGCTATGACCTCAGTAGCCACCAGTTGTTACCCGCAACCATGGTGCATTTTTATAGCTACTCCAGGATTTTTATTCACATATGAAGAACTGGATGTAGGAAATCCACAGATAAAAGAAAACATAGCATGTGTCTTTCTAAGTATTTGTTTTCTCACTCAATATAATCTCCATAGGTCCATAATTTACCTACATATTTCATGATTCTATTTTTCTTTAAAGCTGAAAATAGTATTTCTTTGTATAAATGTACTACACTTACAATGTTAATTTTATTTTTAAAATTAAATTATTTTTCATTAATTATAATTTATTCACTTTCTAGCCCAGCTGTAGCCCCCTCCCTTGCTCTTCTTCTACCAATCCTACCCTCCCTCCCTCTTCTCCTCCCATGCCCCTCCCCCAGTTCACTGATAGGGGAGGAGGACCACCCTTATCATTAATAATCTTTCAGTTTAAGGCCTCTTATGTTGTTTTCATTTCCTACTTTTTGTGAACAGAATGGCAATGAATATGCTTGAGCAAGTATCTGTGGAGGATGATGCCAAGTCTTTGGTGCATATGACATATATATATATATATATATATATATATATATATATATATATATATATATCCATACACGGGTCTTATGGTATATTTATTTTTGATCTTTTGAAAATTCTTTACACTGATTTCCAGAGTGGATGGAACAGTCTACAATCCTACCATTCCGGGATTTTTGTTTTGTTTTGTTTTGTTTTTAATCTTCTTTAGCATCTTCTAAAGGTCTGCGCAGGTCTTTTGCTATCTTGACATTCTGACCAAAGTAAGATGAAATGTCAGAGCAATGTTGGTTTGCCTTTCCTAATTTCTAAGTATGATCAATACTTTTTCAGATTTTTTTGACCTTTTTTTCTTTTTTGAGAACTCTCTATTCAGATTCATAGTCATTTTTTCTAGTTTTTAAATTTTTTTTAAAAATTATTTATTACAATTTATACACTTTTTATCCCAGCTATAGCCCCCTCTCTCATCCTCTCCAAATCCCGCCCTTCCTTTCTCTTCTGAGAAACCAAGGACCGTGCAGGCAGAGGACCTAGAGCCCCTGCACAGATGTAGCCTATTCCCCAGTCCACTGATAGGGGAGGACCTCTTCACCTTCTATCTGAACCTAGCTTATCAGGTCTCATCAAAGCGGGCTACATCATCTTTTGCTGTGGCCTGGCAATGCAGTACTCCACAGAGGGAGGTGATCAAAGAGCTGACCACTCAGAGATAGCCCCTGATCCCCTTACTAGGAAACCCACTTGGAAACTGAGCAGCCAATGGGCTTCCTCTGAACAGCATTTCTAGATCCTCTCCATGAATGGTACTTAGTTGGAGTATCTGTATCTGCAGGTCCCATGAGCCCAGGTAATTTGGCTCCATTGTTCTTGTGGAGTTCCTGTCCTTTCTAGGTCTTTCTATCTCTCTCTTCTTCCATAAGGTTCAGACACTCTGGCCAAAGTTTGGCTATGAGTCTCAGTAACTCCTTCGATACCCTGGTGGGTAGTGATTTTCAGAGGTCCTCAGTGGAAAGCTCCTGTCTTTTTGAGTTTTTGATTTTAGCCATTCTGATGAGTGTGAGATGGAATCTCAGAGTCGTTTTGATTTGTATTTCCTTGATGACTAAAGATGTTCAGCATTTCTTTAAGTGTTTCCCTGCTATACAATATTCCTCTGTTGAGAATTCTGTTTAGCCAAAAGTTATTGGTGTAAATCTAACCATTCAAGTGAAAGACCTGTCCTCTAGGCCTCATCTCATTAAGCCATCACAGACTTGATGGCTTAAACAATAAACACTTATTTCTTACAGTTTTCAGGAGGGCGAGTCAGGATGCCGGAAAGTCTAAGATCTAGGCACAAGCATATTTTCTTCAAGGTAAGTCCTTTCTTCCTAGCTTTCAGATGGCTGCCTTCTTTACACATCATCACATGTCTAGAGAAGAATCTGTATGTCTATCTCCTTTCAGAAGGCATCTGAAAGACTCTACCTAGCAGTGTTTCAAAGCAGACACTAAGACTCATAACCAAACCTTCAGCAAAGTTCAGAAAATCATATGAAAAGGGAGTTAGTATGATATGGAAAAGATAGGAGCTCTACAAGGACCAAATATATCCGGGCACAGGGTCTTTTCTGAGACTGACACTCAACCAAGGACCATCTATGGATATAACCTAGAACTTCTGCTCAGATGTGGCCCGTGGTAGCTCAGTAACCAAGTAGTTTCCCAAAGTAAGGGGAACAAGGACTATTTCTAACAGGATCTCAAGAGCAGGCTCTTTGACCTCCCCCCTCCCCAGGGGAGGAGCAGTCCTGTTAGGCCACAGAGGAGGACTTTGCAGCCAGCCCTGAAGATACCTGATAAAACAGGGTCAAATGAAAGGGGAGGAGGTCCTCCCCTATCAGTGGACTTGGAAAGGGGCAGGGAGGAGACCAGGGAAGGAGTGTGGGGTTGGGGAGGGAATGAGGGAGCAGGATACAGCTGGGACACAGAGTTAACAGAATATAACTAATAAGAAAAATAAAATTAAAAAAAATTAAATATTATCATTTTACATGTATGATGTTTTCCCTTAATATATTTCGGTATACCATATACATGTGGTGTCTGAGGAGATTCAAAGAGAGCATCAGGTCCCCCTCAAACTTCAGTTACAGATAGTTATAATCCACCATATGAATGCAGGGAATATGTCCTCTGAAAGCAAAGACGGTGTTCTTAATTGTTAAGCCACCTTTCCAGACTTTTGCCTTTCTTCTCTTAAGAGCACTAATTCAACTCAAAGGTTTAGTCTCATAATCTAATTACCTTCCAGAGACCCGACTTTTACATACTAACCCACTGGAAATTAAGGAAAGAGCATACAGATTCTAGAGCGGGACGCAAACATTCATTCTATGGCCTACCCATCGCAACGAGAAGAAGAGACAACGTCTGTCTCTTGACAGAAGAAGCCACCGTTTCTCAAACAGCTGCTTGTGATACAGTGGGCATAATAGGGCAATCCTGTCATAAGGCAGTTGGTACATTCTTTTTGTGAAGGTTTGAGAGGTCGAAGTGAATGTTCAAAATATTTACGGGTTAATTCTCATAGTGAAGTTTTAAGTTAGGGCTTAAAAATAAAGCATTTTGTAAGTACTGCATTTTATTATTTGCATTCTAAATGCGGTGCAACAGAAGGAACTCATATAGATGAGAAGAAAAAAAAAACAAACACATCAAACGCATGCATGCACACACAGACTCACACAGTTTCTGCTTTTGTTTTTGTTTTTGTTTTTTATTTCAGCAGCTTCCACAGCAGAACATGTGCCCTTTGATCATTGTGTTCAAAAGTGCAGCAATAATTATCATAATTAACACTAATGTGAGAATAAATAAATAACAAGACTCATTTAAATGTGATTAAACAGATAATTAACCAGCATTCAGTTAACATGTGCTCAACTTCTTAGCAACAGTTTCAAGAATGCAGTGCTGTCGGAAGAATAGAATAGCAATATAAGTGCAAATGAAACTACATTTTTAATCTTTGTGCTTTAATCTAAGATAAATTTTTTTTTGTTTTTTTAATCATAGGCAGAAGGTCTAAAATCCTCAACTTAGTCAGGTATATTTTCTAAAATTGAAATTTTTATGACAAAATAATCCGGTGTCTTAAGAAAGCAGAGCAGTATCTAGGTGTGGTAGTACATGCCTTCTAACATTGGCAGTCAGGAGGTAGAGGTTACTGGGACTAACAGGTCTATATAGTTTCAGGGCAGCCCAGGTTACCAAAGGAAAAGAAATGTTTATCAAAGTATTAACATCGCCCTGTAGTTTATTATTGCCTAAACTATGCATCATTGGTTAGCAGTTCATCTTGAAATTGTCAAATATAACTGAGATGAACTAATAATACACAACATTAAAACCTATTAAACTAATTAAAAAAATCTTTTTATTGATTTTTATCATGAATTTCACATCATGCATTCCAATCCCACTTATCTTCCATCCCTCCACATCCACTCTCTGCCCTTGCAACCTCAACCCCAAGAGAAATCAAAAAATAAAAAAACAAATTAATTGATTGATTAAAAATCTCACTGTGGAAGGTGCAGTGTGTCATGTTGTATCACACAGTATAATCCTGTTGCTCAAACAACTTTACTTGCAAATGTTTATTGCAATGAATCGTTGGTCTGATCTGGGACCTCTGTCTTCTGCTACACTATCAGTACTGGATCCTCACTGGGACTCTTCTAGGATATCCTGTTGTTGCCCTGTGTCATGAAGATCCAGTCTGCTTGGTCCTGAAGAACCTGTCCCCTCATGTGCTTCAGCAGATCATAGATGGGGCAGATGTTGGGATGGGCCAACTCAAAGCCCTGTATCTGGGCCTTGGTGGTTGCTGAATTGTTCAGCCCACTAAGTTTCAGCTCTCCCATGCTCACACCATCGGGATCAGCTCTTCTGCAACCAGGAAACTAGGGCCAGCTCTCAAACACTGCCCTGGTTATGGTCAGAGCTAACTCTACAGCTCTCCAGGCCTTGGGGTGGCTCACCTTTACCCACACAACCAGGACTAACTCTCCCTTGCTGTCCAGGCAAGAGATAGAGGCAAGCTCTCCTTCTCTCATGCCATATGGGCCAGCTCTTCCAAACTGCCCAGACAAGGGGAAAAGCCTGCTCTTCCAAGTACTGCAGCAAGTGAGGGACATGGATAAACTTGTGCATTCCTTTAAGAGCAACATGGCTCCAGGAGGAAGCCCAGACCAGGACATCCTCATGGTGTTTGGTGGTAACATGGGCCACCAATATCCACACTTCAGGGCCACAGACCCAGACATGGCTCTCAGAGGCAGCATGGGCCAGGACCTTACCATGGTCTCAGGTGGCAGCACAGGCCACCCACATCAGGCTGTTTCTCACCTCCTGAGTGTTTCCTGTTCCTCCTCTGATCACAGTACACAAACTATTGTGCTTCCCTTTCTCTTCCATCTCTCCACCACATACTTGTTAATCTTGGTGGTGCCCATCCTGACACAGCAGCAGGCGTGCCTCCCTGTGTCTCTCTATTAAACTGATTTTTTAAAATTTCTATCTATCATAAGATTTCCTGCACTCTGACCAAGAGTTAGCCATAAGTCTCAGCATCTGCTTGGATAATCAGCAGGGCAGAACCTTTCAGGGGTCCTCTGTGGCAGTCTCCTGACCTGTTCCCTCTTTTCTCCTTCTGATGTGCATCCTCTTTGCCTTTCTGGATAGGGATTGAGCATTTTAGCAAGAGTCCTCCCTCTTGATTAGTTTCTTTAGGAGTACAGATTTTAGTAGGTTTATCCTATATTATAGGTCTATATGAGTGAGTATATACCATGTGTGTCTTTCTGCTTCTGGGACAGCTCACTCAGGATCATCTTTTCTAGTTCCCACCATTTACCTGCAAAATTCATGATTTCCTTGTTTTTTTATTGCTGAGTAATAGTCCATTGTGTAGATGTACCACAATTTCTGTATCCATCTATCAAGGGACATCTGGGTTGTTTCCCGGTTTTGGCTATTACAAATAAAGCTGTTACAAACATAGTTGAGTAAATGTCCTTATTGTGTACTTGAGCCTCTTTTGGGTATATGCCTAGGAGTGGTAAAGCTGGATCTTGAAGAAGCACTATTCAGAGTGCAGGGAATCTTATGAAAGAAGTGGGAAACAGTGAGATCTGGAGAGGCCAGGAACTCTACAAGGAGAGAAACAAAACCGAAAAATCTGAGCACAGGGGTCTTTCCTGAGACTGATACTCCAACCAAGGACCATGCATGGAGATAACCTAAGACCCCTGCATAGATGCAGGCCATAGCAGTTCAGTGTCCAAATGGGTTCCATTGTAATAGGAACAAGGACTGCCTCTGACATGAACTGATTGTCCTGCTCTTTAATTACCTCCACCTGAGGGGAAAGCAGCATTACCAGACCACAGAAGAAGACAATGCAGCCACACCTGATGAGACCTAATAGACTAGGATCAGAAGGAAGGAAAAGAAGACCTCCCCTATCAGTGGACTTAGGGAGGGGCATGTGTGCAGAGGTGGGTGGAAGGGAGGGATTGGGACTAGAGGAGGGAGGGAACCACAGGGGGGATACAAAGTGAATAAAGTGTAATTAATAAAGAATTTTTTTAAAAAGATGAAAAAAATTCTATCTACTGTATTTTCAAAGTATCCACAGGGTATACCTGAACAAGATTCAGAGATAATGTTCTATACACAGCCACAGAAAAGATGGAAATAGACCATGCAGAGTTTCTGGATCCACATGCTGCTCAGTCCAACCATACCAGGGAGTCTCTCCTAGTGCAAGTGAAATGAGAGAATGAAGTCCGTGAGAAAACTTATGATACAGAAGGAGTTGTTCTAACACTATAGAGAGTGGAGCATTGAGGCTATAATATGTGAAAGATTCATTAAATTAGCATAAATATTAAGTCTTCAAAGAACTCAGTCTTAAAAAAAATTCTGTTTTTGCTTGAATAAGAGAGACAGAGACAAACAAAGACAGAGACAGAAACAGAGGAATGAAGGATAGGTCCAGACAGCGCAGGACCAACTATACAGGGTGGGATTATGTGGTGCATTTTCAGATTAAATTTAATTCAGCTATGCCTGCTTTTCAGTGACATGGCCCATTCTCCACTGGGTCTAAATACTGATAACAACAAGAAACTACAGCTACTTCTGCTTAGCAGATATTTATTATATAGCCACTCTTGCCATTTCAGAAGAAGAAGAAGAAGAAGGAGAAGAAGAAGAAGAAGAAGAAGAAGAAGAAGAAGAAGAAGAAGAAGAAGAAGAAGAAGAAGAAGAATATATTTATGACTTTTATTTTGCCTTTTTGCCTCTGGTCTGCTCAACTCTTGTAGAAAGAACCTAACTCAATAGCATTGTTACATATACAGTTCTATCTCCAAGCAATTCATTACTGTGAATGTACAGATCATAGTATTTTTTAAAAAAGGGGTTAACAAAAGTTGTGGAATGCTAGTATTATATTTTATTTCACTAATAAGTTATACTATTCACCATTTTATGTTTCATTAAATGCTTTTTAATTTACAATTTTTAGGTTTTTTATTTTTATATTTCTGATACTATACTAAATAATGATGATTAAGAAGAATTTTTAGTCATACTTCAAATATTTATGGTGACCACTGTTGTGTGGCTTTGTGCTTGGGGAGATGTGAATCAATATCGATTCCCCCCAAACAGGGAATCAAAAACAGGCCAAAGTACAGGTATCACCCACGACCACTTTGGTGAATCAATGAGTTCGATAGGAATATTGATGAAGGGTTACTTAAAGGAACAGAAATGACTCAGAGAGAGCTGCATCACTAAACGTTAACCAGCCTGGATGACATCTCATTAAAGATGGAAACCTGAAGCACAACCTATAAAGAAGAGAGTCTTGTTCACATAGAGCCATCTAATCTGAGCCTCTTCCTAGAAGACTGTTCTCTCTCTTTTTTTAATTAACTTTTTTTTATTTATTAGAACTTATTCACTTTGTATCCCAGCTGTAGCCCCATCCTTCATCTCCTCCCATTACCTCCCTTTCTCCCTATTTCCCTCCATGCCCTTCTCCCAGTCCACTGATAGGGGAGGTCCTCCTCCATTTCCATCTGACCCTAGCCTATCAGGTCTCATCAAGAGTGTTTGCATTGTATTCCTCTGTGGCCTGGTAAGGCTCATCTCCCTCCTCAGGGGGAGATGATCAAAGAGCCAGCCACTGAGTTTATGTCAGAGACAGTCCCTGTTCCCATTACTAGGGAACCCATTTGGACACTAATCTGTTATGGGCTACATCTGTGCAGGGGTTCTACGTTATCTCCATGAATCATCCTTGGTTGAAGTATCAGTCAATTTTTTTGGTTGCTCTCTTTGTGGAGCTCCTGTCCTCTCCAGATCTTACTAACTCCCACTTCTTTCCCAAGATTCCCTGCACTCTGCCCAAAGTTTGGCTATAAGTCAAGCTTATAAGGAGGGTTCCCCTTTCTCCACATCCTCTCCAGCATGTGTTGTCACTTGAGTTTTTTTATCTTAGCCATTCTAATGGGTGTAAGGTGAAATTTCAGGGTCAATTGATTTGCATCTCTCTGGTGGCTAAGAATGTTGAGCATCTCATTAAGTGTTTCTCTGCCATTCCATATTCTTCTACGGAGAATTCTTTGTTTAGCTCTGTACCCCATTTTTTAATTGGATTACTTGATTTATGCCTTTTAACTTCTTTAGTTCTTTATATATTCTGGATATCAGCCCTCTGTCAGATATATGGTTGGTGAAGATTCTTTGCCAGTCTGTAGTCTATCATTTTGTTCTAATGACAGTGTCCTTTGCTTTACAGAAGCTTTTCAGTTTCATGAGGTCCCATTTATTGATTGTTGCTCTTAGAGCCTGTGCTGTTGGTGTTTTGTGCCAGTTTTCTCCTGTGCCAGTGTGTTCAAGGCTCTTCCCTAAGTTTTCTTCTAACAGGTTTAGTGCTGTCTCATATTTCAAGGCAGCTCAGCTTGCCTTAGTGTCTCCTAGGCATTTAAACATCTCTTTGCTTCTTCCAGACAGCTTGTTTGATACGAACCTCTCTTAGGTAGCTCTGCTTGTTTGAAAGTGTCTCTTAGTTGTCCTTACACCTATATTTGGAAGGGTGCCTCCATTGTATCTTGTCAGTTTCAGCAACTTCCTGAAGCTTTTGAGGTTTTGTTGTTGTTGTTGTTGTTGAATGTGTTTTTCTTGAGATTAACACTCTTCTCTGCAAGATGGAATGTTCCACTTTTCTTAGGACACCCCGTGCCTTAACAAGCTTCCTCCAAAAAAAAAAAAAAAAAAAAAAGGTTTATCTCAGAGAAAATTGTTACACAAAGTCACCAAAAATCTTACTTGGTATTTATCCCTTTGATTATGTAAAACAAATTCATAAAATGAAAGTTTAATAAATTTAAGAATATAAGGTTATATAGGATAAGACATGGAATTGTCTAAATGTACTTTTAATGCCTAAGAATTTTGATGCTTTGTCCCTCTTTACTTGATAATATAGATGTTTTCTTTATTTCTTTGAAATAATTATTAGTATATTTAACACCCATATTTTGGAATATATAGCACACATATAATTTATTATTTTAGTGGCTCATAAATCATAATAAATGGGCAAAGAGGTGCTTCCACACATTCAAGCAGTTTGCATAGCTTTAATATCCCAATACCAGGCTGGTGATGGTGGCATTATGGATAAAAACAAAACCCAACTTGAATTTCTCAATGACAGCCCTAATTGTAACCATTACAAGAGTTGTTGATCTCTGTAATTAACTTTTCATCTTTAATTTTCAGCCATGATCATATCATATTTATGAAGAAAGAAACATGACATTTCAGAGGTAGAATCCACCTTACTAAAATTCACTTCTGCTGAACAGAAAAAAAGCCTAAGTTTAATTTTCTTTTATTCCTTGTCTTCAAAAATATATAATAAAGTCCTTATGCAGTGATAAGAACAAGGAGAAAAAAGATATGACTAATGGATAAGATTCTTAACACTTCCAGTTTTCTTTTATTCTCCCTCTCTATTTTAAATCAGAGTACATGACTAACTACATTTAATCATCACAGTTTGAAAAATGGTGGTTGTGCTTTTTTTCTATTGTGAATACGTGAGCCATTTAAAAGTGAAAGGACACTTTCAGTACTTGAGAGAAATTAGACAGTAAAGAAGGATGAAAACAAGCAAAGTAAACATTAAGCTAATTTTGACTGTGTGTGTATATGTGTGTGCTCATACATGCATGTACATGTGTATGTATGTAGGATGTGTGTGTGTGTGTGTGAGTGTGTATATAAAGTTGCAGCACACATAGGAGATACTGTTTCCACCAAGGTCTATAGATTAGCAATCAGTGTCAGGCTATGGGAATCTCCTTTCAAGCTCTGTGTCAGGAGAGTCTAGGAGACCCTTCAAAACAATATAGGCTATTGCTATTGCCTTTGGTTGCCTCTTAGAACGTCAAAGTAAAATCCTATTGCTGAAGACAGTACACATTTTGAAAACATAACTTGGAGTAATTGAGCTAGAACCAAGCTGGAAGCTTCTTCTTGAGGACTAACTGTAATAATACTGGAAAGCAAGCTGACACAGAGGAGGACAATGCAGCCAGTTCTGATGAGACCTGATACACTATGGTCAGATGGAAGGGGAGAAGGACTTCCCCTATCCATACACTTGGAGAGGAGCATAAGAGAAGATAAGGGAGGGAGGATGGGATTTGGAGGGGAGTAGGGAGGGGCTACAGCTAGAATACAATATGAATAAACTATAATTAATATAAAAAATAAAAATTTAATAAAAAATTCAGTAGTTCTATCTAGCATTAATGCCTTCAGGCAACAACTATGATCATAGTGACAAGATGTCCTGTAAGGTATAATAGTGGCACTTATAGCCTTATGGCAAACAACTGCCAAACAAATCGGAGGCAAAATTATGCCAGGTACTGTAAATGAGTATAATTTATAACTGCATTCTAAATACTTAATCTTATACCCACACATAAATATAAATCTCACTCAATGTCAGTGAAGCTTCTTTTTTTACAGACAACAGAAAACCATTAAAGAAAGATACACCTATTCAATATACAGAGAACAATTGTATATTGGGATGCTCAGCCCCAATCACTATATCTAAAATACAACCTCTAACCTAAGGCTCATGTAACATCACAAAAGGGTTGAAAAGAGTTTCAGGGCCAGAGGACTGGAACAACTGCTACCAGACTTCAGACTGTCTTTTATATAACATAAAAGCCGCATCCATGAAATCACAACAATATGGCTTCCTACACAACTCTTAATCATAAAAACAGTAGTTGACACGCCAATGGAGATGGCAGAATTCTTACAAGAATACAACCATAGATAAAGAACTACTAGCAATTAATAGTTTATGATTGAGGGAAAATTATTCTTCTCCAGGGTTAATCAATGGGTTAATCAATCCCAAAAGTCAGTCTTAAATACATATGAGGAGCACTAAATAAACTTGTCAAGTTGAATTCATACATTTATCTGTATATATGGTGAGTCTATAAACTGTTATGTATATGTGTTACAATAATCACTCAAGAGAATGATTGTTAAAAAAGTAGTAATGATCACTCTACCAACAAGTTGTCCAAGAAGCACACAACATTGTGAATCAAAAATGCTTGGTGTGGGGGCTAGAGAGATGGCTCAGAGGTTAAGAGCACTGTCTGCTCTTCCAGAGGTCCTGAGTTCAATTCCCAGCAACAACATGGTGGCTCACAACTATCTATAATAAGATCTGGTGCCCTCTTCTGTCATGCAGGTAGAGCTCTCATATGTAAAATAAAGAAATAAATCTTTAAAAAAAAATGCTTGGCATGGCTGCTGAACAAACACCGTCAGCATCATGTTGAGAATTGTTAGCAGTGTAAACTCTCACTTTCTAGCTCTGATATGTGGAATCAGAAATGAGGTTTTACAAACCCCAAAACAGATTTAGAACTGTGAAAAACATTGATTTATATTCTTAAAGATAAATTAATACTTTACTACTTTATGAAAGACAACTGATTTTTCACAGTCTCTAAAGAGAAGTTTTTAAATCATTGTGGATAACGATCGAATTCTGTAATTCATTGTCAAAATATATTCTGCAGCACAAATGTCACAGACAGGCTGTCAAAATAAACCAAAAGGGGAAAAAAAAAACAGGACAATAATACAGACTACTTAAAAACTACTTTCCGCACATGGGAGTAAGGGAAAAAAAGTGAGCTAAAAATGAATATTGATTTTTCTTTATGTCTAATCTTAGGATTTACCAACCATATATAGCTCTATCAAGTGGAGATCCCGCCGGTGGCTCATAGACACACAATAGAGTCTAGAACTTCTCCTTGAGCTGAGACACATTTGGGAGGTTTATTTTATTTTATTTTGTTTTATTTTATTTTATTTTATTTTATTTTATTTTATTTTATTTTATTTAGATTTTGTTTGTCTTTCAAGGCAAGTCTAATGACCCTCATGGACTTGAATCAGTTTCCTGAGGAAATAAATACATATCCTTTAGTGAAAGTACAAGCTTAAAGACCTTCAAGGCTGGAAAAGCTTTCCTGGTTGAAGATGAGGTGATAAGACTTTCTCAGTGCTTGTAAGCACAACACAAAATTCTGAGCAAGTATTTTGGATATATTCTCCCTTAATGACACAAATAATATTTAATCCAGGATGATCGGGGTCCTAGTATATAATTTATCTCTGAAAGGGATTATTTTATAAGCAGAATGTACCTCAAGGGATTACGTGAAAAATGCTATACAGATAATTAACAAGTGTCATAAATATCAAAAAACTACTAGAAACTGGAACACACAGTATTCATGTAAATATTTTTTGCTATGTCTCTCTAATAGTATTTCATGTTATAATTCTATCTATAGATTTAGAGAAATGAACTTTTCTACCCAAATAGTGACTTTTACCACAAATTTCAAGTTTACTGAAATTTCATCCAAAAAAAATCTGCAAAACAGCCTTATGAAGTAAAATCTAACAACTCTAATAAGAGAAAAGAAAAGATAAAACTATTCCTAATATTAATTATAAGTGGAATCCATATAAAATATGCTCAAGGGGTAGGCATTGAGTGGCCGCTTTATATATGGAAGAATATAGAATTTCATGCAGTTAAGCCATATGCACAAAAGCAAAGCCAAAGGAAGCATGAGAACTCAAGACATGAGACAATACGCATAATCAGTTTGTATTCTGCCAGACAGTAATGCCAATGGCCCTATTGTCTATAGACTAGAGGCTTTGAGTATTCAGCTTTGATGTCTTTGTTATTGCTTATTGCTTTTAATACTTTGACCCAATGCTACTTAATAGAAATATTATAAAGTCTATATTTAATTGTAATTTTTCAAGCATTGCCTTAAATAAATAATAAGTAACATTTATTGTGAAAATGTATATTATTTATTCTACCATGTCCAAATGATTATTGCCATAACATTTAATTAATATGATGATATTATTATGATATCTGACGTTCTTGTTTACATATCAGATCTTTGGAATGCATTTTACCTTCATCAAAGAATAAAGTTGAGTTAGCTACATATGTTAGTAATTATCTATCATCACAGATACAAGAAGTAAGTACCTAATATTTACAAAAGACAGTGGTTTCTTACAAGTTCCTTTAACTTCTTTATAAAGAAAATTACTTTCATAATTCTAAGATCTCCCCCAAAGCTAAACAGTTTTATATTGATTTTTTTTATTGTTACTTATATTTACTGGTAGAAGAAACAGCTTTTAGGTAATTAATATGTTTCCAACTAATTAAAATAAAAAGATCAATGAAATAAGAAAAAGAAAGAAACTCCTATGGAGTAGATTTCCAATGTCTAAGACCTGAGATGCCTCGGATTTAAGAAAAACTTGCAGAAAAAAATGTGCTAAAGTTGGTACTCAGCTAATGAAGTGTGAAGAGTTTCTTATCAAGGAAAGCTGAAGGAATAATGGTGTAAAAGACTTCCTAGAGGCCTCACCAAAGGTATTCTAGCAGTAATTACCAGGCTCTAGAGATGAGTAAAACAGGTAGCTAGAAACGTGCAATTGGCTTCCTGTCTTCAGAAAGAATACAAACTTGATTTTTTTTAAAGTAATTCTAAAAGAAAAAAAAAGTCAGAAGTCTACCTTACTCTTGGAATTTTGAATTATACAGTCACTAGAAAAAAAAAATGTGGAAGTTGAAAGCTCCATACATGACAAGAAGTTTAAGACCGGACAATGATCTACTCACACACAGAAAATAATTGGCTCTAACCCTATGAACACATTACTAATAGTTGTGGTCTATCCCAAGTTTCATTCCTAGATGGATAGACATATTTCTGCAAGCAAAAAGACTCCTCGAGTATGAATTTATTTAGTCAGTGGAGTTATTGAGAATCTAGTAGGAGTTGGGGACTGCATTGTACTGTTCCATGTGGGGTCATATATATATATATGATATCACAAAAAGTTTAGGAGACTACTTTTGATGGAACTTAAGCCATTAAGATTCCAAAAGGGAAATCAAGGACAAGTCCTGAAGCACAAAGAGTAACAGAAGTTCATTGGATTGAGGCAATCCTGCTGCAGGATGATCTTGCATCCTCAACTTCCCATTACGTCAATAGGATGGCTATGTATCCTGGCTTGCCAAGGACAACACAGAATCACGTCCATCCCAAGGGATCAGATAATGCATTTTTTATTTAATATCATGCTCAACTTATTAGCTTCCTAATATACAATTGCTACTTTGTTACTAGAATTTTCATGTTCTTATCTTATATATTAAATGCAGCCTCAATTGACTAGTAAATTTCATGGTCATTGTATTTGCTAAGTATCAGATACTTTGTTGAAAACAAACTTTCAAAACCTTGTAAATGAGTACAGAATCATCAACTGAAAGCTCATGAATATCAACTGATAAATTGTACATATTTTCAGGTAAGAGTAATCAAGCAACAGGAGTGACCTAGAAGGGGTTATTTGTGTATAGGTGTGTGTGTATGTATATATATATATATAATGTAAATAAACATATTATCACCTGTGGAATTAAATATTAGGAAGAAGAATTAACTGTTAGGTAGACAGGGGCTTATGAGAAGCCTCAACACCTGCAGGCACTTGCCTCTCAACATGACCTCCAAAGTGTGATCCTCAGAACCTGTGCTGCAGAAGGACAGAATCTCTGCGGGTTGTCCTCCAACCCCCCAAATATGCACTATGGCACACAGGCACCCTGTCTAACACAACAAATAAAAAGTAAAAAATACAAAAGTAATTAAAGATGGAACCGTTAGGTTAGTCAGTGTTATGTTATTGATAGAGAATAAAAAAAAGCCTGTCTTACAATTGAACAGGGACTGTCTCTGACATGAACTCAGTGGGAAGAGCAGCCTTGCTAGGCCACAGAGGAGGACAATGCAGACAGTTCTCATGAGACCTGATAAACTAGGGTCAGATGGAAGGGGAGGAGAACCTCCCCTATCAGTGGACTTAGAGAGGGGCAAGGAGGATATGAGGGAGGGTGGGTGGGGGTTGAGAGGGACTGAGGGAGGAGGCTACAGCTGGGATACAAAAATGAATAAACTGTAATCAATATAAACAAATAAAAATTTAGAAAAAAATGTATAATTTACCAAGAATATTGGAAAGATTGAACAAGAAAGATGTGGGATGTCAAAAAAGGAATAGGCTTAGACAGAAAAAACAGCAAATGCAATGTCCAGGAGCCTTAGGAGAGGAGGCTAGCACACGTGAAGCCAGAAGAATAGCAGGAGCCAAGTCATTAAGGGCCTTGTAAATCACAAGGAAGAAACTTGAGCACATTTATGAAAGCTGTAAGCACACTCTGGAAGAACTCTGAACAGGAATCACTGGAACGGATGTTTGGTAAGTAGAGTGAAGTACAAGAGGGTGTAGGGCTGGGAAACACAATGTCTGTGCATTCCCGTGTTTAGAATGTATTCTCATGAGACATCAGAGTAGAAGAAAACCTCACTCTTGCCTGTGATGGAATTGCTTCATTTCAATATTCCTGCCACTAGTTCACTTGCCCATTCTTTTTTTTCTCCATTGATTAGTTAACTTATTCATTTTACATCCTTATCACAGCCTGCCTGTTCTCTCATCCCATTCCCATTCCCACCATCACGAACCCCTCCTCCCACTCTCCCCCTCTCCTTCTTCTCAGAGAAGAAGAGGCCTCTCCACAGGATACCAATCCACCCTGCACCTCAACTTGCAGCAGGACTGAGGACATCCTCTTCCAATGAGGCCTGGCAAGGCAGCCCAGCTAGGGTTCCCAGAGACAGCCCCTACTACAATTGTTAGGGGACCCATATAAAGATCAAGCTGCACATCTGTTACATATGTGTAAAGGGCCTAGGTCCAGATCATGAAAGCTCTTTGGTTAGTGGTTCAGTCACAGTGAGCACCATGGGCCCAGGGTACTTTACTCTGTAGGTCTTCTTATGGTGTCCTTAACCCTTCCTGCTCCCTCAGTCTTTTCCCTTTCTCTTCCACAAGTCTCCCCTAGCTCCATCTACAGTTTGGCTGTGGGTCTCTGCATCTGATTTCCATCAGCTGCTGGATGAAGCCTCTCAGAAGGCAGTTAATCTTAGGCTCCTGTCTGCAAACACAACCACTGATAGTGTCAGGGACTGGATCACTTTCACTGGGTGGGTCTTAAGCTGGGCCAGCATTGGTAGGCTATTCCCTCAATCTTTGCTCAGTCTTCATCTCAGGACATTTTGTAGACAGTACAAACTTTGCGTCAAAGGTTTTGTGAGTTGGTTGGTGTCACCCTTTCTCCACTTCAAGTTCTACCTGGCTACAAGGGGTGGCCACTTCCTCTCTATATACCTCATTGCTAGGAATCTTAGCTAGGGTCACCTACATAAACACCCAGGAGCCTCTCCTGTCCTAACTGCCCAGTTCCTCCCAGAGATACAGTGTTTCAGGTTTTATGCTGAGATCTTTGATCCACTCGGACTTGAGTTTTGTGCAGGGTGATAAATATGGATCTATTTTCATTCTTCTATATGCAAACATCCAGTTAGACAAGCACAATTTATTGAACATGCTCTCTTTCTTTCCTGTCCTTTTCTTTCTTTCTTTCTTTCTTTCTTTCTTTCTTTCTTTCTTTCTTTCTTTCTTTCTTTCTTTCTTTCTCTTTCTTTTTCTTTCTTTTTTGATTGTATGATTTTGTCTTCTTTGTCAAAAGTGAAGTGTCCACAGGTGTATGGATTTATTTCTTGTTTATTTTTTTATTTTATTTCATTGATTAACCTGTCTTTTTTTTATGCCAATATCATGTGATTTTTATTACTCTTGCTTTGTAGTACAGCTTGAAATGAGGGATAGTGAAGCCTTTAGAAGTTATTTTGCTATACAGGATTGTTTTAGCTATCCTGGGTTTTCTTTTTCCATATGAAGTTGAGAATTGCTCTTTCAGGGTCTGTAAATAATTGTGTTGAAATTTTGATGGGAATTGTATTAAATCTGTAGATTCCTTTTGTTAAGGTGGCCATTTTTGCTATGTTAGTCCTACCTTTACAGGATCACATCTTTTGATGTCTTCTTCAATTTCTTTCTTCAAAAACTTAAAAGTTCTTGTCATACAGGTCTTTCACTTGTTTGGTTAGAGTTACACCAAGATATTTTATATTATTTGTTGCTGCTTTGAAGGGTGCTATTTCCCAAACTACTTTTTCAGCACATTTATCATTTAAATAAAGGAAGGCTATTGATTTTTTTTTTAGTTAATTTTGTATCCAGCCACTTTGCTGAAGGTGTTTATCAGCTCTAGGAGTTCTCTGGTAGAATTTTTGGGATCACTTATGTATAGTGTCATATCATGTCTGAAGAGCAATACTTTGACTTCTTCCTTTCTAATTTGTATCCCCTTGGTCTCCTTTAGTTGTCTTATTGCTCTAGCTAGAACTTCAAGTACTATCTTGTATAGATATGGAGAGAGTGGATCACCTTGACTAGTCCCTGACTTAAGTAGAATTCTTTACCTGATCTTGATTTAACTTTTTTAAGTGGTATCAATAAAGATGTTGGAGTTAAGGAGAGAACAGGCAACTTACTCTTCTGGCTTTGTCCCAGGTGGACCCAGAAGACAGAGGATTGGCTAAGAGAAGTCTAACCTGGATGTTTCTGGGGCCTGCAGACCTACTCAGGAGGTCAGGCAGAGCTGTGGCAGGAAAATGGAGCTCAGTAGGCAGTGAGCAGCTCACCTCAACTGGCTGTCCGTTTGCCAATTCTAATGAAATTTATTTTCCATTTCTTTAGAGGCATAGACTCTTAACATACCCAGTGCTATTGAGTCTAACTCTGAGGAATATCATCTCCTTGTGCTAAGGAATTAAAATGTTTGACTATTCATATAAAAAAATTAAATGACTGACTAATATTTGGCCTTGAGATTATAATATCTACCACATCCCCAATATTTCTGTATGCAAGGCAACCAATAAACACTTATAATCCATAGATTACCCTATGTAATCCATTAGTACCTATCACCTTTATGGCTTATCATAGAAAAAGACTGCAAATTAACTTGCAAATTTACAATTTACTTTCCATAAAATCATGTGTACTTGTAGAAAATAAGATTGCATGATTAGATATAAAAGACTTCAACTGTAACATTTAATCAGCAGCATTTACTAGTGGAAACATCAGATTTTATGGACCTTAGATGATATAGAGTTCAAAGCTCATGTGACCACCCAACACTATGCAGCTGTCCCTGGTCTGGGTTGCCCTTAAACCATGTTGATGACCAAGGGCTGCTCAGAGCTGGCTCAACCCATTTGATAGCTGCAGCACTGGAGCAAACAGGTTCTTCACCTTACCTGGGCAGCACAGGAGAGCTGACTCTGGTGGTGGGGGCAAGGATGAGCTGAACTGAGGAAATGAGAGTCGGAGGGCTGTTCCTGCCCTTTGTCTGCTATAGCACTTGGGTGACCTAACAGGAGTAGTTCTGGAGAACTCACCCTGGTGGTGTGGATGAGGGAGACCTCATGGGATGATCAATACAGCTACCACCCATGTCCCATTCTAGGGCTTTGAGTTGGGTCACTGTAGCATCTATTCTTTCCATGAACTGCTGAAGTGTGTGAAGGAGCCAGTCCTGCAGATCCAAAGCTTCAGGATCTCCATGACACAGGGTAACAACAGGGTATCTGAGAGGAGTCCTGATGTGGATTCCAATACTGATAGTGTAGTAGAAGCCAGAGACGTTCAAACCAGACTAATGATTCCTTGCAATGAGCATTTGCAAGTAGAGCTGTTTGGACAAAAGGATATGACACACTGTGACACATTGCAGCTTCCAGGGCAAGATGATTTTATTTTGTTTTTTATTTGTTTGGATTCGCTTTATTTCTTTTTATTATGTAAATTAGTTATGTTTTATTTGTTTTTATTTTTTTGTTTTCTTTTCTTGGTGAGGATACAATGGCAGAAGATGGATGAAGGGATGAGTGGGATTGAGGTGCATGATGTGAAATTCACAAATGATATGAACTCAGTTGCCTGCTGCTTGATCACTTCTGCCTGTGGGCTGACCTAGCCAGCCCACAGGATGAGGATCCAGGCAGTCCGGATGGAACCTCATAGACTAGGGTCAGACAATAGGGAAGAAGGACTTCCCCAATCAGCAGACTAGGGGAGAGAGATAAAGGGGGAAAAAAGAGGGAAGGTTGGACCTGGAGGAAATGAGAGAGAGTACTACAATTAGGATACAAAGTAAATAAATTGTAAATAATAATAATAATGATGATGATGATGAGTTTGATCCAATAATAATTTTCCATATTGCAAAAAATATCTAGTACTTATAAGGCAGCATATTTCACATGATTTATTTGCTAATATCGTATTTATAAGCACCTAGGTTTATCTTTTCTGTTAAATAAAAAAAGTATATTCATACATTTTCATTAAGAAAACAAAATGAGAAACAGTCTCATATAAGACCCCTGTGCCCAGATATATTTGGTCCTTGTGGAGCACCTATCCTCTCCAGGTCATATTAACTCCCCCTTCTATCATATGATTCCCTGCACTCTGTTGAAGGTTTGGTTATGAGTCTCAGTATCTGCTTTGATATGGTGCTAGGTAGAGTCTTTCAGAGGCCCTCTGTGGTAGGCTCCTGTCCTGTTACTTGTTTTCTCCTACATCCAATGCCCATCCCATTTGTCTTTCTAAGTGAGGATTGATCATCTTACCCTGGGTTTTCTTTCTTGTTTATCTTACTTAGATGAAACTGTTTCTCCAACCAAGGACCATGTAAGGCTATAACCTGGAACCTCTGCTCAGATGTAGCCCATGGTAGCTCAGTAAGCAAGTGGGTTTCCGTAGTAAGGAGAATAGGTACTATTTTTCACATGAACTCAATGATAGGCTCTTTGAACTCCCCACCCCCCAAGGGAGGAGCAGCCCTGCTAGGCCACAGAGGAGGACTTTGCAGCCAGTCCTGAAGATACCTGATAAAACAGAGTCAGATGAAAGGGGAGGAGGTCCTCGCCTACCAGTGGACTTGGAAAGGGGCAGGGAGGAGATGACAGAGGGATGGTGGGGTTGGGAGGGAATGAAGGAGGGAGCTACAGCTGGGACAAAAAGTAAATAACCTGTGATTAATATAAAAAAATTAATATAAAAAAGTCTGAGAAAGCTCTCCTGTGTTAGTTATATTTTGAGAATATACAGGAGAAATGCATGCTATTTGTAAAGAATGTCAAAGTAAAAAAATTATTTTATCCATGATAAGAATGTGAATCAATAGCCAATGAGTTCCTGGACTGATTTTCTTTAGTGATGTGCTATTATTTTAAAGTGCAAGCTGAAACAAACCCTTTATTCCTCAAAGTTTCTGTTGGTCATGATATTTATGACAGCAACAAAAACCAAACTAGAACATATTGCATGTGCAAAAGTTGTCTATTATCTTAGACCTGAGCTCCATGAAAAATATAAAATTGTTGTTTTTTTTTTTTTGTTTGTTTGTTTTACTTTGTTTTGGAAGTCCACCAAAACCTTACACAAAAGCCTCAAAGTCAATTTAGGGAAGAATCTAGATTTATTCAGTCTGTGAGCAATAAAACCAAATCTAGACAGATCATGTTTTTCTGAGTTTTGTCTCTGTTTAAAAAGTGCCTTTCCTCTCCTATGAAAATAATGAATCTATCTCTCTCTCTCTCTCTCTCTCTCTCTCTCTCTCTCTCTCTCTCTCACACACACACACACACACACACACACACACACACAATCACAGAGGAAAGAATAGGACTCAGGTGATGAACAGCTAAAAACTCACATGAACAGACAAGATCTTGAAGATGTTTTTCTGGGTTAAGATTTTCTTAAGCTAGACTAGCCCTTTTTTATTTCTAATATTTATAGCAGGTTTGTATTTCTGGCTGTAAAATGACACAATATCTAGAGTTTTTCTTTGGCAATTTGAAACAGATGACCTGCTTTAAGCCAGTCATAATTTTTCTACTAAATTCACATCTCCAAACTCCAAGAAATATTACTTTCAAACTTTGGGAGATTTTTGTTCAATGTACAGTTTGTAAGAATAAGAAAATATGACCTTATTGTTATCCCCTTCCCAAATGAGTTAAGAATCACAACCATTTAACCATTTATGGCTTTATCTCCTAAATCCTTATTGAATGCTTAAAATTTGGCATTAGTCTCAGTAACTAGAGATTCAGGTATGAAACAAGTAAAAATGATTTGTGCTTTGTTCTCTTGTTATCTTCATAATATTTCAAAACACATCAAATTGACAGTTGAAGAGAGGGTGAGAAGTATGTTCAAAGAAATTACAAGTCTAACTTTTGTAACTTTTGTTATTTTTATGCCCTCACCTGTCACCAATCATTAAATCTGTCTAGGTCATTTTGCTTCAAGAATTTTTTTCCCATTTATGGTTCCATTTCTCCAAAGAAATTAACTTTCAAAACTACCCATGAACACAGTCAGCTTGTATCTCAGAATGTCTGTTCAATTTCCATCCTTTCTCAGTTTTTGGAATAGAATCAGCTAGGAAAATCGTATTTTCTCTTTTATTAACTAATGGGATCAAGGTACTGTACATGAGTAAATTAATCAAGATCCATCAAACCAGATACAGTTATTAACATCTAACCTTACTGGACATCAACCACCAATGGCAAAAGGATTTCTTTACTTGCATTAATATTATTTAATTTTACTTCTAAGTGGGTAAGTAATAAACAAACACAAAGTTGTTAGTTTTCTAAGTCTGTGAGGATAGACATAAATAAACATAGGTATATGTTTTAAATTCTCATAGGTTTCCTAGTTTTACTATTTTTGTGGAAAAATATTTTTGCTTCCTATACAACTTATTTTAACTGAATAATAAGGTTCTAAAAGTAATGACTTATTTTGTGATGTGAAAAGATCGCCTCAACTGGAAACCGATAATTTGATTGGCTGTATATATTTACTATAATAAATCATAAAATTTATTTTAAAACATTTGGCATACATACAATCTTGTCACTTATTAAAGATGAAAACAAGCATGCCTTCTAATTAGATGGGTACGTCTGTTTCCTTTTACATGCATTAAGTCTTGGCTGAAAATTTTATACTACAAGATTAAAGGAATATTTGAGGTTTCTCAATGCTGATTGAGATGTACATTTTTTAATCTTCACTGCAGAAACTGCTGCTTTGCATAAATACATAGTAGAAGGCATCAGAAAAAGGTGATGGACTATTTCAGAAATTGTTAAAAATTCTGTCCCAATCATAAGAAAAATTAATTATTTTTTCTTTATATAATTTAATTCAAATAGCAATTCATAATTTAAAAACATTTTGCATAAGACTATATGTGTGGTGTGTGCCCCTGGCTTACACAGGGAGTTTTTCATAATTGCTTTCCACTTTATTCATTTGGGAAGGAGCTCACAATCTATCCCAGAACTTATCCATATGACTAGCATAGCTAGAAGCATTTAAAAAAAT
The DNA here is from genome assembly GCF_907164565.1 of Psammomys obesus. Taxonomy (NCBI): domain Eukaryota; kingdom Metazoa; phylum Chordata; class Mammalia; order Rodentia; family Muridae; genus Psammomys; species Psammomys obesus. The sequence goes on along the minus strand of NW_026586662.1, from coordinate 6,717,376 downwards.
CTCTTGTCTTGAATTCCAAGTGTTCAAATTTCAGAGAGCCTGCTACACCCACTTGGAACTTACAAGATGTGAGAGATCCAAACTCTAGTCCTAATATTTATATTCACTGAGCCACCTCTCTTGCTTTTGATTAACAATTTAAAAATCAAATGTTCTAGGGCTAGCAATATCTCAGGGGTTAAGACTGCATACTGCTATTGCATAGGACCAATGTTTGGTTCTTAGCAGCCACATGGAAACATATAACTGTCTCTAACTCCAGTCTCGGAGGAATTATCATCATTCCCCATTCCCACCACAGATGAAGAAGAGGCTCTATTGCCTTCATTCTCTAGAAATAGTTCATTCAGAAGAAGACGAAAAAATAGAAGCTTATCCTCACAACCTGTGGTCTTAGTATGGTGGCTTCAGCTTTTTCTAACCATCATATCTTACCAGTTATTTGAGTTGTAACTACAATCGCTGAAGTTGTATCGCTAAAGAGTGATGACTGTGGTATTTAAAACTACTGTGGTATTTAGAACTACGAAGTTCTGGGTATCTACTTATAATGATGTTGAGTGCATTGAGGTCACTACCTATCACTCGGACACAATGAGCTGGGCCTTAGGCTTCCTCAAACAAACACTGCAACAGCCTACACAATTACGCTAATTTGAAATTCAGTTCAATGTTTACATCAACAAAATGAACACTTTATGGATATGAAGGGAAGAATCTCTACGATATTTCTAAGGATTTGGCCAAACAGTATGATCAACAACTTTAAAAAGTCAAAATAAAAAATGAATTTTATCTGAGGAGGATGAAATATTCTGAGGCCTCTTTCTCCTTGGAGCTGCTCCACTGCCCTAAATTAAAATATACTTGAAAGTAAGTGAGTTCTATCTAGCTTTTGCTGCAAATTGTATTGATCTTCCAATTGTCCTTTTGCTGGCATTTTAAAATACAGCAAAAGAATGCAAAATACGTTAAATCAGTATATCATCTAAGGTACTTTTTAACTCAGAATATAAGGATTAGGAATTATTTCATGAAAGTTATTTAAACCAGTTAATGAGTTTTTTAAGGGTAAATAACTTTCTCCATATAGATTCTTCCACATGCTTTAGCATCCAATGAGGCCTTTATAATAATAATGATGATTTGGAGAGTACAACTGAATTTAGAGACTTGATGTAAGAGTTGTTCGCAATAAATAAATAAATAAATAAATAAATAAATAAATAAATAAATAAATAAATAAATAAATAAAGCTAGGCCTGGTGAAAAGGCTTGTAATTCTTGTAATTCTACATAGTGAACAATTGGGACAGGAAAGCAAATTCATTGCCTGAATAAGTTCAAAGTTCAAAGTAAATCAGTTGATAGTGCTTGTCTGGGCCTAGTATTCATAAGACCCTATATTCAATTTCCAGTATTGAAAGAAAGAAAGAAAGAAAGAAAGAAAGAAAGAAAGAAAGAAAGAAAGAAAGAAAGAAAGAAAGAAAGAAAGGAAAAAAGGAAGAAAAGAAAAACTGGGAGAAAGGAAGGAAAGACGGAAGGAAGGAAAGCAAAAACAAGAAACAAAAGAAGGAAGGAAGGAAGAAAGGAAGGAAGGAAGGAAGGAAGGAAGGAAGGAAGGAAGGAAGGAAGGAAGGAAGGAAAAAAGGAGGGAGAAAGGAAAGAAAATGGAAGGAAAGGATGGTGGGAGTGAAGGAAAAAAGAAGAAAAAAGAAAAGAAAACCATATAATTTGGTTTTAGGATATGTTTTCAGAATAAAATCCTACCCTCAGGATAGGTTCAAAAATGATCATTTAAACATTAATTTACCTAATATTTACAGTTACTTATTTGTCCATTAGACAAAGTACATGTTTAATGATACCATTTTAAGGAAGATTGTATCCTAGTGTTTGGGGAAGAGTATAAGTTTGCAAAAGTATGAAACTGGGAATACATAAAAATCACTTAAGATGTTATGAAGAACTGTGATTAGCTGTGACATTGATTGAATAGGACTATCACAGACAGGGGGAGACATCACCGCAAGAAGTCATTGAACAGAGGCATCCATGAGAAAATCTGTTGGCAGATCCTGAACATTCCAGGCAGAGAGCAAAGCCTAAAAATACCCTGGTTATAGAAAGGGAGCTCTATGCTTCATGGAATGAAGTCACAAAAGGAGGCTAGTGTAGCAGGAGCTATGAGCTGAAATTGGATGATCAGCTGAAATTGGATGTTTGAAGGCTGCTGAAAGAGGAGATAAGAAGTAATTACTCAAGTCTCCCAAGTACATGTCCAGGAGCACAGCACTGAAGTCTGGGTGTTTCTTATCAGCTCTCATCAGCTTGCTGTGAGGTGGCGCTGCCTTTCTTGCTCTCTGCTGAAATTCCAAACTGCAGAGCTTTGCTGTTCCCTGGAAACATCACCTTCATTATCTCTGCATTGTGAGTAGGTGGCAGTGTCATTATGTCAGCTTTTATGAAAGAGAAATTATCATCAAAAGAACAGAGTGTGGGGGTCTTGAAAATTGCTCTTCTAACAGGCTAAAGGGTGTAAGGAGCCTGGGTTATTTTCCTTACTGTTGAAACTCAGGTAAAACCCAGTCTCAGAAACCTAACCCCTCTCATTCAAGTATGGCCTCAGGAATCTAGAAGTCCCAGAGAAACTGGCTGCTTCTCAGTAGACCAGGGCACTGGGAATATGAATCTTAATTCAAAACAAGTCATCCCAGTTATATTCACAAAGCAAATAATCTTGGTCTGATCTGTTAACCAAGATGTTTGTTTGATGGTAAATGGAGAACATGGCGACGAATGTGTGAGGGCAAATGACCAAGTATTTTCTGATTCTGGATTATTTTTATCCTGAACACCATTGCAAAATGGCAACCAACAAAGAGACACAGCAAATGGCAAACTTTTACTGCATTAACCTTTTCTGTGATTACACACACACACACGCACACACACACACACTGGAGGGGGTTTTATTCAGGCCTGGCTCTCTCACGGGATCTATAGATATTATCTTTAAAATACAAGCAGAAGGCAAATTTTTAAAATCAGGAGTGAGCCATCATCAGACATAAAATAGGCTGGTACCCTCATAACCTAAGAACAACTTAAAAAGTTACCCCTTTTCTGTAATGATAGAGCATGAAGATGCCATTTTTTGAGGAGACTTGGTAGAACACTGAATGATTTTTTTTCTGAAATATGGAAGACAAAAATGTTGAACATGATCTGTATTTCTATGTTAAACCCAACAACCAATTTATAATAGATACATACAACAGAAAAATGTGCATTAAGAGACCATAAATACATAGAAAATCATGTACAAACAAGTGGCCAGGTTCTATTAACAAGACTTTGCAATGGGGAGCAACTACAGGAGAAGGGACATAGTCAATGGAAGGATATTAAGTACAGAAGTAACTAATTTCAACATGGGAAACTTATTTAAATTTCATTTAAATAAAAAGGAAACTATTTTGTATACAAGAACTGAAAATACAAATATTGAAATTAAAAAGTCATTCTTTAAAATATTACTGTGATAACTTGTTTCATAGTTAAATTCAGTTAAAATTGCTATAGTTTAGCTATATATATGAAATATTAAGAACGGATTTATATACTTACTTCAAGAAAGAAAGCACAGTGAAAATGGAATGGATAAGAAAAATTGGTGAAAGTTCAGATTTTAAAAATGGCCATTATTGAAGCAGAATAATTTTTCCCTAGGGCTCTCAATAACATTCCAGTGATTTGCTTTCTATTTATATATTTAATTTTCCTATTAAAGACATTAAAAGCATAATAAGCCAAAAACTTAAGGGAAAAATGAGGTACAATTTTGAAATTATTCAGAGCTGACTGCATTAGTTCATAAAAACATCTGGCCAATATGAGTGATAAAGAACAATTTACCTAATGAAAGGCAGCTTTTCTAGGAATGGAAAATAGCTAGACTAAGGTGTTCATGTAAAATATGTTGAAAATTTCTGAAAAAAAAAAAACTTATACAACTTTTATGCTTGTTTTGGTGCTATATTTTATTCTAAGCCCCAACATAGTAACGGGTGCATATTAGTTTCATATGGAAAAACAAAAACCCAGAATTGCTAAAACAATCCTGTACAATAACAGATCTTCTGGAGGTATTTCCACCCGTGATCTCAAGCTGTAATATAAAGCAACATACTAAAAACTGCATGGTACTGGCATAAAAACAGATTGGTGGATCAATGGAATCAAAGTGAAGACACAGAAATAAACCCACACACCTACAGAAACTTAATTTTTGACCAAGAAGCCAAACCATATAATGGAAAAAATATAGCATCTTCAACAAATGGTGTTGCTCTAACTGGGTGTCTACATGTAAAAAAATGCAAAAAGATCCATATTTATCCTCCTGCATAAAAATAAAGTCCAAGTGGATCAAAGACTTCAACATAAAACCAGACACACTAAATCTTTTAGAAGAAAAAGTGGGGAAGAGCCTTGAACTCATTGGCACAGGAGACAACTTCCTGAACAGAATACCAACAGCACAGGCTCTAAGAGCAACAATCAATAAATGGAACCTCATGAAACTGAGGAAAAGCTTCTGTAAAGCAAAGGACACTGTCATCAGAACAAAATGACAGCCTACAGACTGGAAACGATCTTACAAACCCTACATCTGATAGAGGGCTAATATTCAGAATATGTAAAGAACTCAAGAAGTTAAACATCAACAAATCCAACAATCCAGCTAAAAATAGGGTACAGAACTAAACAGAGAATTCCCAATGGAGGAATATCGAATGGCAGAGAAACACTTAAAGAGCAGTTCAGTATCCAAATGGGTTCCATTGTGATAGGAACAGGGACTGTCTCTGTCTGACATGAACTGATTGGCCCGCTCTTTAATTACCTTCCCCTGAGGGGGAAGCAGCATTACCAGGCCACAGAAGAGGACAAGGCAGCCACTCCTGATGAGACCTAATTGACTAGGATCAGAAGGAAGGAAAAGAAGACCTCCCATATCAGTGGACTTGGGGAGGGGCATGCATGCAGAGGGTGGAGGAAGGGAGGGATTGGGACGGGAGGAGGGAGGGAACCATGAGGGGGGTACAAAGTGAGTAAAGTGTAATTAATAAAAATAAATAAAATTAAAAAATTAAAAAAATGCTCCACATCCTTAGTCATCAAGGAAATGCAAATCAAAACTAGCCTGAGATTTCACCTTACACCCATCAGAATGGCTAAGATCAAAAACTCAAATGACAATACATGCTGCAGAGGATATAGGTAAACAGGAACCCTCCTCCATCACTGACGGGAATGTAAACTTGTACAACCACTTTGGAAATCAATCTGGTGCTTTCTCAGAAAATTAGGAATTTCCTCAAGATCCAGCTATTCCACTCCTAAGCATATATCCAAAAGATGCTCAAGTATACAACAAATACCATGTTGTATATGCTCAACCATGGTCATAACAGCTTTATTCATAATAGTCAGAACCTGGAAACAACCCAGAGGTCCCTTAACTGAGGAATGGATACAGAAGTGTGGTACATTTACACAATGGAATACTACTCAGCAATTAAAAACAAGGAAATCATGAAATTTTCAGGCAAATGGTGGGAACTAGAAAAGATCATCCTGAGTGAGGTATCCCAGAAGCAGAAAGACAAATATTCTATATACTCACTTATAAGTGGATATTTGTCATTAGTATAGGATAAACATAGTAAAATCGACAGACCTAAAGAAGCTAAACAACAAGGATGACCCTAGGGAAGAGGCTGAAATCTCATTCAGAAGGGCAAACAGGATAGACATTGGAAGTTGGAGAAGACAAGGAACAGGACAGGTGCCTTCCACAGAGGACCTCTGAAAGACTCTACCCAGTAGGGTATTAAAAGCAATACTGATACTCATTGCCAAACTTATTGGCAAGAGTGCTGGAAACCTTATGGAAGAAGAGGGAGACAGAAGGACCTCCACAAGAAGACCAACAGAGACCAAAAATAAATAAATAAATAAATAAATAAATAAATGAGTAAATAAATAAATAAGTAGATAGATAGATAGATAAATAAATAAATGGATGAATGAATGAATGAATGAATGAATGAATGAATGAATGAATGAATGAACGAACTGGGCCCAGGGATGCCTGTAGGAACCAATACTTTATGTTTTTCATGGAGAGGACCTAAACCCCCATTGTTCAGAGGAAGCCCATAGGTTGCTCAGTTTTCAAGTGGGTTCCCTAGTAAGGGGATGAAGAGCTGTCTCTGACATGAACTCAGTGGCCAGCTCTTTGATCACCTCCCTTTGTGGGGTGTAGCCTTGCCAGGCCACTAAGGAAGATGATGAAGCCAGCCTTGATGAGACTTGATAGGCTAGGGTCAGATAAAAGGAGAGCTTATCTTCCCTTATCAGGGGACTAGGGAAAGGGCATAGGGGGAGAAGAGGAAGGGTGGGTGGGACTAGGATCAGATGAGGGAGGGGGCTACAGCAGGGATACAAAGTGAATAAATTATGATAAATAAATGTTTTTAAAAAACTCAGTAAACACTTGTGAAATCATACATAATTCGACTACTTCCTAACCAAAGAGCATAAAATTCCAAACAAAAGTAGTTCAGGAAAACAAAGGGAAAAATCATTACTTCTATCATATTTGTGTAAATAAGATTTCAACAGACTGTGGAAAAATGAAGTCAGGATGTGTTGGGGGACACTCTGGAAAATACTACAAATATCTGGAGCACTGTGTCCCTCGCTGCAGCACAGTGGAGATACTGGCCCAGGAACAAGAAGGTACAGTCTTTCTAAATTAGTTCAGAAATTAAGTACAATTAAAAGACATAAATTTATATTACAGATTAAGTTGTTTTTAACAGAATGTTTTGTTTTAAACAGAATATCAAATGTTTGATTTTTACCAGTAAAGACTTGGGAGCCAGCTGCTGGGGTGTATGCCAGCTAGCTCAGAGGTGCACAGAAAGCAGCCAGTTGACCTTGCTCCTCAGCCAACGTCCCAGAAGCCTGTCCCCAACAGGGCTCTGCATAAGACAGGGCAAATTGGAGAAAACTCACATCATTCTGTCACAGTCACTCTGTTAGCTGTGATGAACCTCACAGATCTGGCCATGCTCTAAAGTATTCTTTTTGTTTTTCTCACAGAAGTCAAAAATCTAATCTCCTGCATTTCCTGGGACCCAGCCTTTCAAGATCACAAACCCCATACGGAGAAAAGATGCAGATCATATACTAATTAAGTAGGCCCATGGCTCTACCCTATAGATGAATTTTAATCCAGCAGCATGTCTGCTCTGGCAAGAGATCACATTCAAAGACCTAGGTCTGTGTGATCCAACTGGAATATAGACATGTCTTTAAGGCATGTGTCTCTCCCTTGTTCCAGGGGTAATTGGCCACCTATCCTCGGGGACAAGGGATCAGAAGCAACAAACTGGGGATTCAGATGGCCCATTAGTATGATGGGAATGACGACTTTCAAAACCAGCTTTAGGTGAACGAGAGTTTTATATATATCTTTGGGGAGGAGATAGGGTGGGTTAAAGTCATTGGTTGGAGGGCTAAGGTACTGAGATGCCTCATTTATATGGAGAGGCATTCCAAGAACCCTAGGTGCTTGCTGAATGGATTCTTTCTTAAAATTATTTATTTTTTCTTATAAATTACAGTTTATTCACTTTGTATCCCAGCTGTAGACTCCTCCCTCATTCCCTCCCAGTCCCACCAACCCTCCCTCATCTCCTCCCATGTCCCTCCCCAAGTCCACTGATGGAGGAGGTGCTCTTCCCTTTCCATCTGACCCTAGCCTATCAAGTCTCATCATGACTGGCTGCATTATCTTCCTCTGTGGCCTGGTAAGGCTGCTCCCCCATCAGGGGGAGATGATCAAAGAGTCAGACACTGAGTTCATGTCAGAGACAACCCTGTTCCCATTACTAGGGAACCCACTTGGACACTGACCTTCCATGGTCTATATCTGTGCAGGGGTTCTAGCTTATCTCCATGCATGGTCCTTGGTTGGAGTATCAGTCTCAGAAAGGACCCCTTGGCCCAGATTTTTTGGTTCTATTGCTCTCCTAGTGGAGCTCCTGTCCCCTCCAGGTCTTTCTATCTCCCCATTCTTTCATAAGATTTCCTGCACTCTGCCCAAAGTTTGGCTATGATTCTCAGCATCTGCTTTGATACCCTGCTAGGTAGAGTCTTTCAGAGGCCCCCTGTGGTAGGCTACTGTCCTGTTTGCTGTTTTTTCCCTCTTCTGATGTCTGTCACATTTGCCTTTCTGAATGAGGTTTGATCATCTTATCCGGAGTCCTCCTTCTTGCTTAGCTTATTTAGGTGTACAGATTTTAGTATGTTTATCCTATATTATATGTCTAATATCCACTTATAATTGAGTATATATCATGGGTGTCTTTCTAAATGGATTCTTAATGGGAGAAAGGGAGTTGAAGTTAAAATTTCTCTAAGGACTAAGTGACACTCCTTAGGTAGAGGGTGTGGGAGCAGAGAAGAGGAAGCCTCGCAGACAAAGGAAGTCCTCCATTTTGTCATGAGCTCAGGGTTTTCTGGTCATGGCAGACTGCGACTTTAGCAGTCTGCAGCAGGGTTTTCTGTCAGTACATACCTTTAATCCCAAACATTGATGTCTAATTGGGGGACAGACAAAATGACAAATCAGAGAAATGTTTGACAGAATGAGTCAGATATAGGATACGCCCAACTCTCATGAGAGAAGGAGAGGGCTACTTAAAAGCAGTGCAGAGTTAGACAGACAGGTGGTATAGTACAGTAGAGGAGAGAAAAGCATAGGAATGCAATGGAGTTTGCAGATACAGTACAGTAGAGTTCAGGAGTACAGTTTGTATCTTGGTACTGTTGAGTAAAGTTTGATGCTGTTTGCAGTTCAGTTGAGTGTAGTTGAGTTTGTGTAGCTCCTTTCAGTTTGTGCAGTCAGTGCAGTTCAATTTGTGGAGTTCAGAGGCAGTTTTTCCAAGCAGAACAATTCAGTGAGAAGCAAAGTGAAGCCAGTTTCAATCAGTCAGCTTGGAGAGGGATTTTGAGCCAGACACCTGAATTGAACCAACCAGTAAGAGTTCAGAAATAACTGGAAAGTGTGAGATTATTCGGCAGTAAGTCTCAGAGTCTGAAAACATTCTAGGGCTAGGTTAGCAGGTGGAGGCTGGAAGCAAAAGCCTTCAAGATCCAGGATACAAAAGATTACATTGTATGGAGGCTAGAACCTTCCAAGCCTAGGCATGGGAATTGTTTGCAATGCTCTTGGCTTAGCCCAAGCCATGTATTTGTAAAGCTTGGGTATGGCTTTCATCTCAGTCCTTTATCCAAGAAAATAAAAATGATATTTACATTCCCAGAATCCTCTTATCCAGGAATTTTCTTGGGATCTTTTTAACCCTTGATTCAGCCAGAAACATTAAATAGCAAAATGTCTCTAAATTTAGTTAAGGAGGTCGGTCACCCCATCTTGGCCCATTTCTTTAAGCAAGGACACCTTTCACTTTCCCTTCCCATTCCCTTTTCCCTTCCTTTCCCCCTTTCTCTTCCCCTACCTCTTTCACTTTCACAGGAGCCCTCAAAGAACTAATTTTTATTTCTTTAATGTGGTTAGAAATTGTCCCTTATCAGATCGAAACATTCATTGACTGTCAGCTGTGCAAGTATCTCTTAAATAAACCATTTGCTTCAAGGTCAATGGATTTCACGTTTCCCTCTCCAACCACATTGCTCTCAAAGAACTAATAAAAACTTTGAAAGATAGATGGGCAAAAGGTAGGGAATTCCAGATGGGAAAGGATGAGACAAAAACAAGATTTAAAAGTCAGCTTCTTATAATGCTATTCTTTTAGTAATAGGAGGAATTGGAAGAATTGCGGAAGCAATGGAATAGATTCAAAGCAGTGGATTTTTGTGTTCTAAACTTTAGAATATGCAGTCTTTCTGTTGTTATGTGCTTATGTTTTCTCTTTCTTTCTTTCTTTTTTTTTTTTTTTTTTGGAGGAGGGATCTTTTGTTTTAGACATTCTTTCATTTTGTAGCTCGGGCTAATTCAAAGCTTACTATGTCCCTAACTTGAAATGTGCAGGGATCCTCCTGCCTCAGAAACTCTATCGGAATATGATAGTCTGAACCCCTCACCCAGGTTGGCATTCTCCCTTTTTCTGTATTGACTTCTTCATTCCCCCACTTTCTTTCTTGCTTGCTGCCTGCTTTTTGTTTACTTTTGGTTGTTTTTCTTCCCTAACCAAAGCAATCTTCTGGTAAATAATAAGTACAATACATTGATGCATTCTGAAAAAAATTAATATCCTTTCCAGTCTTTGTACTTTAAGCACAGCCAGAAGAAAGCCTGAGATTGTGCTAGCAGGCTACTTCCTCAAGGGTGTGGAAGTGCAGCTTCAGCTTTGTGGATTCATAAGTACCCAAGGCCATTTCCTCGTTTTCGGAGGAGTTCTTGTTTGGGAGAAAGCAGGTGTGGCCCACAGCTGTTGTATTGCCTTCAGCTTCCCAAGACAGGAGCTAAAGTCTTAAAGAACAATGAAAACACAGAACTTAGTCACTTCCTCGGGAAAATGAGAAACTGTAGGCAGTGCTTCCTCTTAAGAAATGATTCTTTGCACTCTTAAAGGTTTTCAAGAGGGAGAGAGTGAAAGTGTGAAAGACAGTCATGGCATTCTTCACACTTCCTCTTTGTTCAGGGTTATGTAACACCTAAAGATACCAAGGGAGTTTTAGGCATCGCTTGTACATATTGTAATCCCAGGTAACAGTGTGGAAATATTATTTGGGACAATGGAAGATTAGAAACTTTGTACTTCTCTTGCTAATTATAAGATGTATTGATCAGAAACTGGCCAAAATTAAGCTTAGATGGGTGAGAATTTACTAAAAATCAGTGATTAAAACTATTTTTTTCCATTAAAAAAAATCAGGGTCTTGGTAGGGTGTTTATGGTGCTGTGCGGGTGGCTGTGTAGTTCAGGTGTAACTCAAGAGTTCTCGTGTCCTAACCATTCAAGTATCATCACCCCAAAAGAGAGATGAGCAAGTGATTTCTGGGTTTTAGGTCTTATATATTTTCATATTCAAAGTCATAGGATCTGTTTTTTGAAATGGGAACAATCATAGAGAAATGATTTTTAAAGAGTTGAAATTTTTATCAGCAATAATGGGGGAACTAGTTTGTGCCTAGTTCCCCCATAGTTGAGACTATTGTACTTATTATGCTCTGTTTAATTGACAATCTGGGAGGCTTGCTTTTATCTGAAGGGAAACAGAGGAAGTGTGGCTCTGGAGAATAGGGTGATGGAAGGGGAATGGGAGGAATGGAGGGAGAAAAAACTGTGGTTGTGACGTAATGTATGACAGAATAAATTAATAATAAACTAACTAACTACCTAACTAATGAAAAGACCAGGAGGACTAGGTGCAGAGGCAGAATTCAAATCTATGTCAGTTAATTCAAACTGTGTCCTTCCTCACTGAATCCTGTTGCTTTCCTGCTCAATTATGTTTCTTGGTTTTACATTCCATTTATTTTTATTTCCTGTCACTTTCTCATTCTAAGTCCTCCTATCAAGAAATATCAATATACACCTATGTGAAAGAAAAAAAAAAAAAAAAGGAGTAGGAATTAGTAATCATAACATTTGTGGAAACGGGTTCTATGGCCCTACAGGGAATTCTTGCCTTTTCTGGAAGAGTGGGGTGTGGACCTTGGGTTTCTGCAAGACCTTATCAATAACTTAAGTCCTCCTGCCCACAGAGACTGAGAAAGATGTCAGGAAGTTGCCCCTGCTAAGGTCTATATTTGAAACAGGATCCTGGAGGGGGAATATTTCAGAAATCTTCCATTTGAGCCCCATATCCAGCTGACAAGTTGGCATGGTTCAACACCAGGGGCATCTTCCTGACATCTTTCTCAGTCTCTGTGGGCTTGGACCATTGAGGTAAATTAAAAAGATTATTGTAAGAAAAATGCAGTATTAAAATGAATGGAACAAGAATATTTCTTAGGGACTCAGTTGTAGTGGGTGCCAAATGCAAACATCAGTTAAGAAATGTTCAGGGCTCTCTGAATTACCATAAAATTGAAACAATTCTGAATACTAATAGTCTCTCATACAGCTAATTATTAATTATTATATTCTAGTGAGCTACTTATGTCTCAACTTCCTACGATTTAATATTATCCGAAATTCATCAAATGCTTTTAATAAGTGTCTAAAATGTTATCAGTATTATTAGTGTTAAGGTCATTGTTATGAGCAAGATAGATAAAAATGTTCACTTGGGGATAATAATACTGCTTTAAAAAATAGTGTTATTTTTAATTTTTATTTTTTTAATGTTTAAACTTTTATTAATTACACATTTTTTTCTTTATTAATTACACTTTACTCACTTTGTATCCCCCCCATGGTTCCCTACCTCCTCCCATCCCAATCCCTCCTTTCCTCCACCCTCTGCCTGCATCCCCTCCCCAAGTCCACTGATAGGGGAGGACTTCTTTTCCTTCCTTCTGATCCTAGTCAATTAGGTCTCATCAGGAGTGGCTGCATTGTCTTCTTCTGTGGCCTGGTAATGCTGCTTCCCCCTCAGGGGGAGGAAATTAAAGAGCAGGCCAATCAGTTCATGTCAGAGACAATCCCTGTTCCTATTACAATGGAACCCATTTGGATACTGAACTGCCATGGGCTACATCTGTGCAGGGGTCTTAGGTTATCTCCATGCATAGTCCTTGGTTGGAATAGCAGTCTCAGGAAAGACCCCTGTGCTCAGATTTTTTTGGTTCTGTTGCTCTCCTTGTGGAGTTCCTGTCCTCTCCAGATCTTGCTATTTCCCACTTTTTCTCTAAGATTCCCTGCACTCTGCCCAAAGGTTGCCCATAAGTCCCAGTATCTACATTGATTGTCTGCAGGGCAGAGATTTTCGGAGGTCCTCTGTGTCAGTATTAGTTATAGTTTATTAACATTGTATCCCAGCTGTATCCTGTTCCCTTATTCCCTTCCTATCCCACCCTCCCTCTCTCATCTTCTCCCTGCCCCTTTCCACGTCCACTGATAGGGGAGCACCTCCTCCCCTTTCATCTGACCCCGGTTTATCAGGTATCTTCAGGACTGGCTGCAAAGTCCTCCTCTGTGGCCTAGCAAGGCTGATCCTCTCTCCAGTGGAGGGGGTGGGGAGGTCAAAGAGCCAGCCATTCAGATCATGTCAGAAATAGTCCCTGTTCCCCTTACTAAGGTAACCCACTTGGATACTGAGCTACATCTGAGCAGAGGTTCTAGGTTATATCCATACATGGTCCTTGGTTGGAGAAACAGTCTCAGAAAAGACCCCTGTGCTCAGGTAGATTTGGTCCTTGTGGAGCTCTGTCCTCTTCAGGTCATACTAACTCCTCATTCTTTCATATAATTCCCTGCACTCTACCCAAGGTTTGGTTATGAGTCTTAGTATCTGCTTTGGTACACTGCTAGGTAGAGTCTTTCAGAGGCCTTCTGTGGTAGGCTCCTGTCCTGTTACTTGTTTTCTCGTACTTCCAATGTCCATCCCATTTGTCTTTCTAAGTGAGGATTGATCATCTTACCCCGGTCCTCCTTCTTGTTTATCTTCTTTAGGTGTAAAGATTTCAGTATGTTCATCATATCTTACAGGTGAGTATATACCATGTTTGTCTTTCTTCTTCTGGGATACCTCACTCAGAATGATCTTTTCTAGATCCTACCATTTGCCTGCAAATTTCATGATTTCCTTGTTTTTAATTGCTGAGTAGTATTCCATTGTGTAATATTCATTCCACCTTTGATGGACATCTGGATAAAAAGAAAAAAAGAAGAAACTTGTTCTTTTTAAATAATAGACATAAATGCAATGGATCCAGTAGGGAGGAGTTGTGAAGAGTAGAGGGAGGAGAAATAATAATCAGAATATATTGTATGAGAAAAAAAATCTATGTTCAATAAAATACTAAAAATTAAAAAATAAAAAAATAGTGTTGTACCATGTGTTAATGTTGGGGGTTGTTCTGATGCTTTATTTTGATACTGGTTATTGGCCCTCAAGATCTGTTTACTCCCCATAGACCTATCCTTATTATGTAAACCTGTCAAAGACATTATACCTGATCAGTTGATTAAATGGCCTAAACTTGAGAAGGACAAAATGAGATGGGAGTGGTTAAGGTTCCGGGCTTTGGGTTCAAGAGAATCATTGGAAAGAGATGGATAGGAATGGAGGAGAAAGGAGGATACCACAATGGGTTATGTGGAAAAGCAACCATGTGGGTGAGAAGGAAGGACTCTGGGGATGGTGTGGAAAAAACAAAACAAAACAAAACCAGGATGAAAAAAATATAAGCAAGTACATTGGAATTATGGATGGAAGGTTGACCAGATGAGTGTGATTAAGGTGGATGGCACTGGATGGTGGCTAGGGGATGGATGGTGAGGCTATTGAGACAGTGTAGGTAAAATATCTACATAGCCCAAGGTAAAGAAGTCAATTATAAAATCTAACAGGTATCTGTGTCTTATTATTTGTGATAGCGGGTTAGATAATACTGCCTCAATAATTAATAGGGCTATTGATGATGATGATGATGATGATGATGATGATGATGATAAACATTACCATAGCCCTACACTCATTTTTTACTTTCTAGAAGTTAGTTTGAGTTTCTATTGCTGTGAAGAAACTGCATGACCATGGCAACTCTTATAAAGAAAAACATTTAATTAGGACTGGCTTGCAGTTTTAGAGGTTTAATACACTATCATCATGGTGAGAAGCATAGAGAAGTACAGCCAGACATGGTGCTGTACAAGAAGCTCAGAGTTCTACCTCTTGATCCACAGGCAGCAGAAGTGCATACCATGTTAGGCCTAGCTTGAGCAACTGAGAGTAAAGCCCAACCACACAGTGATTCACTTCCTCTGCTCTGGGATCCTCCAGCATTTTGGGTTCTCCAAGGCAAATGAGGCTTCACTTTCATAGCTTCACACAATGACTTCCATGCATGAACACCCTTGACACATGCCTGGCCTCAGCAGCTTGCCTTATTTATAGGGGAAGATTCTCCAACCCCTCTCTTCTGTCCTTAATTCAAGAACCAGAACCATATGACCAAAGCTGCCAACTTCTGCAGCTTGTTGGGGTTGGAACATGGCACTGCCATTCAGGTAACAGGTAAAATAGTTTTTCCTATAAAGAATGTCTCTTTCCTTTAATTGAATACATAATTTATTTGTACCAGGATAACCACTTTTATTGTTAAGAAAGTATAGCCCACAGTATTTGCATGGTTATTTCAAATAAATAAACATTTAATTACTAATATCAAAGAATAATTTCATGCTATATCAAATAAGTTAAACAAAAGGACTGATATTATTACCCTTAGTTCTTATTTGTTAATATAGAGGAGAGAAGGCCATATAGACAAATGAGGAAAATATCTCTGTCAATGATAATATACCATTTATAATAAAATGGATAGAATGTTTTGATGGCCTGTGCTTTTATTCCAGGGTAATTGTCCAACAAGATAAAAAGACACATTCAAGGTCAGATTTCCAACTTACTAGGCACATGCTCACCTTCAAATTATTAAACAACTCTTAAATACTGGTTCCCACATCTTTAAAATGGACCCTGAAGGAACAGATACTGGCATGAAAGATTGTTCTGATCAAAGTAAGCACTCTTCTTATGTTGCCAACTGTGAGGCATAAGTCTGCCCCCAAAACACTGGAGTAATGAACATTTTCATATCTTCTTTCTAACATTTTGTCCTACACAACAAGGAGTAATTCAACACGGAAAAAGCATAACTAAATGGAGTTAGAATTAGCATAATTGTTCTGTTGTTGTTTGTTTCTTAATAAGTGGAAGCATGCTTAGGTTAACCCCTTTTCTGCTATCTGATCTCCAAGGAAAATTTATATCTCTGGTGAAGGTAGCAAACCAAACCTCCTAAAAGTCCACATGAAGTTCAGTTTGACTTCATAGACTTCTTCATTCCTGTGGGGTTTATATTTCTAATGAAGCCACATGTTATAACCAAATGTAAATATCATCTCTGCTTGGGGACTTTCTGAACAAACATGTCAAGAGCAAGCATTGAGGAAAAAAAATTCCATCTTCAATGAAAGCATAGCCAGACTTCAATTTTTTTTTGTTTTCAATATCTTTTTAAAAATTCTATTTATTTATTTATTTATTTATTTATTTATTTATTTATTTATTTGGTACATTTTATTAACTCTGTATCCCAGCTGTATCCCACTCCCTTATCCCCTCCCAATCCCACCCTCCCTCCTTCCAAGTCCACTGATAGGGGAGGACCTCCTCCCCTTACATCTGACATACCTGTTTTATCAGGTATCTTCAGGACTGGCTGCAAAGTCCTCCTCTGTGGCCTAGCAGGGATGCTCCTCCCTTGGAGAGTGGGGAGGTCAAAGAGCCTACCATTGAGTTTCTGTCAGAAATAGTCCCTGTTCCCCTTACTAGGATAACCCACTTGGATACTGAGCTACCACGGGCTACATCCGAGCAGAGGTTCTAGGTTATATACATACATGGTCCTTGGTTGGAGAAACAGTCTCAGAAAAGACCCCTGTGCTCAGCTATATTTGGTCCTTGTGGAGCTCCTATCCTCTCCACATCATACTAACTCCCCCTTCTTTCATATGATTCCCTGCACTCTGCCGAAGGTTTGGTTATGAGTCTTAGTATCTGCTTTGATACACTGCTAGGTAGAGTCTTTCAGAGACCCTCTGTGGTAGGCTCCTGTCCTGTTACTTGTTTTCTCCTACATCCAATGTCTATCCCATTTTATTCTAAGTCAGGATTGATCATCTAACCCCGGGTCCTCTTTTCTGTTTATCTTCTTTAGGTGTATAGATTTCATTATGTTTATCATATCTTATAGGTCTATATAAGTGAGTATATACCATGTGTGTCTTTCTCCTTCTGGGATACCTCACTCATGTCTGTGATGCAACCTTTTTGAGGAAAAGAAAGGGCTTGTAAACATGTTTGTCAGGTGAGCACCCCCTTTACAGCCAGGCCAGCACTCAAAGCTGTGTTCACATGATGCCCACTCACACAGGCAAATGATCTGACAGAGGGCTGATATCCAGGATATATAAAGAACTAAAGGAGTTAAAAAGCAATAAATCAAGTAATCCAATTAAAAAAATGGGGTACAGAGCTAAACAGAGAATTTTCTGTATAGGAAATATAGAATGGCAGAGAAACACTTAAAGAGATGCTCCACATCCTTAGCCATCAGGGAGATGCAAATTAAAATGACCCTGAGATTTCACCTTACACCCATCAAAATGGCTAAAATCAAAAACTCAAATGACAACACATGCTGGAGAGTTTGTAGAGAAAGGGGAACCCTTCTCCATTTGCTGGTGGGAATGTAGACTGGTATAACCACTTTGGAAGTCAATCTGGTGCTTTCTCAGACAATTAGCAATAGTGCTTCCTCAAGACCCAGCAATATCACTCCTAGGCATATACCCAAAAGTCTATTGCTTTCATTTTGCTGTGAAATGCTACTTCACTAATGACTAAACGTAATGAGAATTAAAGATTCCTAGTTTCCAGCATAGGAGAATGTATTTGAGTACATGTATAGAAGTTATTTTTTATTTTATTTTATTTTTTTAATTTTAGTTACAGTTTATTAACTTTGTATCCTGGCTGTAGTCTACTCCCTTATTCCCTCCCAATCCCACTCTCCCTCCTTCATCTCCTCCTTGTTCCTTTCAGAGTGCACTGAAAAGGGAGGCCCTCCTCCCCTTCCATCTGACCCTAGCTTATCAGGTTTCTTCAGGACTGGCTGCAATGTCCTCCTCTGTGGCCTAGCAAGGCTGTTCCTCCCTCTGGTGGCATGAGGGGGGGAGGTCAAAGAGCCAGCCATTGAGTTCATGTCAGAAATAGTCCCTGTTCCCCTTACTAGGGAACCCATTTGGATACTGAGCTACCATGGGCTACATCTGAGCAAATGTTCAAAGTCAGTAATCTAGTATTCCAGGGGACTTAAGTCAAGGAAGTAATGTACAGGCAAAATATTAGGAAGAAAATGAGACTCCTTATTTCAAAGAAGCTACATGCTATGGTCTGCCCAGAAAAACAATGTCATATCTTGGCTTTCTCAAGATGAGAAAGAGCAGAATTAGGCAAAAGAATAAAATTTTCGGTGAGATCAATTTAAAATACTGGTACCAGACCAGAAAGAATCGTTCCTGCCTTAGAGGTCCTAAGATGTTTGTTGTGACTACTTAGAAGACTGAAGAAGGATGAGCGATAAGAAAGTTCATACACTTGATAGACAATTATATAGGTGTTCAAAAAAATCTGAATTTAAAGTTTCTCTTACTCATGAAATACAATCAAGAACTTAAATGGGAAACAGTATTTTTATTTAAATGGATGTAACATATATTATAAATGGTGTTTTGTGGAATGAAACTGTGGTATGATAGCTCCCTCCAGGTGTCAACTATGATACACATGTGCACAGAGTCAGAGATGGAGTGATGAGCGAATTAAAGGGAACTATTATATCTAGATCATATCCTTACATTCATACTCAGCCAAAAGCAGTATCTTCTTTAGATTACAGATTCCAATAACCAGAATTTTGAAGTGTTTTTCTTTTTTCTAAAGTACAGTCATAAGCAATTTTTAATATTGGCAGTTAACTCTTCCTCAAAGCATTATTGGAAGGGAATATTGTCAGCTTCAGAATAAGACACTAGAATTATTGCAAGAGTTAAAATATTTTATAATTTGTGTTTTACTAGTCAGTTAAGATGGAAATCAAGTGTAACTGAACTTTCAATTTTCCTTCACCTAGAAATCAATCTAAATGTTTACATCACATTTTTAATTAACAAGAATTCATAGGGCATCTAATAAAGTAAATTTAAAAATTAGATAAAGTAGTAAAATAAAAAAAGGTGAGAATAACAGCTACTAAATGAGACATATTTGAAAATAATGAAAGAGAGAGACAGCAGAAGAGAATAAAAAAGAAGAGAAAATGAAGCTATATGGATGACTAAGAGAAATTTTGGCTTTCACTGGTATACTTTATCAAAATAATAGTAATTTTGATTTATTGGGATTATGGGTAAAGATGACACTGTATCAGTTCTTTAATTATGATTTTGTTATAACTCCTTGCTCACTCCATTCTCCTACCTTATTAAACCACCTGGATACAGCCAATGAAAATATTCCTCTATCTTTAACTCTATTCACTATAATGAAGATTTCTAAAGATGCAAATGAACTCTTCTCATCTAAATTAAAACACATTTTTTGTATTTGCTTCTCTAGACTTAATTATTTTAACGGTAAACTTAATACTTCTATGATATAACACATAAAACATCATTTTCAAAACAAAAGACAACACAACAGTTAGGCCAGATATGATGGCCAAAACATTAAGATGATTTGTGAATTTCTTTCTTAATGGATTTAGGTAAATGATTTCCCTCTCTTGAAGATCTGCCTCCATATCTTCCTCGCCTTATTTTATCATTTTAGGATACCCTTTCTTCCCAGTGAGATGGGATATAAAACTATATTTAGGGGGCAGAAAAACTATAATTTAGGTTTCTAAAAGAAGTTACATCTCTGTTGGTTGTGAGCCCAGTGGTTGTGTAGAGGAGCTACAATATTACAACCTAGGAACAGAAATGATATTTTGGGCTATTTTAGGCAATCAATAGATTGCCTCTATGTGTGAGTTAAAATTCTTGTGATGGGAACTCCAAAACTGCTTAACGGCTTAATGGGATTAATTTTAAAGATAGTCATTACAATTGTATTGAAACCCATCTTTTTGATGCCTTCTACACAGTCTCCTTTAACCCATTGTACATACCAAAACAAACAAACAAACAACCCATACCTTTCAGAGTGCCTACTTTGCCATTAACTCTATTTACCTCACCTCTTCTTAAATTCATCTCAAAATTAATATCAAACCTCTTCTTGGACATTCTGCCCTATACCTGTTGTTATTCCTTAAATAATTTTTTGATTCTTATAGATAGGTGCTCCTGTCTAATAATGAGTACAGTGGCATGCTCCATAGACTCATATGGGCAATGCCTTCCTGCTGCACAAATCTAAATTTCAGCCTTTGCCCTGAGACCAACACCTGAGTATTCACTGAGAGCCGAAGAAGCCCCAGCTCCAGTCCAGTTTATCTCCAAGCCAGATTAAAAGAGCCAGAGATCAAAGTCAATTGCCCCTTGTCTCTTGAGTCACTTGCTGTACATTCCTTTCCTCAAAAATCATTCCTCTATCTTTTTTATTTCCACAAAAAAGACTAAGAGTATTAGATTATGGTCCTGTCTTATTGAGATACTTGCTACTCTAAGGGACCAGAACAGATCTTCGCCCTGGAAAATTGAGTTCATATCCTCCACTACTCTCTGAATCAGAAGTTAAAAAGTCCTGCTGTATCATGCATAGACTTGACCTAGGGCCCCTACACATATGTAGACAATGGGCAACTCAGTCCTCATGTGGGTCCTCTAGTAAGGAGAGTGGGGGCTGCCTCTGACATGGACTCTGTTGCTCGGTTTTTGATCACTTCCCCATGGCTGGGCTGCCTCGACCGGCCACAGAGGAAGAAGATGTGCTCTTCCTGATGCCACTTGATGTGTGAGTTGGTCAGAGGGAACTCTCCTTATCTGAGAAGTAGAGGAGGGGGTAAGGGGGAAGAGGGAGGGAGGATAGAACTAGGGAGGAGAGGAGAGAAGGGGCTATGGTAAGGATGTAAAGTGAATTACTTACTTAATTAATTAATTTTTAAAAGGTTCTGCTGTGCTGTGGCCTCAAAGTACTGTATCCTGAAAATCCAAAAGATATTCATGGCTCTGTCTAGTACCATGTGCATAGTCACGTAGACTAAATCACATGGTATCAAACTTCCTGTCAGCCTGTGAAAACTTTTACAAGGAAGAGTATAACTTATACAAGCAAAAGGGATGTTTTGTCCAGGACATTTCTCTGAAAGCTTGCCCCAGCCCTGCCGTGGTGTCTATCTCTTTGACTCTATTATTTTACTTTAAGCTACCTTTTTTACTGTTTATATAACATTTACAAATGCTTCCCCATCTTAAGGCACAATAATGACCTCCATGGTTTCAAAGTTTATCCTCAAATAGAACTGATATCTGGAAAGTAATTTCATGTCAACACCTTTCCTGGGCCTGCCACTCTGATTTCTAACAGCAGGCATTCAATGCTATTATATTAGTCTCTTTGTGCCTTCCAAATCTAATACCCCAAAACTGAATGTTAGAGCAACAGAAATTTATTTTCTTACAGTTCTGTACACTCAGTGTCTAGGGTGAAGGTAACATCAGAGTTGGATTTTGGGAAGCCTCTCCTCCTTGCATTATATAACTATTTTCCTACTGTCTCAACATTGCCCATGCCCTGTGTGGGCAAAATAAAGAGTTTAGACCCATGTCACTTCCTATTGTAAGGATGCTAGCTCTAATGGATTAGTCCCTTCCAGCAGTGCCTTGTTTTATTGTGTTGTCTTCCTTAAAGACTCTCTCCAGATACATTCACACTGGGAGCCAAGATTTGAATGTATGAAGAATGGGGTTACAACTCAAGTTACAGCACTAAATTGTGATTTCCCCCAAATGCATGTCTTTATACTAAATTATTCATCCCATTTCTTAGTCCCCTAAATATTGACTACTTCAATAAGCAACTTCAAGCCCAACATTTTATCTGAACATGGGTGATAAAAGCATTTATCCTCAGGCAAAATTATTTTCTAGCTGTGAATCTGTGAAATCACACAAATTATGTTCTTCCAGAATACAATGGTGTGATAGGAACAGGATCAACATGCTCATTCTTACAGAAAGAAGGAACAAAAGTTTCTAAAAAAAGACAAACAGAGAAAGAAAAATCTCATTAAAACTTTAGGCTTAAGAAAAAGTCTTATGGGTTTTTGTTTGTTTGTTTGTCTCTGTACTCTTCAGGTTCAGGGATGAGACAATTTCACTTTCAGGGCATTGAACTGTCCCTGTCTCACATCTCTGGACATGTTTGTCCGTAAGACAATTTTCAGGAAAAACCAAATATGCTGAGGTCAAAAGCAGGGACCAACCTGTTCTTTAATTTTAATTTTTTTATAATTTATTCACTTTATATCCTGATTGTAGCCCCCTTCCTCATCTCCTCCCAAACTTTCTCTCTCTTCCCTTACACCCCTTCTCTAGTCTGCTGAAACAGAAAGTCCTCCTCCCCTACCATCTGACCCCAGCCTATCAAGTTTCATCAGGACTGCCTGGATCCTCTTTCTCTATAGCCTGGCAAAGATGCCTCACCAGGAGGAAGTGATCAAAGAGCAGACAACTGAGTTTCTGTCAGAGATAACCCCCTGCTTCCCTTGAAAACCCATATGGAGACTGCCCCCCCCATGGGGTACATCTGAGCAGCGGGTCTATGTCCTCTCCATGCATGATCCTTTGTTGGTGCATCAGTCTTTGTAGGACCCCCTGGGTTCCGATTTTTTATTTTAATTTTATTTTTATATTACAGTTTATTCACTTTGTATCCCAGCTGTAGCCCCCTCCATCATTCCCTCCCAAACATACCCTCCCTCAACTTCTCAATGCCCTTCCACAAGTCCACTGACCATCTCCCTAGCCTTCCATCTGACCCTAGCCTATCAGATTTCATCAGGACTGGCTGCATTGTCTTCCTCTGTGGACTGCCAAGGCTGTTTCCCCCCCCCCCCCCAGAGGGAGGTAATCAAAGAGCCAGACACTGAGTTCACATCAGGGACAGTCCCTGTTCCCGTTACTAGGGTACCCACTTGGACAATGAGCTGCCATGGGCTACATCTGTTCAGGGGTTCTAGGTTATCTCCATGCATGGTCTTTTACTGTAGTATCAGTGTCAAAAAAAACACCTGTGCCCAGATTTCTTGGTTCTGTTGCTCTCCTTGTGGAGCTCCTATCCCCTCCACGTCTTTCTATGAGTTCAGAATTTTTGGCTTTGCTGGTCTCCTTGTGGAGATCCTGTCTTGTCCAGGTCCTTCTATTCTCCCATTGTTTCATAAAATTCGCTGAACTCTGTTCAAAGTTTGGCTGTGAGTCTCAGCATCAGCTTCGATCCCCCTGCTAGGTGGAGTCTTTCAGAGGACATTTATGGTATGCTTCTACCACTTCTGGTTTTCTGTCCTGTTTGCCCTTCTGAATGAGAATTAAACATCCTCCCGTCTCTGTGACACAGTGTTGACAGGCCCAGTCTTGTGCATATAATCTCCTGTATTGTGAGTTCAAGAGAGCAGCAGTCATGTCTTATCGGTCAACATTCCTTTCCAACCTCGTTACATCGTGCAGTTCTTACAATCTTTCTGTCCTTCTTCTGTGATGGGTCCCTAAGCCTTGGAAGGAGTATATTAGACTACTCATAGCTAGGTATTCAACAATCATTTGTTCTCCATAATTTGACTAATCATAAGTCTCTTCAGAGATTGTTGACCACTACAAAAATGTATCTTCTCCAAACAGCACAGATAGCTGCATAATTCTATGGGTATAAGCATAGTTAACTAGAAGGCACACCATGTTCATCAGCAAAACAAGAGCAGCAGATTCTTCATTAGAGTTTTTGGCCTTCTCTACCTATGGACGTTTGACAAGATTTGAAGTACCAAATGTGAATTCCCTTTTGTGGACTGGGTATCAACTCTAGTGAAAATGGTTACTCTCATAACAGACTTGCCACTACTTCATCAAGCTTGGCAGGTCAGTATTATTACAAAGAGAGTCCATAACGAAGTAAAGCCATTGATGAAAATTCTCCTCCTGCGGTCTACGTAGAACTTCTACCACTCCAATGGCTCTTTAGCAGAGTGGAGGCTGTCAGCCCGACTCCATTTTGATTTCTGACTGGGACCAAGGTTTGTGGTAACTTCAACAATAGTTTATTACCAAACCGTTCCTAAGCACTATCAACAGCATGTACCAGCTCAGGGATCTCTCAGGATAACAACTCCTTGGGAGATAACCTATGTCCCACAATGATAGTTTCAGTCAACAACCAGTAGTTTCTGAGAACAGCTTTATCATCCAAGCAGTTTATCCCCATTCAAACTTGTTTTATTTTACCTTTTGATTAGCTTACTGCACTAGATACTTTCTTGTTACTATGAAAAATTTACCAAAATAACTTAAGGGGAGAATGTTTATTTTGGTTCTCAGCTCCAAAGCAATATAGGCTGTCATGGGCAGGAAAAATGTGACAACTGGACAGGCAACAACAACATGGCAGCAGGACCAGTAGGCTGCCAGCTCACATTACATCTTCAGTCACTGAGTAGAGAATGAACAGGAAGTAGGGATCAGCTATGAAGACTCAAAGCCTGTCTATAAGGACCCACTTTCTTCCATGTAGCTCCACCTATTAAAGGTTCCACATCTTCCAGAAGAGCACAACCAGATGACGACCAAGTGTTCAAACTAGCCACTACGGGAGCTAGTTCATCCTTAAACCATTTCTCTTATCAAGTATCAGGCTTTAATGTGGCTTTTCTCATACATCATTAGTTTTGTCCCACTCTCTTCCCAAGACCACCAAAGAGGGCCTATGTGGATCCCAGTAGCTCTGCTGTTCTAGCTTGCTGAACCACAGAGATCTGAAAATCTTCGTTTATTCCATTTTTCTCTTCCATTCAATCCAAACTGGCAATGTGTCAGCTGTTAGAACTGCATCTTCATGCAGGTCAACTCCTAGAGTGCTCTCGCTGCAGAGTAACGCTCCAATTATATCTTGTTGTCAGAAGAACACGTGCTCTGAGGTTGGCAATGTGGACAGATGATGAAGCTTTCAGATCAAATTTGGTTTTATTTTGCTTAAAAGTTTTTTTACATTTATCTCTGTCCTTCTGCTGTTTACTCTGCATAGCAAGACAGGCCACTTTCTTAAAACCTCATGGCTGCAGTTGACCCTTCTATAAAACAGTAGAGCAAGTTCACAATGCTTCCAGTTTACTTTCTACTTTGTAGAAGTATTCTTTCCTCCAGTTTCCAGTACACTTTTCATTTGTATCTTAGATTTACAATGATCACTTTTAGCATTCATGTCTATCAACCATTATTTCAAGACATTTTAGGAATTTTACAAGTAAAAGGCATTTCTTACAAGAAAATATAAAAGCAAAAAACAAAAAACAAAAATGTGGATTTCTGCCCATTCCCTAATTCTGAGATACTTGTTACAGAAGCACTTCTATAGCTCAGATGGCTTAAACAACAGAAATGTATTTTCTCTCAATTGTAGAAGACAATAATCAAGGTATTATCAGGAATTGGTGTCTGCTAAGGCATTTTATCTTACATTTATGTATCTATCCCTTTACTATGTCATTCAGGGCCTTTTCTTCATGTGCATGGACTAAAAGAGCAAACTTTCATGTCATTCCTTTCTTTGCAAACTCTAATGTTTGTTGTAAAGTTCACAACCACACAAACGATTCATTTAACTTTATTTAAGTGTCCTATCTACAAATAGAATCACATTGTGAACCCTTCAACATACATACTTTGGAGGAACACATATCAATTCATAATTACCACTGTCCCCTAGGATAGATGCCTAGGAGAGCATCTTTATTGCAGCCAGTAGGTGCTAACCACAACAAATTTCAAATCATGGATTTAATGTATAGGATATGAGTGTCAGGCTACTTTTGCTTGACCTAGGTAGTTGAGTTAGGTAGTACATAACCTGTGGCTTCATAATCCTTTAATATAATCTAGTACTTCAGAGAATTGAAGAAATTAATGAAAAACAGACAGTAGAGGATTAAAAAAAAAATCAAAGGTACTCTAGGAAATTAAAAAAAAAAAAAACAGAAAAAAATGTCATCTCCTCAGGTCATTCCTTGGGGTTCTCTGGTCATTCCTGTCTTTGGGTTTCTCCAATCAAGATAAAAGAAAGAAAAAAGAGTTTGATTAATCTTGGGTCTTTGTGATGAGGGGTGAGAAAACTCAGTGTTCAGCCTTATCAAGACTTTCAGTGAGCCATTAAATACATTCACAGATAGTTGGATACTTGTTAAGAGGCAGTCTTAACAACAGAATGACTAGACTCTAGGTAGGCAAAAAATAATAATAATAATAATACATAATAAATAAATACATAAAATTTGAAAAAAAGGAATTAAGAGTTACAGCAGAGAAGAAAATGAGTAACTGCTGTGTGAGAATTCCTGCATAGAGCTTCTCTGACCAATCTGCACTGAGATTCCTCATCTGAGAATGGAGACACTCTATGACTGTATCCTGAAAATGTTAATTTCATGAGAACATAGGTCAGTATCTATTACTTTTATTTTAAATATAACAAAGGTTCCTATTTTGTTTTTGTTTCTTTCTATATTCTGATTTAAAAAGTAATTGCCCTTGGAAAAATTTCATCACAGATTAGTATTAACATGAATCACTCCATTGGACTCATATTCTTTTTTTCCCTCAATCACTTTCTTCTCTCCTTATCACTGTCTCTCAACATAATATACATGAAAGTTCCACAAAATTATCCATAAATGTATTATTGGTAAACAAGCTTCTATGGTTATTTTTAATTTTTATTTTTTTTATATTAATTACAGTTTATTTACTTTGAATCCTAGCTGAAGCCCCCTTCATTATTCCCTCCCAGTCCCTCCCTCCCTCCCTCCCCTCCTCCCTGCCCTTCTCTAAGTCCACTGATAGGGGAGGTCCCCTTCCATCTGACCCTAGTTTATGAGGTCTCATCAAGTCTGTCTGCAATGTCCTCCTCTGTGGCCTAGCAAGGCTGAACCTCCCTCCAGGGATGAGAGTGGAGGGGGAGGTCAAAGAGCCCACCACTGAGTTCATGTCAGAAACAGTCCCTGTTCCGCTTACTAAAGAACCCACTTGGATGCTGAGCTGCCATGGGCTACATCTGAGCAAAGGTTCTAGATTATATTCATGTACTGTCCTTGGTTGGAGAATCAGTCTCAGAAAAGACCCCTGTACTCAGATATATTTGGTCCTTGTGGCACTCATGTCCTCTCTAGGTCTTACTAACTCCCCCTTCTTTCATATGATTCCCTGCACTCTGCCGAAGGTTTGATTATGAGACTCCGCATCTGCTTTGATACACTGCTAGGTAGAATATTTCAGAAGCCCTCAGTGGTAGGTTCCTGTCCTGTTTCTTGTTTTCTCCTACTTCCAATGTCCATACCAATTGTCCTTCTAAGTGAGGATTGATCATCTTACCCAGGGTCCTCCTTCTTCTTTAGCTTCTTTAAGTGTACAGATTTTAGTATGTTTATCCTATATTAAAGGTCTAGTATCAACTTATAACTGAGTATATACCATGTGTGTCTTTCTGCTTCTGGGATACCACTCTCAGGGTGATCTTTTCTAGATCCCACCATTTGCCTCCAAATTTCATGATTTCCTTGCTTTCAATTGCTGAGTAGCATTCCATTGTATGAATGTACCACAGTTTCTGTATCCATTCTTCTGTTGAGGGACATCTGGGTTGTTTCCACGTTCTGGCTATTACAAATAAAGCTGCTACAAACATGGTTGAGCAAATGTCCTGTTGTGTACTTGAGCATCTTTTGGATATATGCCTAGGAGTGGTAAAGCTGGATCTTGAGGTAGCACTATTCCTAATAGTCTGAGAAAGCGCCAGATTGATTCCAAAGTGGTTGTACAAATTTACATTCCCACCAGCAATGGAGGAGGGTTCCCCTTTCTCCACAACCGCTCCAGCATGTGTTGTTATTAGAGTTTTCGGTCTTAGCCAACCATTCAGTAGAAAAAAGACAGCATCATCGACAAATGGTGCTGGTCCAACTGGATGTCTACATGCAGAAAAATGAAAACAAATCCATATTTATCACCCTGCACAAAACTAAAGTCCAAATGGATCAAAGACCTCAATATAAAACCAGACACAATAACCTCTTAGAAGTAAAAGTGGGAAAGATCCTAGAACTCATTGGCACAGGAGACAACTTCCTGAACAGAACACCAACAACATAGGCTCTAAGATCAACAATCAATAAATGGGACCTCATGAAACTGAAAAGCTTCTATAAAGCAAAGGATATTGTTATCAGAACAAAATGACAGCCTACAGACTGGAAAAGGATCAAAATCAACCCTATATCTGACAGAAGGCTAATATCCAGGATTTATAAAGAACTAAAAAAGTTAAAAAGCAACAAATCAAACAATCAAATTAAAAAATGGGGTTCAGAGCTAAACAGAGAATTTCCTGTAGAGGAATTAGAATGGCAGAAAAACACTTAAAGAACTGTTCAACATCCTTAGCCCTCAGGGAGATGCAAATTAAAATGACCCTGAGATTTCACCTTATATGTTTATTTGTAATATAAAAACAATAGTTATAATTTTCAAGCTTTCTCAAAACCTAAAAATGCAAGCAAATGATAAACATGATAATTTTGCACTTAATTTGTATTTAACGGGTTAGGAGATAGTCACAGAGTGAAGGTAGTAATTAGTAATTGCATAAAGTTTTTTTTTTTTTAAATCAACATCAGGCAGAGGAAAACAAGCAAGTTGAGGAAATTTTTACATGAGATGGGAGATAGCCCAATGCTTAAAAAGCCAAGAACTATCAGCAATAAATCACAGTGAAAAACATGGAGAAAAGGAAATAAAATGAAATTAAATGGTATCACAACAAAATAGCATTGTGGGATAAAATAGAATTGAGGCAGCAGAATATTATGTTGTAGCAGTATTTCAGCTGCTGAATTGTTTACATCATCATCTTCACTATTCAGTTAAAACGACATGAAATGTTGGTTCACTTAAGTCAAAAGCTATTGAGTGTAGCGTGTGGACCAGGCATTAGTGAAATGCACTTCAAGCAAATGCTCTTCTCATTCATTCCACGCACAGATTCATTTGCAGCTATCTGTGTCTGTCTGTTCTCTAACATATGATCTGAGAGGTCACAGAAGAATGGAAGTGCAGCTTTGTTTTCAGTGATAAATGAATAGAAAAGAGTCTCTAGTCAATGGTACCAAATATGGAAATTAACAATATTTAATAAAATGATGTATGTGTGAGACATTCCTTGACATGTGCTTGACATGTGTCTTCTTTAATTCTCTAACATACAGAAGGGCATTGCATTTACAGTTGAATAAACTAAAAGTGTGAGTCAAGTACATTTTTCAAGTGCACATAGGTTTTTAGGGCTACTTGGTTTAAAACGCTGAGATCCTCATGGGTATCTTTTTAATGTAGCATCTGGAACATGCCTGAGGGGAACTTTTACTTAAAGCAATGACTCATATTCATTCTACTGAGCACATGAGTGACTCTGATTTACACAGACCAATAGAAAACTAGTTAAAAAATGTTTACACAGCAATCATCCTTCACAATGATATTACTATTTACTCTTATCTTCAACATTTGGGTTAAGTCATATCGACCATGATCTTCTGTCTTTATTCCAAGCAAAACTCACTTTCATAAAGTCTTTATGAAAAGTATTTATATTGAATGATTAGATAAATCCTTACTAAGTTTTTTAATAGAGATACTAAACAAGGATGGAAAAATCCTTGGAGTTCCATTTCTCCTTACTTACTAATTTATAAACTGATATTTGAGAATGTCAATTGATTGTCCAAAATATAACAAAAAATCAAAGGACTTTCTTTTTTAAGTTGCCAACTCACTCATCTGAGTAAAGTTGGATCACCCAGCTATCACTTAGGTATTTATGGAATGTAAAGAACAAAGACATTAGGAGGAGACTTGAAAAACTATGGGCAGAGAAGGAGGAGAATGCTCCCTTTCAGTGGACTAGGGGAAGGGCATTGAAAGGAACAGAGAGGGAAGGTGGTACTGGGAGGAGTTGAGGGAGGAGACTTCAACCAGAAATTAAAAAAAGAACCAAGATATGAAATTTAAGCTTATGAGTGTATGCGTAAGAATGATAGTGCTTCATTCCAGTGCTGTGATGGAGACCCACGACTCACAACAGTGCAACCATTTTTTCACAAGGTGACATTTAATCTCATTTATATGGCCTCAAAAAAGTAAATCCAAAACTATCTATTCTCTTTCACCTTCTTAAGGACATATATCCCTCCCCCTTATTTTGTTACTCTAAACCAAACCTCTGTGGTTATATGGATTGTTTCTTGCTTATTGGAGACGTAACAGCTAATATCCACATATAAAGGAGTACATACCATGTTTGTCATTTGAAAGTCTGGGTTTGTTTCCTCACTCGGGATGATATTTTTTAGCTCCATCTTTTAACACCTGGATAATATTCCACTATACACATGTACCACATTTTCTTTATTCATTCATCCATTGACAGACATCTATGCTGTTTCCAGTTTCTGGCTATTGTGAAGAGAACAGCAATGAACATGGTTGTGGAGTTTCTTCCTAGTGAGAGACCAAAGATTAAAAATTTGCAGCTATTATTTAAGGCCTGAACTAGGTGGGTGGAGAAGTCCAGGAATGCCCTGGGGGGAAGAACTGCTTTACTACATTCTTTCCACACCCACTAGAGATACAGTTGCTAGGAAACTGGCCCATCTCCCTAGGGAGGGACACCAGGTCATTAATGGTCTGGGGACTTTCCTATAGCCAATCAATTTAAAATGTAGCATTTTGACCAATAGATGCTTGCCAGGCAGGAATCACCCCTGCCTTGGGCATGCTGGGAGGGACCATAATGTTTAAATCACCCAACTAACCTGAGCATGGCGCTGGGCTCTCACCGCTTTGGCAGTGGGGGGGTGTGGGCCCAAGCTGCAGCTTGTAGTGATTTATAATAAAAAAGAACCTCATGTATTTACAGCGGAGTCTGTTTATTCCTGGTCTTTTGGGGTTCACGAACTGGGCAGAACACTAGTAGGATAAAGATCCTTATGCTATACGCCCAATATTGTTATAGCTAGGTCTTAAGGTAGATCTAGTCCCCGGTTCCTGAGGTGCTACCACACTGATTTCCATAGTGACTGTGCAAGTTTACACTTTCACCAACAATGGAGAAGCCTGCCCTTACACCGCTCCCTCACCAACATTAGTTGTCATTGGTTTTATTGATCTTGGTCATTCCGATGAGTATAAAATGAAATTTCAAACTAATTTGGATTTACATTTTCTTGATAAATGTTTTAATAAGTGCTTCTCAGCCATTTGTGCTTCCTCTTTTGAGAATTCTCTGTTTAGTTTTGTACCCCATTTTTAATCTCATACATTAAAGATCCCAGACAGCCTAGCCAAAGTTTGGAAGAAAGACTCATTTGTAATACCAATGAAGCATAAGCTCATTGAAAAGCGATTACAAGTGGACTCCTTGGCTGTGGCCTCAGCATAAAGGTTAGCATAATTCACATTTCACTGCCATTTGGATGATCATGACATCATGTCCTCCAGCATGTGGGTTGGTGGGTGACACATTCACTACCTATAAGTTCCATCGGTTGCCACACAGTTCCTGAGAAGAATGTAGGGCTGAAATTTTATTAACACCATATCTCTTTAACAGTACAGAAAGTCATACCAAAGATAAGCTCTGTTCTAAAGTGTATGTATAAATGTGTTGTAATCAGATATTAACTTTTGTGAAAAATGTGAACATCCTTCTTTTTAAAGATGAAATAAGATAAAATTTTATTTAGGTCAACTAACCAAGATCACACAGCAAGAATAAAGAACTCCTATCAGGCCCTAGGCCCTCTGGCTATAGAGGCTGACTGCTTTTGGTATTATGTTACATAGGTATAAAGACAATGCCAGCTTATCAGTGAGAGGCATAAACTAGACTCCTACTAATTCAGTAAGCACTTGTGGAGCACAGAGCCTTTCTCTCCCCTCCCCAACCTCTCCCTCTTCCAACCCTCCTGAGTTCCTTTCCTAAGCGTGCATGAGTCTGACTTGAAGGGAATAAGGTGTCCTAGATATGACAAGACCACTGTGGCCTCAAACTGGTTTGAGTGGTGCTTTGTTTTTTGAGTCAGCCAAGAGTCAGATGTCCCAGCTTCTCAGTGGACACATTTCAAAGCAAGAGA
Organism: Psammomys obesus; assembly: GCF_907164565.1. Lineage (NCBI taxonomy): Eukaryota > Metazoa > Chordata > Mammalia > Rodentia > Muridae > Psammomys > Psammomys obesus. The sequence continues at coordinate 6,685,204 of NW_026586662.1, read as the reverse complement.
AATTAAGGAGAAGATGTTTAATGAGTCCCCTAATAACTCCAAGATGAGGAAATGCCTTTTGGGGATGCTATAACAAGTATATCAAAAACTTGGTAGATTGCAATCAGTAATCTATTTATTCCTTACAGGTCTTTAGGCTTAGAAATCCAACTTCAAGCCTGCAGCACACTCTCTGTTTTCTGGTGGCAATTTCAACATAGGCATGTCCTTCTCACTATGCCCCAGGGTAAAACAATCATGGGCACTGTACTGATTCCTTTGTAAAGTCTCTACTTCCAATTATGAAAGATGTTCCTTTATAATCTAAGCACCTCTGAAAGACTCTTGTTTCTAATTCAGAGTGGGAATGTAATATTGAGAGTTAGCGTCCAATGTCTAATTTTTTTTTAAATAACACTAACAGTTATTCCATAATCAAATTTGAAAAGAAGAATTATAGAAACCACAGATCAGGTCTGATACCAGTCATAATTGGTTAGGATAAAGCAGAAATGCCTTAGATACAGGCCATATGACAAATAGGACTTTAATTAAATCATGAGATGATTAAAACTAAGAGAAATTTCATTGTAAAAACTAGCACTGTGGTTTAAGGAGACACTGCTCAAACCCAGAGGCTCGCCTAATCCATTATTCTCCTCAGCATAATGATGTTAAAGATTCTCTTGTGTTTTTGGTAGTCCTCAAATGTTGCTGTAAGGAGAAGTCATTGAATATTAATATATATATATATTAATCCCATTAACAATCCTATAGAATAGATTGCATCTCCATTTTAAAAAGAAAAAGTAGATGCCCAAAGCAATGACATTATGTTTGCAAGATTATTCAGGTATTCTGTGACGCAGATAGAACTCGAAGGTAAGTGATTTGGCTGTGGAATTATGATTAGCTATCATGTTACACTTGTTCTCGGAACCACATAGAATATATCAGCTCTGCTTGTCCAGAAATCTAGAGAAACAGGATGCTTCGACTTACTACACAGAATGTTCAAACCTCTTTTGCCAAAACCATAGAATCATGTGTAATATATGGAAACGTGATTGCTCTATACCTGTGTTTTTGAAACTTCATAAAATACCCAGTCACTGTTTTTTACTGAAAGGATCTCAAGTTATTTTTCAGCATATTAAGCTGCAAAAGAGGGCCAATGTGAGGCAACATGTTTTCTTTTATCAAAAGGACACTTTTTTATTTTTTTTAATATTTTTTATTATTATTAATTACACTTTATTCATTTTGTACCACCCATAAGCCCCTCCCTCCTCCCCTCCCGATCTCACCCTCCCTCCCCTTTCTGCATGCATGCCCCTCCCCAAGTCCACTGATAGGGGAGGTCTTCCTCTCCTTCTTTCTGATCTTACACTATCAGTTCTCATCAGAAGTGGTTGCATTGTCATCTTCTGTGGCATGGTAAGGCTGCTCCCCCCTCAGGGGGAGGTGATCAAAGAGCAGGCCAATCAGATTATGTCAGAGGCAGTCCCTCTTCCCATTACTATGTAACCTACGTGGAAACTGAACTGCCATGGGCTACATCTGTGCAGGGGTTCTAGGTTATCTCCATGAATAGTCCTTGGTTGGAGTATGAGTCTCTGGGAAGTTCCCTGTGTTCAAATTTTCTTGTTCTGTTGCTCTCCTTGTGGAGTTCCTGTCCTCTCCAGCTCTTGCTATTTCCCACTTCTTACATAAAATTCCATTCACTCTGCCTGACAGTTGGTCATCAGGCTCAGTATCTGCTTTGATAGTCTGCAGGGCAGAGGCTTTCAGAGGCCCTCTGTATCAGGTTCCTAGGTTGTTTCCTGTTTTCTTCTTCTTCTGATGTCCATCCTCTTTGCCTTTCAGGATGGGGATTGAGCATTTTAGTTAGGGTCGGCTGCCCACTCTTCCATATCTCTTCAACATAGTGCTGGAAGTCCTTGCTAGAGCAATAAGACAGTTGAAGGAGATCAAGGGGATACAAATGGGAAAGGAAGAACTCAAATTATCACTATTTGCAGATGATATGATAGTATAAATGAGTGACCCCAAAAACTCTACCAGGGAACTCCTACAGCTGATAAACACTTTCAGCAAAGTGGCCGGATACAAAATTAACTCAAAAAAATCAGTAGCACTCCTGTATACAAAAGACAAAAGGGCTGAGAAAGAAATTAGGGAAACAACACCCTTCACAATAGCCACAAATGACATAAAGTACCTTGGTGTAACCCTAACCAAGCAAGTCAAAGACTTGTATGAAAAAAATTTCAAGTCTCTGAAGAAAGAATTAGAAGAAGATATCAGAAGATGGAAAGATCTCCCATGCTTATGGCTTAGCAGGATTAACTTAGTAAAAATGGCCATTGTACCAAAAGCAATCTACAGATTTAATGCAATTCCCATCAAATTGCCAACACAATTCTTTACAGACCTGGAAAGAAAAATTCTCAACTTCGTATGGAATAACAAGAAACCGAGAATTGCTAAAACAATCCTCTACAATAAAAGATCTTCTGGAGGTGTCTCCATCCCTGATCTCAAGCTGTACTATAGAGCAGCAGTTATAAAAACTGCATGGTACTGGCATAGAAACAGAATGGTGGATCAATGGAATCGAACAGAAGACCCAGAAATAAACCCACACACTTAGGGACACCTGATTTTTGACAAAGATGCCAAAACCATACAATGGAAAAAAGACAGCATCTTCAACAAATGGTGCTGGTCCAACTGGATGTCTACATGTAGAAAAATGAAAATAGATCCATATATATCACCCTGCACAAAACTGAAGTCCAAGTGGATCGAAGACCTCAATATAAAACCAGACACATTAAATCGGTTAGAAAAAAAAGTGGGGAATACCCTAGAACTCATTGGTACAGGAGAAAACTTCCTGAACAGAACACCAACAGCACTTTTTAAAAGTGTTACATAACCACATCAATACCACGTATGTTGCCCCCAAATTGAATTTTTTTTATTCCAAGGTCTAGTTAAAATTCATTAGCAGTCAACTTCACTAAATTTTAACTCTATTTACTAAAGTGATGCATTTTACTTTCCTTTTATTCCCTTTTAATTACTTTCAATTTCTCTGGGAAACCTAAATGTTCTCTCCATATCAAGCTTTCATATTTAATTTCACAATCTTAAGCAATTTGATGTTTTACTCTGTGTAGCACTTGAATCCCAAACAATTTTGGAAAGATGGAAATTCAATAGCACAATACAGCAATCAAGGAGAAAGTCTTTGTATGTCAGTATCACCCCAGTGGGTCTAAATGTTTTATCAGCTAAGCTGACTAATGCCTTAAGATCAGTACTATCTCAGAGATTAATATTTTATGATCTTATACTTGAAGGCATATGCCCATGACATCGCCAACATATTCTCACCACTTACACAAACATTACAATTTTTCATCATTGTTTTTTTTAATATATCATTATCTCGAAAGTCAGTTCCAAGCTTGCCTCACTTCTGTAAGTGAAATATAAGAATTTAAATATCCTTAGAGAAAATTTAATTATTTCCAGTTACATAAAATTTCAAGGCAGGTTAAATATAAATGTTTCTCAGAGCCATACAAAATTATCCAATAAAAATAAATAAATATAAATAAATAAATAAATAAATAAATAAATAAATAAATAAAAGATAAGCTGGATATGTAGCACAATGACGAAGTGTGTGCTTAAAATTGGCAAGGTCCTAGGTTCAATCCTCCCCGCCAACACAAAAATATAAAAAGTTCCGGTAAATTTTGTTGAATAATGTTATTGTATTGGTTCATGTAAATGATGTTACAGGCCAATACCAGAATATTGTAAAATATATTACACTTTCAAGTTTGCAGTTATACTCTCCAAAATACATCAACACCATGATTGTTTGTTTTTCAAAAATCAGGTGTAATGGCTAAATTTATGAGAAACCTCTCTGGGATGATGACTAGATATGCATTAAGATACTTGTGAACAGATCTGTGGAAGTACTGCTGAAAGACGTCAGCCTTTGAGTAGGTAGTCTGAGTGAAGAAGATGAAGCCACTTTCACCAGCACATGGAAAGGCAATTAAACTCTACAAATTATCTGAAACTGAAGGAAAAATTAGAAAGGCAGATTCTCTCCCTCTCATGCAGTTGGTATCTTCATATTCTCCTGTGGAGAGATTTTACACAGCCCCAGACTCTTGAGCCTCTAACTCTCAGGATGAGTACTCCAACACCTCCTTTTTCAGACTTTTTGCTTCAGCAGACTGTTAACACCTTGTTTGTCCTGAACTCAGACTTCTACTGACAATTCCATCATTAGCTTTCCTGGCTCCCTATTGCTAACAGCACATTGTGGGATTTTGGAATAACACTTCCTATATTAAGTCTACTCAAAGCTCTGTAGACATCTATTGGTTCTGGGTATTTTTGACTAACATAATTACTTAGCAAAATTTCCATAATTGCTTTTCAAAATATATTATTACCTTCTTAAGCTTGAGTTTGTTCTTCATCTTCTTTTTTGGGGGGGAGGGGGGAAACAAGTGGATATATTCTATTTGCTTTTAAAATTATTGTGCTTATCTATGACTGAAATACTAACTTCTGCCACTCTGAGAAATTTCACTCCATATATCCTCCCTTCTTCCTTATTTTCCATCACTTCCTACTGTGTTTTAAAATTGGTAAATCTTCACCATTTTTTTAACGTGGATTCCATCAACAAATCTCAAGTTACTTAGCTGTAATTCCTCACACGTATTTTACTAACCCTTCTGTGCCTTGGTAATCAAGTATTTTCCTACATCTCTTATGCACAAGTGAAGCTGGTGGGTTAATTTTGATGAATGACTTTGTAAACATGAACATCAATATTGTTTTCCCTTATGTCAATTCATTTTCTCTGCCTACACAACTGCATGTTACACACAATGTGAAATGTTTGGTCTATCCCAAAATCTATTTACCTCACTGAAACAAAACCGGTCAGTTTCTATTTGAGTTTCTTCTGTGATTTCATTTCTCCAACCTAATTCATCCGCAGTAACGGGTCTCACTCAGACTATGCAGTATTCTCATCCAAGAATCCTTTCTATTTAAATTTGGTTTATGGTTGGACAGTTACAACCATTTATATTTGATGAATTTTAGTCATTTCCACTCCTTAGTCCCTTTTCTTAGCTCTCTTCCACTGAAACCCTTCTTCCCAATTCTTCTTCCTGGTGTCATGCCTCACGTTGAATTGTAATGTCCCACTTTAGAGCTAGTAATGAGTGCTTAGTTAGCCAGTTGTAAGATGTGAATAGTACTGTGATCTGCCAAGGCAGTGACCTACCACTCTGTCTCTGCCTTCATGCCATTCATTCTGCTGCTCATGTTCCCATGATTTCTGCTGATCAAGTTCTTCTACCGCCCTCCCTATAGTCATGTGCAAATTGTATGGTATGTGCTGTGCACTTTGACTGTAATGATGATTGGGTGATGAGGGTTGTAACTGAAGGTTTTAAGAGATTGGAAATACAACATTTTATAATGGCAGCTAAAGGATTAGTTTTCTGTTTGCTGACAAGCTTCATAAGAAAAAAGAATTCACCTGCAGACTCAGTCTCCTTTGTGAGGTATTACCTGTGATGGGAGAAGAACAACTCATGATAAACAAGATTAGGAAGCATATAAATCACTGTAGAATTTTAATGCCTTTAATCTTAATGCCTTAGAAAGAGTTGGAATCAATTATTTTATCCTTATGAACGACAACTCTGCCTATGAAGGCTTTGTGTTTATATAAGCATTACCTTTTTTATAAACACAAACACTGTTTCCAGTTACTATGCTTTTAGGTTTTATCATAACCTAAAGTACTGAATATTTTGGAATGAAATCTTGCAAGAAAATTTCCTGGTTTCTGTGAAATTCAGTGTAGAAGAAGCAACATACATGACCAGTAAGAAAGGGGGAGTCTTCCATGCATTATACTGTCGATGCTGGGGCAAGTAGGTTTATGTGAATAAGCCATCAAGATAAATGCAGTTCTTCCCACTGCTTGATTAAAAAATTAACCTGAGAAAAACTGATGCATTGATTCCAGAAATCTGTTGTAGAACTTTTGTACTTCAGGAGAGTCTCTTTTGCAGCTGGAATCAAGTACCGTCCTGTTTGGGTCTCTGTTTTGATTGTTTTGATAAAGATTTTATGTAAGTTAATACAATGACCATTTCAAAAACACTTAATCGACTCCTAATAAATTGCCCAATTGTGTTTTCATCAGTTTTATGGCTACATCCTATTAATTTGTGACAAGAATGCCTTCTGAATTGGATACAAAAGAGGCATCAAGAATTACTCTAGAAACATATTCTCTTAGGAAAAAAAAATGTTATAATGTTAAAACTTTTAGTCTTTGTTACTGAGGAAAATGCAAGTTATAAAAATGCAAAGCTCCTTCAAAACAGTATTGGGAAATGAATGAATTCAGATATTTTATTAGAAAAAATATACATGGAAGATGTTGTCAAATTTGTTAGGAAGCTCTTTTCAAATCAATAAAATCTGCTAAATTTTTGCAAGAGAGAACTCTACATTATTCACAACTATAAGTTTTAGGTATTTTATTACATTCTAGAATTAATCCTCATTTACGTCTGTTATTAGATGCAATAATTCATTAATTTGTTTTCTTTAGGTGTAGGCCATGTTCTGTATGTCTATTGTATCATGTGTCTATTGAGCTACAAATGGAAAATACCCTCTGTAAGCTCATGTGTTTAAATACTTGCTCCCTTTGTCATCAATCAGGATAGTCAGCGCAAGTGACAGTAGATCACAGCTAAAGCAGTCTGGTGCATCTGTGATTCTAAACAGTCTCTGAAAACCCAGTTCGTGATACAGAGATGAAATCAGGCCAGTGACAACAAATGGCCACTAGCGGCATGCTTTCTGTGTTACTTGTAAAAGTAGTCTGTCTTATGTGAACCCAAAGAAGAATCATCAATATAAATGTTATAGACATGCAGTGTGCAAATAGGCAACTTTGTGACCTTTTTTCCTTTCTTTCTTTCTTTCTTTCTTTCTTTCTTTCTTTCTTTCTTTCTTTCTTTCTTTCTTTCTTTCTTTCTTTCTTTTCTTACTGACTGTGCTATAGATTATGTCATCAGTAGGAAAAACCCCAAAGCCAAATTAGGGTCTCTATAAAGATGAAAGCACAAAGGGGGCTCACTGCTATTTAAACAGTGTTTGGTGGGTAATTACATATGTTTTTCTTTTCTTTTCCACCAATATCATTCTCCTAAGAGTAACCGCTAGGTAGTAGATTGACAATGAAAAAGTCCCACCCTTTGGCCCAAGGAACTAGGAGATAAGGCACTTGAAGTTATGGGTAATAGTAGAGGAGAACAGAACTATAAAAGGAATTCTATACTAATGTGCCTGAGCTAGTGAAAACAGTGGACTTACTCATGACCTGTGTAAGTATAAACTAGCTGCCAGCTCCTAAAACTCCACATCTGCTATGGAGAGAAACGAAAGCTTCATAAACATCATTGACAGTGGAATCAACACTGCCAGAAGGCAAGGAAGAATCTATAGCAGCTCAACTGAACCATAAGTAAGCACAGAATCTACATATCATTCTCCAGAAGGTACTAACAAAATCTACATTCTCAAAGCAACTCATGTCTATGCGTCCAGCATATAAATGAAAATTACTAGACACTAAAAACCCCCAAGGGAATGTAAACTATGAATATTATCAATTTTGAGGAGAAGAACAATCAAGAAATAATGACTCTGAAATGAGAAATCAATGAGAATTGTCACAGACACTTCAAAGCTCAAACTTGAGGGAAAGGGTATATACTAAATGTTACAGTGAATGCTGTTCTTCACACAAATAGTATCTCAGGAACAACAACAACAAAACCAACAAAGATAATGGAAATTTTTTATAAATAAAAGTATTATCTGGAATATGCACTACTTGAACTCTACAGAGAAAAGTCAATGGTTTTTAAATAACTCATAGAAATGACACAATTAAAAACCTAAAATCCTTCAAAAATATTATATCTCTAGAGACCTGTAGGAAAGTGATAGGATATTTACCATCAGCTTCATTATACACCAACAAAAGAGTTTCCAAACTTATTGGAAGACAGTGAAAACTTTCGAGGTTTGAGGAGTTAAAGCAAACCAATACTGGATAAACAAGCAAACAAAACCCCAATTGCATTATAATTAAACTACCTAAAATCAATGATTAATAAAAGTCTTAACTCACTGCATGAAGGGAGGAGGTAGCATGGGGATAGCCAGAGTTTGAAAGATGTGGAAAACTACCCTAAAATCTCAAAAAAGGGGGGGGGAGAAAAAAATAGCAGTCAATAATTGTGTGTCTCACAAAATATTTTTCAGTAAAGATGAAATAAAGACAAATTAAGAAAAAAAAAAAAGAAAGTTGTTCTCAGAAAAAGAAAAAAAAAATCTGCTCCTGAAAGACATACTTCCACAAGATTTCAGACTGGGAAAATTACAACTGAGCCAAATTGCAACCTGAGGGATGCCAAGGGAGTAACAAGCGTGGCAAATAGCTGAATAAACATAGAAAGCTCCCCCCCTCGCCCCTGATCTTTAAACTATGTATGGGGAATAAAATGAAAACACATGTTGTTTCTGTGGTTTTCTTTGTATGTAAATGAATACATAAAAATATAGAACATGAGCATGAGAGTTAAAGGAGTTTAAAGACATAACCACAATACCTTTTCAAATGCAGAACATGTAACATCACTAAAATGCTTTTGTCTAACTTGTAATTCATCCTCCCACTTCATTCATTTAGCCATAACACTTTGATAGCAGCTTCTCCTATAGTACAAGATCTACATAAGGATCACGTGAACCTTCTGTTTATTACCCCTTAACCTGTAATCTGGAAGTATATCTTTCCTGTGTGTTTTGTAGCATCAATGGCTTGAAGTAGGCTAGTAAGTTATTTTACAGGAGGCTCTGGGTTATTTTGGTCTGATGTCTCCTCATAATTAGATTCAAGTTATGCGCTCCCAGCTGCTGGAATGCTACATCAATGATGGTGGTGACCTTTAGAGGATATCCCATTTGGAGAACACAGTGTCTGTCTGCCCTTTACTGGAGATGCTAATTTTTATCACAAGGTCAAAATGTTTCCCAGTTTCTCCACTGAACAATTACTGTTGTTTTGCACATAACAAACAATGCATGGGCTAACACTTTGAAATTCCATAGCCATTTTCATGTCTATCTAACTTTGCTACCTAGACTTAATAGTCACTAGTGTTTCTTTAAGTGTTTGTAATGATAAACAGTAATAATTTTTCAACGTTATTAACACCTATATACCTACCAATCAATACTGTATAGTTAGAAAGTGACATTTCTTTTTCTATCTAACTGCTTTCTAGTTTATCCTAACACTTAACAGTTTAAACTTTCTGCCATTACTTGAATTAAGATACTTTTAAATTAATAACACTGAAAAAAAAAAGCTTTGTAAAAATTTTATTACAGGCACTTCTTCAGTTTATTCCCGCAATAAAGATTGATGACTAAAAGGGCAAAGGGACTTTTCTTTCTCCAAAATGGCAAGTTCCCCTCCCTAGAGGTAGGGCCATGTCAGACTCATCAGCAGTAGAGACAATGGCTGTTCCTGATAGCTTTGTCAGTAACCCTGTCAGAATGTTTTCTCAGGGTTTTAAACTTTGTCTTTCATGAGTTGAACACTTATGTATATTTGGCATTTTAGAAGCTTTTATGTATACAGACATAGAAAGGTTTATTCATGCCATCTATCCATTTTTGTCATATTTTTTCTCACAATTTTTGTAGTGTGTTATATGCTAAGATTAACTTTTTATACCTACCTTTGATATATGTTGCAAATAATTTTCTCAGTTTGTCATTTGTTTTTTGATTTTGCTTACGATGTGCTTTTCTCCATGCAAATTTTAATATAAGTAATTTATTAGAAATATTTATACAAACACTTATATAAACATTTATATATTTATGTACAATTCATAATAAAATATTTATAAATATAAATATTTATAAAGTCTAAATAATAACCTTTTCATTTGTTGTATCTTTTATTTTGACACTTAGTTAAAAACCCACGCTCTCTGCACTGTTATTAAAATTCACTGATTTCTGAGTATTGTGCTTAGTATTGCATTTTCTAATTAGAACTCTGGTTCTTGTGGAGTTCGTTCTTTGTTTTAAGTAGATTGTCTCATTTTTTTTAGTAATGTTTATCCAATTGTCCCAATACCATTTATGTGAAAGGCCAATGGATTGAGATACCCTTTTATAATGTATTATGTTTACATATGCAGTTGGGTCTATTTCTGGATTTGTTTATCCAAACAGTAGCACTTTAGATTTCAGTATTGGAGGGTTTTCTATGGCTTTAAATATTATCATAAAAAAAACAGTCTCAGAGCTCTTTCCTTGAAATGATATTCAAATGATTTTTAGCCATATCAAAGAATAGTTGACAAATATCAAGTACACAATTTGCTAACTTGATGTAATGAATGAGAAATATCTGCTAACATCTTTCATATCTGGGCACTTGGTCTGCAGTTGGTGGGCCTGTAGAGGACACTTAGGAAAGTCTTGAATAAAAAAGTACTTCAGTTTTTGCCTTTTCCCCCGAAACCAGACTCATACTTCCCGCATAGTGATGCTCTGCTTCTAAAAGGCCACTTGCTGCTGCTCCTGTGACTTCCCCACCATAATCACACTGCATCAGCTCTGAGACCATAAACCAAAACAAATCCTTTCTCCTTTTAGTAAGGATATGCTATCAGAGCAACAGAAAAGTCACTACTACCCTTAATATGTGTGTGTGTTATAAACCAGTCACTATATCTATGGTAATCCATTCAAAATCTCAGAGTATACTGTGGGGAGCATGAGGATGAGTCTTAATAATATCAGAAATGTATTCTTATGGCAAGTTTCAATAATTAAATGCAGGATTGTTAACTTGTAGCAATGTATATTAGATCTTCAAAAATGCATTTCCATAATTGAAACTTCATATGCTTTGACCATCATCTCTCCCCCCTTACTACTAAACACTACCAGCCTATTCTCTGCTGTTGTTTGTTTAACTAATTTATACTACACTTTTCAATGAGAGGGAGTACTGCTCTTTCTATGAGGCTAATACCAACTTGATATTAAAACCCCACACAGATAACACAAAAAGAGCAAATTATAATTCTATATTCCTACTGAGCATATCTATCATCTATCTATCATATATATATGTGTGTATATACATACTCGCACACACACACATATATATATATATACCCACAAATATACATACACACACATATATATACATACATATATATATACATATATATATATATACATATATATATATATGTCTTCTCAGTTAAATGCCAGTGAAAAATTCAACAGCATATTAGAAGATCACAATTCTATGACCTTTTATGACCAAATTTTAGAAACTAAAAACCTTACTTATGGTTAGTCACAGGTCAAAGAACAAATCAAAGGAGTATTCAAAAAGTATTTTGGGACAACTGACACAAAAACATAACTCACCAGAACATAGACAATGCTATAAAAAAATGTGTTAAGAAGGAAATGTTTAATAAGAAATACAGTTTTTAAAAAAGCAGTGATTTGGATGTGCTAGTAGGCCTATAATCCGAGCATTCCTACCTTTCAGGAGATTATGGCAGGAGAATGGTGAGTTTAAGGCCAGCCTGGGCTAGAATAAGTTTCTGGTTTCAAATATATGATGAAATTAACAATCCCAAACTTTACTCTTTATACTTCAAACAACTAGAACTGGATGAGTAAACAAAACCTGTGGTTAGGAAATTATGGGGAGGAGATGGGAACTAAATCAAACAAAGTAAACAATGGGAAAGGATCAACAAAGCTAATTCAGTTTTAAAAAGTAAACAAATTTGACTTTTTTTTTTCAAGAGACTCAGGTAAATGAAAAAAGAAATGAATAAAGAGACATAACGAAATGCATTCCTCAGACCATGAACAATCATTGTCAACATACCAGATGTGGTGGTTTGAATAGGCATGGCTCCTATAGACTCAGGTGTCTGACTGCTTGGCCCATAGGGAGGGGCACTATGAGGAGGGGTGGTCTTGTTGGAGTAGGTGTGGTCTTGTTGGAGGAAGTGTGTCATTGTTGGGGGTGGGCTTTGAGGTATCCTATGCTCAAGCTTTAGCCAGTGTTGCACAGTCTGGCCTGTGGATCAAGATGTAGAACTCTTAGCACCTCTAGCATCTACTTATCTTTGGGTAGTAAGGCTACTTTCTTATCCTACAAAATGCCTTACAAACGCCTTGTGCATTTACTTTTTCAGTCGTAGAACCAGTTGTTTTATTTTTTCAAATAGGCTGGAAGGCTGTCAGAATCCAAGATAAACCCCACAGACATTTAAAGCTTGTGGGTTGTGGTAGCTTCTAGTGTTCTCACAACACAGCAAGGAAACACAGTGCATGAAGTAAAGCTTTAAAAGAAAAATTTGAAGGAAAAATTATGTGTTAGGTCAATTGAGTTGAAGAATCACCTGGAAGTGCAGAGCACTACATTTTAATAGTTTTACTTACAGAAAGCACCTGGTCGAATCGCTATTTTCATAATGCTGTTCAGCCAAGGAAAATGTAACTACACAGTGAAACTAATAAAATCTCAAAGCTTAATCCACTAAATGGATGGCCTCATTAAGTGAATATAGTAATACTCCTGAAGTTGAATTAAAAAAAACAGATGAATATAGTTTTGTGTGCATGTTTTTATGTCTTTCTTGTGTTTTTTTTTTTTTTCTTTGCTTATTTTTTTGGTTTTGGTTTTGGTTTTAATTCTGATTTGTTTAGTTTACTCTTTTTACTTGCTTCTTTTCTAAAGGGAGAAGTTAAGTTGTGGAGTTAGATGGTAAGGAAGTGGGAAGGATTTGGTAGAAATTGGGTGAAAGGAAACAATTATTAGAATATACTTTATGGGAGGGGGCCAAGATGGCGGCACCAGGAGAACACCGTGTCTGAGAAGCGGGACAACACACTCCTTGCAGCGACCAGGAAAATGAACTCTGGGCCCTAAAACAACAGCGTCTGATCATGTTTCCCAGGTGAGGGGAGGCTCCCAAGGCGTCGGAAGCGGTCGGGTCCACTCTCAGCTGCCCAGCCAGAACCCGGAAGAGAACCCGGCTAACACGGGCCTTGGCTCTCCAGACTGGTGCCTTAAGCCTGTGTGTCCTGATCAGTTTCCCAGGCTGATGGGTGGGCACAAGGGGGCCTAAGGCTGGAAGTCCCAGTCGCAAAAAAAACCCACGGGGAAGGAAAGTTGCCAGACTGGTCACGGGTCACCCAGTCTTTCCCTGGAAGGTCTCTCCGACCACGGCGGGTACCTGCCGCCATCACAACTGAGCTCCCGCACCGTGCACTGATTGCAGCTGCGCGCCCAGCTCAAAATCCCTACTCCCTCTTCGGAGGAGGCAGGAGGTGTCCAGCAGAATCGGCCACAGACCACATTGTCTGTACCCCAATCCGAGATCGGGGCTGAGAAAACCCAATCCTTTCGGGCACTCCCCCAAACGCCGCCATAACCCTGCCGCAGTGGAGTGGAAGGATAAAGAGGCGCACAGCGGATTCACAGTGCCGGGACTCCAGTGCTGCCAGCCGCTCCTAGCAAACAAACTACAGCTCGGGATCTGGGACTGTGGTCATTCTACATGTCGTGAGATTCTCCTGGGTCCAGCGCAATAAGGTCTAGCAGCAAGTTCTATCACTGGCACCTCCCCCCCCCCCGCAGAGACACGCCACCAGCTCAGGGCTCAGGATCCAACTGAGAAAACCCAACCCCTGCTGGCACTCCCCTGAGAGCACCTCCATAAGCTTGCCTTAGCAGAGGAGAAGGTCAGAGGGGAAGGACAGAGAGGCAGCCTGCCAAGGACACAGCACCCTCTCTCCAGCGGCCCTTAGCAGAGAAACCCAAGCACTGGATCTGAGGACACTCAACCGTACCCGGTACTCTCTTGGGATCAGCAAATATAAATTCTACAACTAGGCTGCTTCTGGCAGAGAGATCTGGGCCCGGGATCTGGGATTGAGTACACTCACCCTAACACTTTCCCGCACCACCCAGGGACCAGTCAGCATAACCCCTCCTGGCAGAGGGAAAGGACAAAGAGGCAACACACAGGAAAGGTGGACACCAAGTCCTGCAGCCACAGTGTCACAGAGCTGACTGTTAGCCTACCTGTGCACTTCCGCAGCAGGACCAAAACAGAGAGTAGTGAGCAAGGGGAACCCCTGTGCATTCCAACTGGTCCTGCAAGAGAGTGAGTGAGCCTTCTAGGGAGAGATTGCCCCAGACCCAGGGCCTCTCCACAGAAGCAACCAGACGAGATCCCTGCCACCCACACTCCTAGTGTGGGCATCATAGGGATTCTTGGAATAGGGACCCCAACATTGACGCTTCTGCCTTGCAGGTCCACCGGGGTAATCCAGGCAAACAATCCCTGGATCTCAGTCAGAACTGCATAATAGTGGCTTGCAGGCCAAGGCAATAGTCAGAGAATCCTCGCATGCACACTGTGCCCGCTAAAAGCGCACGCGAATAGCGCCAGCGTGACATTCTTTACTTAGGCAAAACTGAAAACACAGTGCACACTCCCAAAGCAGTGAACCTCTCTCATCTTCCTGAAAAAAACAGTCTAGAAAACAGAAAGAGAGGATCATAGCCCAAACGACAATCTCGAGGAACAACCAGTGAGGATTATAAATAACCAGATGGCTAGAGGCAGATGTACGAACACTCCCAACAAAAATCAGGACATAATGACCTCACCAGCAACCCCACAAAACAATGGACACTTCAATTCACTAGATACACAAGAAAACGACGTCAAACTATGTTTCTCCAGCTATTAGAGGCCCATAGAGATGAAATGAACAAAGCCCTCAGAGAAATAACCAAAGAAATCGAGACTAACCAAGAGGAAACAAATCGTGCTCTCAGAGAAATGACCACAAAAATTGAGGCAAACAGAGAAGAAATGCACAAAGCTCTCAAAGAAATGTCCACACAAATGAAGGCAAATAAAGAAGAAATAAACAAAGCTCTCATAGAAATACAGGCAATTATACCCAAAGAAGTAGAGGCACAATTAGTGATACATAGAGAAGAAATGGACAAAAAAATAGAAGCTATCATTGAAAACCAGGAGTCCACATTCAAACAGATGAAGGAAATGATGCAAGACATGAAAACAGAATTAGAATCAATAAAGAAAACACAAATAGAGAAAACCCAGGAGCTGGAGAACATAGAGAAAAGATCAGGCACTACAAAGGTAAGCATCACCAACAGAATACAAGAGATGGAAGAAAGAATCTCAGGAGCCGAAGATACACTTGCGGAAATTGACACGTCTCTCAAAGAAAAAATAAAATCAGAAAAGTTCCAAACACAAAACATCCAAGAAATCAAGGACACCATGAAAAGACAAAACCTAAGAATAATAGGAGTAGAAGAAAAAGAAGACATCAGGCTCAAAGTCCGGAAAATATTTTCAAGAAAATTATAGAAGAAAACTTTCCCAACTTAAAGAAGGAGATGGCCATAAACATACAAGAGGCCTACAGAACACCAACAGCACAGGCTCTAAGAGCAACAATCAATAA
>NW_026586662.1:6668532-6669402 GCF_907164565.1 Psammomys obesus | reverse complement strand
AAAATTATAGAAGAAAACTTTCCCAACTTAAAGAAGGAGATGGCCATAAACATACAAGAGGCCTACAGAACACCAAGTAGACTAGACTAGAAAAGAAATTCTTCACGTCACATCATAGTCAAAACACTGAACCTAAAGAACAAAGAAAAAATTCTAAAAGCAGCAAGGGAAAAAGGCCAAGTAACATATGAAGGTAGACCTATCAGAATCACACCAGATTTCTCAACAGAAACTATGAAAGCCAGAAGGGCCTGGACAGAAATCATACAGTCATTAAGGGACCACAGATTCCAACCCAGACTACTATACCCAGCAAAACTTTCCATCAACATAGATGGAGAATTCAAAGTATTCCATGAAAAAACCAAATTTAAACAATATCTACATAGTAACCCAGCTCTACAGAAGTTACTAGAAGGGAAACTCCAAACCAAAGAAAACAACTACATCGAAGGAAACAGAGGAAATAGAGAACTACACAACAAAAAAACCAAAAGGAGACAAGCAATGAAACTCAGTGACACCACCAACACCACATCTAAAGTAAGTAACAATTGTTGGTCACTAGTTTCTATCAACATCAAAGGACTCAACTCCCTAATTAAAAGACACAGACTAACAGAATGGTTTCGGAAACAGGATCCATCATTCTGTTGCATCCAAGAAACACACCTATGCAACAAAGATAAACACTACCTCAGAGTAAAGGGCTGGAAAAATGTCTTTCAAGCAAATGGTTCTAGAAAACAAGCTGGACTCGCCATCCTAATATCTAATAAAATAGACTTTCAACCCAAGTTAATCAAAAAAGATAAAAAGGGCCACTATATTCTCATCAAAGGAAAAATCCACCAAGAGGACATCACAATT
>NW_026586662.1:6633247-6668132 GCF_907164565.1 Psammomys obesus | reverse complement strand
CCCCCCCCCCCCCCCCCCCCCCCGCAGAGAAACGCCACCAGCTCAGGGCTCAGGATCCAACTGAGAAAACCCAACCCCTGCTGGCACTCCCCTGAGAGCACCTCCATAAGCTTGCCTTAGCAGAGGAGAAGGTCAGAGGGGAAGGACAGAGAGGCAGCCTGCCAAGGACACAGCACCCTCTCTCCAGCGGCCCTTAGCAGAGAAACCCAAGCACTGGATCTGAGGACACTCAACCGTACCCGGTACTCTCTTGGGATCAGCAAATATAAATTCTACAACTAGGCTGCTTCTGGCAGAGAGATCTGGGCCCGGGATCTGGGATTGAGTACACTCACCCTAACACTTTCCCGCACCACCCAGGGACCAGTCAGCATAACCCCTCCTGGCAGAGGGAAAGGACAAAGAGGCAACACACAGGAAAGGTGGACACCAAGTCCTGCAGCCACAGTGTCACAGAGCTGACTGTTAGCCTACCTGTGCACTTCCGCAGCAGGACCAAAACAGAGAGTAGTGAGCAAGGGGAACCCCTGTGCATTCCAACTGGTCCTGCAAGAGAGTGAGTGAGCCTTCTAGGGAGAGATTGCCCCAGACCCAGGGCCTCTCCACAGAAGCAACCAGACGAGATCCCTGCCACCCACACTCCTAGTGTGGGCATCATAGGGATTCTTGGAATAGGGACCCCAACATTGACGCTTCTGCCTTGCAGGTCCACCGGGGTAATCCAGGCAAACAATCCCTGGATCTCAGTCAGAACTGCATAATAGTGGCTTGCAGGCCAAGGCAATAGTCAGAGAATCCTCGCATGCACACTGTGCCCGCTAAAAGCGCACGCGAATAGCGCCAGCGTGACATTCTTTACTTAGGCAAAACTGAAAACACAGTGCACACTCCCAAAGCAGTGAACCTCTCTCATCTTCCTGAAAAAAACAGTCTAGAAAACAGAAAGAGAGGATCATAGCCCAAACGACAATCTCGAGGAACAACCAGTGAGGATTATAAATAACCAGATGGCTAGAGGCAGATGTACGAACACTCCCAACAAAAATCAGGACATAATGACCTCACCAGCAACCCCACAAAACAATGGACACTTCAATTCACTAGATACACAAGAAAACGACGTCAAACTATGTTTCTCCAGCTATTAGAGGCCCATAGAGATGAAATGAACAAAGCCCTCAGAGAAATAACCAAAGAAATCGAGACTAACCAAGAGGAAACAAATCGTGCTCTCAGAGAAATGACCACAAAAATTGAGGCAAACAGAGAAGAAATGCACAAAGCTCTCAAAGAAATGTCCACACAAATGAAGGCAAATAAAGAAGAAATAAACAAAGCTCTCATAGAAATACAGGCAATTATACCCAAAGAAGTAGAGGCACAATTAGTGATACATAGAGAAGAAATGGACAAAAAAATAGAAGCTATCATTGAAAACCAGGAGTCCACATTCAAACAGATGAAGGAAATGATGCAAGACATGAAAACAGAATTAGAATCAATAAAGAAAACACAAATAGAGAAAAACCAGGAGCTGGAGAACATAGAGAAAAGATCAGGCACTACAAAGGTAAGCATCACCAACAGAATACAAGAGATGGAAGAAAGAATCTCAGGAGCCGAAGATACACTTGCGGAAATTGACACGTCTCTCAAAGAAAAAATAAAATCAGAAAAGTTCCAAACACAAAACATCCAAGAAATCAAGGACACCATGAAAAGACAAAACCTAAGAATAATAGGAGTAGAAGAAAAAGAAGACATCAGGCTCAAAGTCCGGAAAATATTTTCAAGAAAATTATAGAAGAAAACTTTCCCAACTTAAAGAAGGAGATGGCCATAAACATACAAGAGGCCTACAGAACACCAAGTAGACTAGACTAGAAAAGAAATTCTTCACGTCACATCATAGTCAAAACACTGAACCTAAAGAACAAAGAAAAAATTCTAAAAGCAGCAAGGGAAAAAGGCCAAGTAACATATGAAGGTAGACCTATCAGAATCACACCAGATTTCTCAACAGAAACTATGAAAGCCAGAAGGGCCTGGACAGAAATCATACAGTCATTAAGGGACCACAGATTCCAACCCAGACTACTATACCCAGCAAAACTTTCCATCAACATAGATGGAGAATTCAAAGTATTCCATGAAAAAACCAAATTTAAACAATATCTACATAGTAACCCAGCTCTACAGAAGTTACTAGAAGGGAAACTCCAAACCAAAGAAAACAACTACATCGAAGGAAACAGAGGAAATAGAGAACTACACAACAAAAAAACCAAAAGGAGACAAGCAATGAAACTCAGTGACACCACCAACACCACATCTAAAGTAAGTAACAATTGTTGGTCACTAGTTTCTATCAACATCAAAGGACTCAACTCCCTAATTAAAAGACACAGACTAACAGAATGGTTTCGGAAACAGGATCCATCATTCTGTTGCATCCAAGAAACACACCTATGCAACAAAGATAAACACTACCTCAGAGTAAAGGGCTGGAAAAATGTCTTTCAAGCAAATGGTTCTAGAAAACAAGCTGGACTCGCCATCCTAATATCTAATAAAATAGACTTTCAACCCAAGTTAATCAAAAAAGATAAAAAGGGCCACTATATTCTCATCAAAGGAAAAATCCACCAAGAGGACATCACAATTTTGAATATCTATGCCCCAAATACAAGAGCACCTACATTCGTAAATGAAACAATATTAAAGCTTAAATCACACATTGATCCTAAAACCCTAATAGTGGGAGACTTCAACACTCCACTCTCACCAAGGGACAGATCAAATAGACAGAAAACAAATAGGGAAATAAAAACACTTACAGAGACCCTAAATCAAATGGACCTAATAGAGGTCTACAGATCTTTTCATCCAAACTCAAAAGAGTATACCTTTTTTTCAGCACTGCATGGAACCTTCTCCAAAATAGACCATATAGTTGGTCATAAAGCAAGCCTCAAAAGATACAAAAAGATTGAAATAATCCCTTGTATTCTATCTGACCACCATGGACTAAAGATGGACCTCAACAACAACAGAAATAACAAACAGCCGACACGCACATGGAAACTGAACAACCTGTTACTCAACGACAGCTGAGTTAAGGAAGAAATAAAGAAATTAAAGACTTCCTAGAATTCAATGAAAATGAAGGCACAACATATCCAAATTTATGGGACACATTGAAAGCAGTGCTCAGAGGAAAATTTATAGCACTAAGTGCCTGCAAGAAGAAATTCGTAACATCACATACAAACAACTTAATGGCCCAACTGAAAACCCTAGAAAAAAAAGAAGCAGATACACCCAAGAGGAGCAGAAGGCTGGAAATAATCAAATCAAGGATGAAATCAATCAATTAGAAACAAATAAAACTATTCAAAGAATCAATGAAACAAAAAGCTGGTTCTTTGAGAAAATCAACAAGATAGACAAACCCTTAGCCAAACTAACTAAAAAGCAGAGAGAATTTACCCAGATCAACAAAATCAGAGATAAAAGGGTGACAGAACTACAGACACAGAGGAAATTCAACCAATCATTAGGTCATACTACAAAAGCCTATATGCCACAAAATTTGAAAATCTAAATGAAATGGACAATTTTCTTGATAGATTCCATCTTCCAACATTAAGTCAAGATCAGGTAGAAAGACTGAACAGCCCTATATCCCCCAAGGAAATTGAAGCAGTCATTCACAGTCTCCCCTCCAAAAAAAGCCCTGGGCCAGATGGTTTCAGCGCGGAAATCTACCAGACCTTCAAAGAAGTGCTCACACCAATTCTCCTCAAACTATTCCACAAAATAGAAACAGAAGGTACATTACCAAATGCATTCTATGAAGCAACAGTCACCCTGATACCTAAACCGCACAAAGATCCAACAAAAAAAGAGAACTTCAGACCTATCTCTCTTATGAACATTGACACAAAAATACTCAATAAAATACTTGCAAACCGAATCCAAGAACACATCAAAGATATCATCCACCACGACCAAGTAGGCTTCATCCCAGGCATGCAAGGGTGGTTCAACATACGGAAATCCATCAATGTAATCCACCACATAAACAAACTGAAGGAGAAAAACCACATGATCATCTTAGATGCTGAAAAAGCATTTGACAAAGTCCAACACCCATTCATGTTTAAAGTCTCGGAGAGATCAGGAATACAAGGCACATACCTAAACATAGTAAAGGCAAGATACAGCAAGCCTATAACCAACATCAAACTCAATGGAGAGAAACTTAAATCAATCCCACTGAAATCAGGGACAAGACAAGGCTGCCCACTCTCTCCCTACCTCTTCAACATAGTACTTGAAGTCCTAGCCAGAGCAATAAGACAACTAAAGGAGATCAAGGGGATACAAATCAGAAAGGAAGAGGTCAAAGTGTCACTATTTGCAGATGATATGATAGTATATATGAGCAACCCCAAGAATTCAACCAGAGAACTCCTCCAGTTGAGAAACACCTTCAGCAAAGTGGCAGGATACAAAATCAACTCAAAAAAATCAGAAGCCCTCCTGTATACCAAAGACAAAAGGGGTGAGAAAGAAATTAGGGAAACAACACCCTTCACAATAGCCACTAACCACATAAAGTAAATTGGGGTGACACTAACCAAGCAAGTGAAAGACCTGTTTGAGAAAAACTTCAAGTCTCTGAAGAAAGAAATTGGAGAAGATCTCAGAAGATGGAATGATCTCCCGTGCTCATGGATTGGTAGGATTAACATTGTGAAAATGGCCATCCTGCCAAAAGCAATCTACAGATTCAATGCAATTCCCATCAAAATACCAACTGAATTCTTTACAGACCTTGAAAAAAAGATTCTCAGCTTCATATGGAGAAACAAAAAACCCAGAATCTCCAAAACAATCCTGTACAACAACAGATCATCTGGAGGTATCTCCATCCCAGATCTCAAGTTGTACTACAGAGCAATAGTAATAAAAACTGCATGGTATTGGCATAAAAACAGAAAGGAGGATCAATGGAACCGCATAGAAGACCCAGAAATAAACCCACACACCTATGAATACTCGATTTTTGACAAAGAAGCCAAAACCATTCAATGGAAAAAAGACAGCATCTTCAACAAATGGTGCTGGTCCAACTGGATGTCCACATGCAGAAAAATGAAAATAGATCTATATTTATCACCCTGCACAAAACTAAAGTCCAAGTGGATCAAAATAAAACCAGATACTCTAAATCTGTTAGAAGAAAAAGTGGGGAACAGCCTAGAACTCATTGGCACAGGAGACAACTTCCTGAACAGAACACCAACAGCACAGGCTCTAAGAGCAACAATCAATAAATGGGACCTCATGAAACTGAAAATCTTCTGTAAAGCAAAGGACACTGTCATCAAAACAAAACGCCTGCCTACAGATTGGGAAAGAATCTTCACTAACCCTTTATCTGACAGAGGACTAATATCGAGTATATACAAAGAACTAAAGAAGCTGAAAAGCAGCAAACCAAGTAATCCAATTAAAAAATGGGGAACAGAGCTAAACAGAGAATTCTTGACAGAGGAATATCGAACGGAAGAGAAACACTTAAAGAAATGTTCATCCTCATTAGCCATCAGGGAAATGCAAAGCAAAACGACCCTGAGATTTCCCCTTACACCCATCAGAATGGCCAAGATGAAAAACTCAAGGGACAGCACATGCTGGAGAGGTTGTGGAGAAAGGGGAACCCTCCTCCACTGATGGTGGAAATGTAAACTGGTACAACCACTCTGGAAATCTATCTGGCACTTTCTAAGACAATTAGGAATAGTGCTTCCTCAAGACCCAGCTATACCACTGCTAGGTATATACCCAAAGTTTGCTCAAGTACACAAAAGGGATATTTGTTCAACCATGTTCATAGCAGCATTATTTCTAATAGCCAGTACCTGGAAAAACCCAGATGTCCATCAACGGAGGAATGGGTAAAGAAATTGTGGTATTTTTACACAATGGAATACTACTCAGCAATCAAAAAGGAGGAAATCATGACATTTGCAGCAAATGGTGGGATCTAGAAAAGATCATCCTGAGTGAAATATCCCAGAAGGAGAAAGACAAACACGGTATATACTCACTTATATAGACCTATAAGATATGATAAACATAATGAAATCTATACACCTAAAAAAGATAATCAAGAGAGTGGACATGGGGTAAGATTATCAATCCTCCTTTTGAAAGACTGAGGGGATGCGCATTGAACATTGACAGGAGTCTACTGAGTGCATTTGAAAGACTCTAACTAGCAGTGTTTTCAAAGCAAAGACTCATGACCATACCTTTAGCAGAGTACAGGGAATCATAAGAAAGAAGGGGAGTTAGTCTGATGAGGAAAGGATAGGAGCTCCACAAGGACCAAATATATCTGGGCACAGGGTCTTTTCTGAGACTGACATGCAACCAAGGACCATGTATGAATGTAACCTAGAACCCCTGCTCAGATGTAGCCTGTGGTAGCTCAGTAACCAATTGGTTTCCCATAGTGAGGGGAACAAGGACTATTTCTAACAGGAACTCAATGACTGGCTCTTTGGCCTCCCCATCCCCCAAGGGAGGAGCAGTCCTGTTAGGCCACAGAGGAGAGCTTTGCAGCCAGTCCTGAAGGTACCTGATAAAACAGGATCAGATGAATGGGGAGGAGGTCCCCCCTATCAGTGGACTTGGCAAGGGGCACGGTGGAGATGAGCGAGGGACGGAGGGACTGAGGGAATGAGGGATCGGAACACGGCTGGGATACAGAGTTAATAAAATGTAACTGATAAGAAAAAAATAAAATTCAAAAAAAAGAATATATTTTATGAAATATTTTTCAATAAGATATAAATTATATTTAAAATAAATTAACTTAAATTATAAAATTACACTTTTTAAAAATAAAGTCATGTCATAAGATATTTATTTGACCAAAAAAATGAAAATAAAATGTTTGAAAGCATTTACAACCAGCAAAATGGTTTAGTATGTTTGTGCTGTCTCTCTCCTAGAATACCAAAAGTAACAGTTATCCTTACATTGTGAAACATGTATGAAATATTTCACATAGAGGTATGAAATGTTGGTACTATTTCACTTATTTCCTTAAGTTTTTGTGAGTTTATTATGTGGAAGTAGTCAGAGTATTTGTGAAAACTGAAATATTATTTCTTTTTTTTTTTTTTTTCCTGCTTATGTATCTTGTCATTCAGTTTGACTGAACAGTGAAACAAAGTCTTCAAAATGTATAGAATTGTTTCAGGGGAAAATATTTCAAAATAAATTTCTTACTATGGAATAAATGCTAACTAGACGCTCTCTTCTTTTTCTTCTCTGTGTCAACTTAAACAAAGTTGACTATTGTTTTAGCAGACATTATGTACATAACCCTCTTCAGCACATTCCCATGTAACCGTGTGAGAAGACATCTCTTCTTTTGAACACCCTTTGGGAACCTGCGTCGGCAGACTGCAAATCATTAGAAACACCTACTCCTTGAAGAAGCTCATCATCGGGGTCCCTACTTTACCACATCCACCCAGAGTTAGTGAGAGCAGAGGAACTCTGAGGAAAAAAATATCATCAACCTCCAAAGTCTCCAATTTTAGACTGTTCTTATTTTATAGACTCTGAAGGAATACAAAAAGTAGAGAAGACGCCATTATGCTGGGAATGAGAACAAGGAGGATGCTGTCAGTCATAGGCTCTGGCTGTGTCATTGTTTCCTTTTCAGCGAGGGCAGGAGATGCATGCTCTTCACTCTCCCTCTTGTCTCAAACCCTTTCTTTTCTCCCCCTCATTATGACCCTCAGAAAGGTCTAAGTTCTGTCTTTTTGTTTTTGCTGTCTCTGGAAAAAAAATTGGGAAGTGGTATGGCAATGGTTAATTCTATGTGATGACTGTTCTGGTGGAAGGAGGGCATTACGAGAAGCAGATTCTAATGAAAAACATAAAGATAAGCTATGAAGTTTTCAAAAGACTCTTTGAAATGGTTACGTTCCTCATGGTGTCTGATGTTTCTGAATACAGTGAACATGTTTGTTTGTTTTTTTTTTTATTTTTATTTTAGTTTTTGGCTTTGTTTTTGTTTTATTTTGTTTGCTTCCAAATAAGGAGATCAGAGCCACCCTCCTCAAGTAGTGGGTAGAAAACTACCCACCACTTCCTTCCTTCTTTGCCATCACAGTTACAGCAGGTTGTTTCTGGCAACAGAGACTGCATTTGAAGAACATTATATATTTCCATTCCTACCAACTCCCTTTAAGGCGTCAACCACAGAACATATTTGATCTTCTGATTATGATATTAAAGAGCGTTTACTTTCAATATCAGAAGCTCAGTCCCTACAAACAGTGCCTAAAAGGAAATTAGAGCAAGCATGCCCTACTGGGATGTCAGTTTTGTCTGTATTTATTGCCTGACAACCTCCATAGTGACCAGCCAGCTGTCACAGGCAGCCTTATTTTCCCCTACTAACTCCAAGCAGGTTCAGGCTGTAGGGACTTTAACCTCAGTAACTCTCTTTTCTCTATGTCTCTAATTGTCTTTTGCCTTGTGGGAGGAAAGATGATTTCTGACCTGTCTTCTGGTCTTTCTGTCTTGAGGGGTAGGGTGCGGGGAGTGGAAGTGAAATGCAAATAAGGAGTTCAATTTTTGCCAAATGGTGGATACTAAATATGAACATCCAGAAAATGATCAGATTAATCAGATTAGAGAGTTTATGTATTTTTTTTAGGTTATAAATGTGGGGGTGAATTAAGACCTGAGTGAATGTATATTGTTGACAGGAGCACACCAGAGCCAGGTCCCCAGCACCTCACATCCAGGAGACTTCCAAAGCCTTCCCCAAGTCAGGGTCAGAAAAACAGCAATGGATTCCTCCGGTCCGAGTACTGATGTTAAGAGCAATCGGGCTTAAGCTAAAGCAGCACGTGCAGAAACTCTCCACCACAGCCTGTTCTCCTGGATTGTGTGCTGGCCTGCTCCAGAGAACTCCCCCCAAGATTAGCCACCATGCCTCCTCATTCTCACTCTGCTGGCTGTATACCATAAACCTCCTCCTGTCTAAGCAGGGCACAATAAATGGATTGAGCTTCCATCCGGCGGTGCGTCCTCTTCAGAGCTCATTCCCACCCATCCTAGCTTTGCTGCTCAAGTGTCCATGCACTTCCTTTCTTCATTCCCCCTCAGCCCAGTCAGGTCAAGTCCAAAATTGTGAAGAGTGAAGCATGTAAGCAATGCAAATAAATTAAACAAAGCTGAAAAACTAAAGTTTTTAAAAACTAATTGTGTTACACCAACACCAACTAAAATTCAATCACGTTAGAAACAAATTTGTCAAAGAAGAGATGACTGACAGGAATTCAAAGAGATAAATTATATTACTGAGCAGAAAATATGGGTGTGGTGGTTTGAATATGAATGGACCCATAGGCTCATATATTTGGATTCGTGGTCATTAGGGAGTGGTGCTACTTGACAGGGATTAGGTAGTGTGGTCCTGTTGGAGTACACATGGCCTTGTTAGAGAAAATGGGTCACTGCTGTTGGGATTTGGGGTTTCAAATGTTCAAGCCAGTTCCAGTGTCTCCCTCTGCCTGCTCCTTGCAGATACAGCTGTAGAGCTACTATCTAGCACCATATCTGCCTGTATGCTACAATGATAACTGAACAAACCTCTGAAACTTAAAAGCAAGCCCCAGTTAAATGCTTTTCTTTGTAAGAGTTGCTGTGGCCATGGTGTCTTTTCACAGCAAGAGAACATTAATTATGTGATATAATATTTTATATATTTATTATTTGACAAATGAAATCTCAATGATTTCTCTCAAAAGAGAAAGGAAGAAAGAAGGGAAGAAAGAGTGGAAAGAAAGAAAGAAATTGTCATGTTAGAGCTCATGTTCACGCACTGCACTTCAGTAAAATTAGGCCTCAAAACAATGTCAGATAATATATGGTATATATATATGTATATAGTGCTTTTTATGCTTTTTTATTTAATTTTTATTAATTACACTTTATTCCCTTTGTATCCCTCATAAACCCCTCTCTCCTCCCCTCCCAGTCCCACCCTCCCCCCTTCTCCATGCATGCCCTCCCCAAGTCCACTGAGAGGGGAGGTCTTCTTCTCCTTCCTCTGATCCTAGTCTATCACATCTCATCAAGAGTGGCTGCATTGTCTTTCTCTGTGGCCTGGTAAGGCTGCTCACGCCTCAGGGGATGTGATCAAAAAGCCAGCCACTGAGTTTGTGTCAGAGACAGTTCCTGTTCCCATTACTATGGAACCCACTTGGACACTGAACTGTCATGGGCTATGTTTGTGCAGGGGTTCTAGCTTATCTCCATGAATGGTCCTTGGTTGGAGTATCAGTCTCAAAAAAGACCTCTGTGCCCTGAATTTTTGGTTCTGTTGCTGTCCTTGTGTTGCTCCTGCCCTCTCTAGGACTTACTATTTCCCACTTCTTTCAAAAGATTCCCTGCACTCTGCCCAAAGTTTGGCCATAAGTCTCAGCATCTGCTTTGATACCCTACAGGTTAGAGCCTTTCAGAGTCCCTTTGTGGCAGGATCTTGTCCTATTCCCTGTTTTCTCCTTCTGATGTCTATCTTTCTTGCCTTTCTAAATGGGGAGTGAACATTTTAGCAATAGTCTTCCTTCTTGATTAGTTTCTTTAGGTGTACAGATTGTAGTATGTTTTTCCTATATTATATGTCTAATATCCACTTATGAGTGAGTATATACCCTGTGTGTCTTTCTGTTTCTGGAAGACCTCACTCAGGATGATCCTTTCCAGTTCCCACCGTTTACCTGCGAATTTCATGATTTCCTTGTTTTTTTATTGCTTAGTAATATTCCATTGTGTAGATGTATCACAATTTCTGTATCCGTTCCTCAGATGAGGGACATCTGGGCTGTTTCCAGCTTCTGGCTATTACAAATAAAGCTGCTACAAACATGGTTGAGCAGGTGTCCTTATTGTGTACTTGAGCATCTTTTGGGTATATTCCTAGGAGTGGTATAGCTGCATCTTGAGGAAGTACTATTCCTAATTGTCTGAGAAAGCACCAGATTGATTTCCAGAGTGGTTTTACAAGTTTACATTCCCACCAGCAATGGAGGAGAGTTCCAGTTTCTCCACAAACATTCCAGCATGTGTTGTCACTTGAGCTTTGATTTTAGGCATTCTGTTGGGTGTAAGGTGAAATCACAAGTTCTTTTGATTTGCATTTCCCTGATGACTAAGGATGTTGAGAATTTCTTTAAGAGTTTTTCGGCCATTTGATATTCCTCCGTTGACGATTCTCTGTTTAGTTCTATGCCCCATTTTTTAATTGGATTACTTGATTTGTTGCTGTTTAACTTCTTGAATTCTTTCTATATACTGGATATTAGCCTTGTATCAGATATAGGGTTAGTGAAGATCCTTTCCCAATCTGTGGGCTGTTGTTTTGTTCTGATGACAGTGTCCTTTGCTTTACAGAAGTTTTTCAGTTTCATGAGGTCCCATTTATATTCTCTTAGAGCCTGTGCTGTTGGTGTTCTGTTCAGGAAATTGTCTCTTGTGCCAATGAGTTCTAGGCTCTTCCCCACTTTTTCTTCTAAGAAGTTTAGTGTGTCTGGTTTTATATTGAGGTCTTTTATCCACTTGGACTTTAGTTTTGTGCAGGGTGATAAGTATGGATCTATTTTCATTTTTCTACATGTAGACATCCAGTTAGAACAGCACCATTTGTTGAAGATGCTATATTTTTCCATTGTATGGTTTGGCATCTTTGTCAAAAATCAGGTGTCCATAAGTGTGTAGATTTATTTGAGGGTATTCTTTTCGATTCCATTGATCCACCAGTCAGTTTCTATGCCAATACCATGTAGTTTTTAGTATTGTTGCTCTATAGTACAGCCTGAGATTGGGGATGTCGATTCCTCCAGAAGATCTTTTAATGTAGAGGATTGTTTTAGCTATTCTGGGTTTCTTGTTATTCCATATGAGGTTGAGAATTTTTCTTTCAATGTCTGTAAAGAATTATGTTGGTAATTTGATGGGAATTGCATTGAATCTGTAGATTGCTTTTGGTAAAATGACCATTTTTACTATATTAATCCTACCAAGCCATAAGCATGGAAGATCTTTCCATCTTCTGATATCTTCTTCTAATTTCTTCAGAGACTTGAAATTTTTTTCATACAAGTCTTTGACTTGCTTGGTTAGGGTTACACCAAGGTACTTTATGTCCTTTGGGGCTATTGTGAAGGGTGTTGTTTCCCTAATTTCTTTCTCAGCCCTTTTGTTTTTTGTGTACAGAAGGGCTACTGATTTTTTTTAGTTAATTTTGTATCCAGCCACTTTGCTGAAGATGTTAATCAGCTGTAGGTGTTCCCGGTAGAATTTTTGAGGTCACTCAGGTATACTATCATATCATCTGCAAATAGTGATACTTTGACTTCTTTCTTTCAAATTTGTATCTCCTTGATCTTCTTTAATTGTCTTATTGCACTAGCAAAGACTTCCAGAACTATGTTGATGAGATATGGAGAGAGTGGGCAACCTTGTCTTATCCTTGATTTCAGTGGGGTTAATTTAAATTTCTCTCCATTGAGTTTGGTATTGGCTATAGGCTTGCTGTATATTGCCATTACTATGTCTAGGTATATGCCTTGTATCCCTGATCTCTCCAAGACTTTAAACATGAATTGATATTGGATTTTGTCAAATGCTTTTTTCAGCATCTAAGGAAATGATCATGTGGTTATTCTCCTTCAGTTTGTGGATGACATTGATGGATTTCCATATATTGAGCCACCCCTGAATGCCTGGGATGAAGCATACTTGGTCATAGTGGATGATATCTTTGATGTGTTCTTGGATTCAGTTTGCACGTATTTTGTTAAGTATTTTTGCATCAATGTTTATAAGGGAGATTGGCCTGACATTCTCTTTCTTTGTTGGGTCTTTGTGAGGTTTAGGTATCAAGGTAACTGTGGCTTCATAGAATGAGTTTGATAGTGTTTTTTTCTGTTTCTATTTTGTGGAATAGTTTTAAGAGTATTGGTGTTAGCTCTTCTTTGAAGGTCTGGTAGAATTCTGTGCTGAAACCATCTGGCCCTGAGCTTTTTTTTTAATGGGAGACTCTTGATAACTGCTTCTATTTTCTTAGGGGATATAGGACTATTTAATTAGTTTACCTGGTCTTGATTCAGCATTGGCATGTGAAATCCATCAAGATAATTGTCCATTTCATTTATATTTTCAAATTTTGTCACATATAAACTTTTGAAGTAAAACCTAATGATTGTTTGGATTTCTTCAGTGTCTGCGGTTATGTCCCCCTTTTCATTTCTGATTTTATTGATTTGGCTAGTCTCTCTCTACCTTTTAGTTAGTTTGGCTAAGGGCTTGTCTATCTTGTTGACTTTCTTACAGAACCAGCTCTTGGTTTCATTGATTCTTTGACTTGTTTTATTTGTTTCTAATTGATTGATTTTAGCCCTGAGTTTGATTATTTCCAACTGTCTATTCCTCTTTGGTGTGTCTGTTTCTTTTTTTCCTAGGGATTTAAGTGAGCCATTAAGTTGCTTGAATAAGATGCTTTGAATTTCTTCTTGAAGGCACTTAGTGCTATGAACTTTCCTCTTAACACTGCTCTCATTGCATCCCATAAGTTTGGGTATGTTGTGCCTACATCTTCATTGAATTCTAGAAAGACTTTAATTTCTTTCTTTGAGTCATCTGTCATTTAGTAGCAAGTTGTTCAGTTTCCATGTGTGTGTAGGCTTTTTGCTATTTCTCTTTTTGAGGTCCAGCTTTAGTACACGGTGATCTGATAGCATACAAGAGATTATTTCAATCTTCTTGTATCTGTTGAGGCTTGCTTTGTGACCAACCATACGGTCTGTTTCGGAGAAGGTTCCATGAGGTGCTGAGAAGAAGGTAAATTCTTTTGTGTTTGGGGGAAAGGTTCTGTAGATGTCTGTAAGGTCCTTTTGATTCATGACCTCTGTCAGAGTTGTTTCTTTGCTTAATTTCTGTTTTGTTGACATGTCCTTTGTTGAGAGTGGGGTGTTGAAGTCTCCCAGTATTAATGTGTTGGGATCTGTGTGTGGTTTAAGTTTTATCAATGTTTCTTTTACAAATGAGGGTGCCCTTGTATTTGGGGCATAGATGTTCAGGATTGTGATGTCTTCCTGGTGGAATTTTCCTTTGATGATTATGAAGTGAACTTCCCCATCTCTTTTTATTAATTTTGGTTGAAAGTCTATTTTATCAGATATTAGAATGGCTACTCCTGCTTGTTTCTTGGGTCCATTTGCTTGGAAAGCCATCTTCCAGCCCTTTACTCTCAGGTAATTTCTATTTTTGCGGCTTAGGTGTGTTGCTTGTATGAAACATATTGTTGTGTCTTGTTTACGCATCCATTCTGTTAGTCTGTGTCTTCTTATTGGAGAATTGAATCTATTGATGTTGAGAGAGATTAATGACCAGAAGCTGTTAGATCCTTTGATTTTGATGTCAGCTATAGTAGTGTGTTTGTGTGCTTGGCTACTTTTGTTTTGATGCAGTGAGGTTATTTATTTCCTGTGTTTTCTTAAAAGTAGTTTTCTTGGGTTGTGCTTTTCTGTCTAGTATCTTCTGTAATCCTGGATTTGTGTGTACCTTATTGAAATTAGTTTTTGTCGTTGAATATCTTTTTTTTCTGTCTATGAGGACTGAGAGTTTTGCTAGGTATAGTAGCCTAAGCTGGCATCTGTTTTCTCTTAGGGTCTGTATGATATCCATCCAGGCCTTTCTGCTTTCATAGTCTCTGTTGAGAAGTCAGGTGTGATTCTGTTGGGTTTGCTATTATATGTTACTTGGCATTTTCCCCTTGCAACTTTTAGTATATTTTCTTCGTTCTGTACACTTACTGTTTTAATTATTATGTGGCAGGAGGATTTTCTTTTCTGGTCTAATTTATTAGGTATTCTATAGGCCTCTTGTGTTCTTATAGGCCTCTCCTTTAAGTTGGAGAAATTTTCTTCAATGATTTTGTTGAAAATATTTTCTGGGCCTTGGAGGAGGGAATCTTCTTTTTCCTCTATTCCTATTATTCTTAGATTTTGTCTTTTCATGTTGTCTTGAATATCTTGGACGGTATGTGTCAGGAATTTTTTAGATTTAACATTTTATTTGATGGATACATCGATTTCTTCCATTGTATCTTCCACATCTGAAATTCTTTCTTCCAGACTTGTTGGTTATGCTTACCTCTGCAGTTGCTGTTTTCTTGCCTTGGTTCTCCCTCTCCATGATTTCTCCTGTTTGTGTTTTCTTTAATTTTTCCAATTTTATGTTCTGATCTTGAACCGTTCTGTTGATTTCCTTCACCTGTCTGACTGTATTTTCCTGTTTTTCCTTCAATTCCTTCAGCTGTTTGTTTGAACATTCCTGTTTCCTTTTTTTTTTTTTCTTTCAGTGATTTAATCATTTCCTCTCTGAAATCCACAAACTGTTTGGTTGCATCTTCTTGTATTTCTTTATGGATGGCCATAATTTGTTTTATTATACCTTCCTTTAATTCTTTATGCATTTTATTTGCTTCCTCCATTAACCTGCTCATAAGCATAGATGTAAGGTCATCTTCTTGAATTTCACTTATGTTAGGGTGTCTAGGGCTGCTTTCACCTGGATAACTGGGTTCTGGGGATGCCATATCGCTTTGCCTTTGTTGGCTGTGCTTTTTTTTTTTTTCTGGCCCCTACCCATCTGGCTGTCTCAGGTGTTATTGTTAATTTCTAGTGCCTGCTGGGTCCTGGGTTGGGGACAGTCCACCTAGCAGGGTTCTGAAGGATATCTACTCAGCTTTTTGGGTATGGTCAACTGAATGGTGGTGCTTCTCAGGAATTGTCACAGTTCACTTCAGGTATAATGACCTGTGTGGTAACTTTGTGTTCAGGAAGGCTCTTCTGTCATCAGGAGAGGTCCTGGTGATGTCTGCCCTGATGCTGGGTTTCTTGCTCTGATTTAATGAGCTGCAGCTGTTGCTCTTAAGGTGTAATTGTTGGGTGCAGCCCTATGAAGAACCAAGGAGTACCGCAGTTTTATCAGTTCAGCTAGGGATAACTGGTCGCACCTTGGAGCAGTATCTGAGGGCTGCTCTAATGGCTCTCAGGCTTTTGTAGTTCTGAGGATGCAGCTATGTGCCCATGTGCCCTAGAGGTAATCATTGGCAGGTTATCATGGCATTCATGCATGCAATAGACAGCTAGAACCTAGGGCCTGCATGAATCCAGAAAGTCTTCTGGAGCTGGGTGTCCCCCTGCTGTGGAGTTTCCTCCCTACAGGGACACCCAGACTCTGCTTTGGGGACCGCTTTTCTGTCTGGGATGGTGAGTAGAACACACAGGCACAGGTGCTCTTGGCCCCACCTTGCTGGCGATTGGGCACCTGGGAGTCTGCTGAAACTGGGTAACTTTTCCCAAGAACTTTTCTGGATGGGGGTGTTGGCTGAGTGCTCTGAGATCAGACCTGCTGTTTCCCTCCCTGTGGGTTTTCACCCTACGGAGACTCAGCCTCTGGTGCCCTGAGGCCCACAGTTCTATCTGGGGCAGTGAGTCAGGCACGCAGACAGGACTCTCAGCTCTGGGCTAGTTGCTGGGCACCAGCTGGACCTCTGGGGTATTTTTCAGGGATTGTCTGGGTGACCTGAGGTTGGTTGGGCCTGATCGTTTACTGCACCTTGGGGTTATCTCTGGAAATCCCAATCTCTGATGTTGTGGGGCCCACAGTTCAGTCTGGGACAGTGATCAGAGCACGCTGGCTTGTTGCTCTGGGCTGGTGACTAATCACCTGGTGGAACCGGGACCTCTTCTATGGTTTAGATGGGTGAGTTGAAGCAGATTGAATCCCATACCATGGGGTATCCTCTCAACTAGGAAACACAATTTTGTTATTTTTAGGGCCAAGAGTTCGGACTGATGGTCACTGTGCCGATCCTGCTGTGCTGCTGGTCAGAAAAAGTGTCCTCCCAGCACCGCCATCTTGGATCCTCTTCAATAAAATATATTTTGAAGCCAAAAATTTTCTAAAATTTTAACAATGCACATCACAGTTGAAATAGACAGAAAAGTAAAATGCAAAATTGTCAAATCTAAAATAAAATAAAAGTTCAATATGCCAAAACTAATGAATTCAACAAAATCATGTTATAAAGACAAATGATGAAATACATTTCATAAACAAAATTTGTACTATTGAGAATTATTTATTAACTAGCACTGTTACACCCACTAAAATCACAGGAAGGAAGTAGTCATGGTGAACAATGGTGACTAAAATATAAATAAGTACTATTAACATAGGTGATAAAATGGAGTACTCATTTTGTATAGAATAAAAAAAAATCAAATAAATAAGCAAGAGTATCCAATACAGTCAATATTTTAGGCTTACACTGAAAATAAAGACAAAGAAAGTACCTTGTAAACAACAACAACAACAACAAAAAACCTAGAACTCTGTCTATAGCCTTTGTCCTTAGGGGTATTGGTGAGGCGCAAGAAGAGAGCATTTATTTTTTGTTACTGAATGACTTCACATTATTTTTTCAGTGGCTAATCACCTTGACACGTTTTATGTGACTGTTTAAGAGATACCTGTTCTTTAAATTTTCACTACCTCTATTTCAGAATGTGAGATTGACATGCAATGCCAAGCAAACTGCTCCAGACTCCCAGTTCTCTGTTCCCACAGTTTATCTGGAGATGGATTCCAGCACATTCTATTTCCTCCCTGTGGCACAAAGGTGCTGACAGCATGCTTTAGTGTATCTCGAAACATGTTCAGAAGACTGGCATTTCCCTTGAAATGATTGTCACTGAGTGGCAATAAAGTACATAAAAAATAAGCAGAGATTGGCAGAGAGGATGCTGTGAGAGATTGCTAATGAACTTATAGGGAACGCTCAGGTCTAGAGATACCAATAATAAAACAGCAAAGGCTGGCCTTTGTGTAGCCTCTTACTATATTCCTCTAGTAATTTGTTTTTATTATATCTTATCAAAGTATTAACCTGTAACAGAATTCAAAAGCAGCAAAAAGGAAAACTTATCCTTCAGTAAAGATAGTTTGAGAAGCCCCTGTTTTAGAACTGTCCAGCAACATTTAATGCTTATTTTAAGAATAAACTAGAAACAGCCAACTAAAAATTGCTACATGAAATAGAAGCTGTAAATGCAAATACTAGTGAAGTCATTGAAATGTGTTGGGGTCACCTTGTGTTACCTTTTCCATTCTTGGTGACATTTCTTCACATCCCACCTACTGAAACAGCAAGTAAGGAATGACAGATATACTGGGCATGCTAAACACAGTAATCAACAAACCTGGTGGGCCTGGTCCTAGCAGAATATAAAACATACTGGACATATTACCTCTCTGATACTACTGTCCTTGGAGTTTCTCTATTTTATAAAATATGCAGATGCTGATAATAGTGTTAAAATATAGAGAGAATTTTTCCTACTCAATGATAGCAAATGCAAAATGTTACTTCTAATGAAAGTACATAAGGCTCTAGAGTAGTGTGGTTAGAGATGTAAGGCTAGGGATTGCTGATGGAGGAATTACAATACAGGTGAAAATGAAACTGCTAATATATCTAGTTAAGCACAATCACTGTTCCTTCCAATAAATTTGTCTCCCAGAAATTGCATCCAGTTCTTGGACCATGGCCTTGAGTCTGGTGTGTTTCTCTTCCATAAGTTAGGAGTCAAATTAGAGTTCAGGGTTTATTACAATGTTCAGGAAATATCTTAGAGTGCTCTCACTGAAAACCTCAGGTACATCTGGGGAGGCAGAGACAAGAGGATCCCTATGGATTAATGAATAGCCGACCTAGGAAACTCAAGGTGCCACAGGGAAGTGAGAGATCCAGACTCAAAACAACAATGAGGCAGACAATTGTGAGCTGCCATGTGGCTGAGAAAAGAACCTGGGTCCTTGGGAAGAGCAGCCAGTGCTAACAGGGAACAAGACAGGAGCCTACCACAAAGGGCCTTTGAAAGACTACCCAGCAGGGTATCAAACATACACTGAGACTCATAGCCAAACTTTGGGCAGAGTGCAGAGAATCTTATGAAAGAAGGGTGAGATAGAAAGACCTGGAGGGAACAGGAGCTCCATAAGGAGAGCAACAGAGACAAAAAGTCTGGGCCCAGGGGTCTTTTCTGAGACTGATACTCCAAACAAAGACCATTCATGGAGATAACCTAGAACCCCTGCATAGAAGTAACCCAGGGCAGCTCAGTGTCCAAGAGGGTTCCTCAATAATAGGAACAGGGACTGTCTGTGACATGAACTCATAGGCTGGCTCTTTGATCACCTCCACCTGAGGGAGGAGCAGTCTTATCAGTCCACAGAGGAAGACAATGCAGCCTGTCCTGATGAGACCTGATGGGTCATTTGAAAGGGGAAGAGGACCTCTCCTATCGGTGGACTGGGGGAAGGGCATAAGAGAAGAAGAAGGAGGGAGGGTGGGATTGGGAGAGGATAAGAGAGGGGGTTATAAAGTGAATAAACTATAAATAATAAAAATAAAATAAAATTAAAAAATAACAAGGCAGACTGATATGCTGAGAATAGAGTTCAAAGTTTGAATGTTCACCTCCACACTCATGCACACACATAGATGAGCCCCATGCACACACTTATACACTTGTACACACACAAACATACACGCACACACACACCAAGAAGAAAAATACAACTGCAGATTCAAAAAAAAATTTAAATTACTCACTGAAACATTTTGTTCATATTTCTCTCTTTTTTCGCTCCTTGCCTCTTTAGGAAGATCCCAGGCTAGTCACCTGACAGGTAAGTGTTCTGTGCCTCCCTGAGAAGCTGTGTTCATTTGTGGCTGCTGAAGGTCCACTTAGAACAGAAAATAAAGTAGATGACTAAGTGCAAAACACTTATTAAAGTGTCTACAAACTTAATTTGTATGAAAAAGTGATTTGGCAACAGAGAGTGATCGGTATGTCAAGGATTTCATTTCAGCCAACAGTTTTATTATTAAAGAAAGCCTCAGTTGTCTACATATTGGTTCTGTTCTGGAGATGTGATACAAGATAAATTTAAAAAAGAACTTTGAACACTGTTATCTGCAGTGCACTACTTCTATTGTAAGCAGAGATAATAACAGTTCTAATATTTTTTTCATTTCCTTGGTTGCTGAATCTCCCTTTCACTGCACATGATGCCCTTTACACAGAGCCTGCTGCTCCAGCATCTCAGGAGACCTGCACAAATAATCAAGCAGTTTGCCTGTTAGGGAAAGAAGTACAGTCTTATCTTAAAACTCGGTCTCTTGCATGTCTTGCAAGGAACAATTAATGTGTTCTTCTGCCTCAGGGTACATCGAGAATAAAAGCTACTTGAAACAGAACCATCTCGTATTATTACTGCTGTTCATCTTTAAAATTAGCTGTTAGGGGAAAGACGAAAAGAAAAAGAAAAGAAGAAGAGGAGGATAAAGAATAGAAGGAAGGAGGGGGAGAAAGAAGAATGATGGTTTTCATTTTTTTTTTTTTCATGCACAAGTAGGAACACTCCACCGTCCCTTGATGGATATCCTAGAGAATAATTTCAACATTGTTCCTGCAGCCTCTTAAGGTAAATTTAAGGTCTCAATTCAGATTAATGTTTAACATTAATGTCTATATATCCTGTCAACTTTGAAACTTTTACAGGTCAACAGTTTTGTTCTTTCATTTCATAATTGCCAAGAGTCGTTTTAAATTATGTTCCAGCAACTGAAATATAGAATTTCCTTGAGAGAAAAGACAGGTTCCATTGACCACCTACATACAGTAAAAAGCGTACCCTTTCATAATGTGAAAACCAGCGTGTTAGTCATAATTTCTCTGGAACTTCTCAGATTTCTCAAATACAGCTAAGAGATTGACCTGTCTGGATGCTACATAGAAAGACAGAGTACACAGAAGGAAGTGGTCCAAGAAAGCATCAAGGAATATGAACTTTAGGGTCTATTATATCATGTGATACTTGGTCTAATTATGAGGCCTTCTAACCAGCAGAGGCCCAGATAGTTTCCATCTCAAGATACCAGGTGTTGCCAAAGCTGCAGTCTGTTTGCAACATGTTTAAAATGGCTGAGATGTGCACACATCACATACGAAGGGCATCCAGAACACCTGCCATTAGGACAGCTAAGAAATGTTTCAAGGCAGAGTGGAGTCTCCTAGTTAAGAACAAAATTTTTCTCCCTCACTCTCACAGCTTGCATCTTTTTCAACATTTGGATTGTGAGTAATGCTTTGTTTGAAAGAAGAATAAAAACAGTCACTAAGATAAGCATCTGAGTAACTGACTTCCATACCTTATCAAACACAAAATGGAGCTTATAAATTATATTATGATCTGATGCAAGCCTAAACAACGTATTTGAACTTCAAAATCTCAAGTGTTAAGGGCCTGTATTACTCATCTTTGTTTTCATAGCTATCTAGGCACAATTGACATAATTCTAAACTGATTTATATGTTTATGTACTTAAAGGTGTAAATCAGAAGGAATCTATAGAAATAAAATATTACTCTTCATAATATTTAATATTAAAAGACAAATTTACATTTAAATTTTTAAGTATAGTTTTTTTTTTCTTTTCATGTCTTTTTCCCCCAGCATATTAAGGTAACAGAATGGATTTGCGCTGAGCACAGTGGCATTTATCTGTCAGTAATGTGCCAGGTCCTCAGGGGCTGAGGCAGGATATTTTCAAGTTTGAGGCCAGCTGAAACTTCATAGCCAGACTCTATTTGAATTTAATTAATTCATTAAAGTAAAAAATAATATTAGTTTGAGTTAAGCATTGGGAGGCATTAAATAAACCAAACTCAGGATTAGTGGTCAATTATAATAGATCATGGGGAAAGAAAAACACACATTAGATAATTAAAAATCTCCAAGGACAGAAAGAGGGTGACTCTAGATAGGAAGGGAAGTAGAAAGAAGTGGGCATAGAGAGAGGGGAAACTATAATCACGTTATATTACATGAGAGAAAACTATTTTTAATAAAAGGAAAAATGCAGAGAATATGACACCTCAAAAAATTAAATGTCTTTCTCTAAATCCCACTAGTGACTCAAATGTGTGAAAGTATTTTTTTAGGCAGAGAAATATCTGGTGGGATTTTCTTAGCTTTTATTTAATTGCCAGTTTTAATTTTCTTATATGGAGGGAATAATTCAAAAGCAGCATGAAGTTGAACTTAAATTACAGTTTTGAATATTGATTTCTATGGAAAGAAGCCAGATATCACCCACAAAAGTGATTATTTTATATTTAGGGCCACAGATATACAAGATGAACATGTTGTTTTACTATGTTTTTCAACTTTGAGAAACTTTTTTTTAAATTATTATTTACAATTGATTCACTTTGTATCCCAATTGCACCCCCCTCCCTCCTCTGCCTCTTATTCCACCCTCCCTCCCTTTTTCTCCCTTATCTCTCTCCCCTAGTTCACTCATATTGGAAGTTCTCCTCCCTCACTGTTTGACCCTAATCTATCAAGTCTCATCAGAACTGTCTAGATCCTCATTCTTCGTGCCTCACCAGGGAAAATTGATCAAGGAGCAGGCAACTGAATTCATGTCAGAAACCATCTCTTCTCTCTGGGTTCCTTACTAGGGAAACCACATGTAGACTGAGCTGCAGGGGGTCTAGGTCCTCTCAATGTATGGTCTTAGGTTGAAGCATCATTCTCTATAGTCTCCCCCTGGGCCCAGCTTTTTGGGGCTTTATTGGTCTCCTTGTGGGGCTCCTGTCCCCTCTGGGTCCTTCTGTCTTCCCCTTTTTCCATAAGACTCCCTGTGCTCTGTCTAAAGTTTGACTGTGGTTCTCTGCATCTGCTTTAAACCCCTGTTGGTTGGAGTCTTTTAGAGATCTGTGGTAGGCTCCTCCCACCCTCTTTCTCTTCTACCTTTGGACTCTGGGGTCATGAAACTCAGCACAGGAATAAGCATGTAAGGACTTTCTCCAACAGGTCTGGAGCAGTTTGATCTCTGCATGAACAACTGATTCAACTCCTTAAAGTATGCCATGAAAGCTTATTATTTTTACAGTGAAACTATGTCAATCAATAATTTATTGTTTAGGCAATCAATTAATTAATGCACCAATTAATTACATCAAAATGGAAAAACAGAGGAAAATGGTTATGTGTATATCTTATAATTCTGAAATAAGCTCAATTTCCAACTTACTATTAGTTAACAAGTAGACAATGTTCTTCATAAAATGTGTCCAGATTAAAAAGTGTTCAGGGGAGGGAGGGAGTGAAAGAAATGAAAGCTGCATTCAGAATGTACAGTATGACAAAAGAAGAAAAAAGTGTTCAGCTTATATACAATGTTTGGAGATAATAATAAAATGAAGAATATCGTATGCCATGTGATATGGCAAAATCTTCATTTTATGGGCTCTAAAGGCATATAAAATGTTGAGTAAGTAAAAGTAGAGAAATCAAGTTGACTCTAACTATTCTTGTTGACTCAATTGACCCTCCATTACAAATGGAGCAAGATGCTTTGTGTTACAACATATTCTTCGCCAGGAAGTGGAAAGCATTCATCTAAAAAATATTTATACTTTCTATCTTTCTATCTCCCTCTTCTTTCATAAGATTCCCTGCACTCTGTCCAAAGTTTGGCTATGAGTCTCAGCATCTGCTTTATTACCCTGCTGGGTAGAGTCTTGCAGAGGCCCTCTGTGGTAGGCCCCTGTCCTGTTCCCTGTGGAGTGGAGCTCCACAAGGAGAGCAACAGAACCAAAAAATCTGGGCACGGGGGTCTTTTCTGAGACTGATACTCCAATCAAGGACCATTCATGGAGATAACCTAGAACCCCTGCACAGATGCAGCCCATGGCAGCTCAGACTCCAAGAAAGTACTTTAGTAAGGGGAACAGGGACTGTCTCTTATATGAACTCAGTGGCTTGCTCTTTGATAACCCCTCCCTGAGGTGGGTGGGGGTCAGTCTTACCAGGCCACAGAGAAAGATAATGCAGCCAGTTCTGATAAGACCTGAAGGGCTAGGGTCAGATGGAAGGGGAGGAAGACCTCCCCTATCAGTGGACTTGGGGAGGGGCATGAGAGAAGATGAGGGATGGAGGGTGGGATTGGGAGGGGACAAAGGAGGGGGCTACAGCTGGGATAAAAAGTGAATAAACTGTAATTAATAAAAATAAATACATTTAAAAAATAAAAGGAGATATGGAACATATCATTGAGAAAAACCCTTAACTGACTTTGAATTTGATAAGCTAAGTAAAACCAAGAATTATGTGTGTGTGTGTGTGTGTGTGTGTGTGTGTGTGTGTGTGTGTGTGAATATGGAGCTATTCTGATAAAATAGATAGCATGTGAATATAATTAATTCTGTCCAGAAAGAGCATTACGTACAGTTGTGAATACGTTTGATATTCACTGATTTTTATTATCATTTACGTACACTATTTTATTCATTCATTAAACTTAACATTGTCTGTAGGACATATGAAGTGTGATGTAAGCAACCAGGACGTGAGTGATTCTCCTTGTAGAGCCACCTTCCCTCTTCCTTTGAGTTTCTTTCTTCTTGGTACAAAGTATCTCTGAGGTTTCTTGTAACTATCCAAGGACTATTTGCAGTTTTCTTTGCTTTTCCTACACTCTTACCAATTCCAAACATGCAATTCTAATCGCTGACTATATTCCCTTTCCTCCATTGTCCTAGGTATATTTTTTTATTGAACTGTTCCTTCAAAAATTGATGTGAAACTAAAAATTATTGAATGGCTATGCTAATTAATGTTTAAAACAGATATAATTTGTAAAAATTTAATATTTTATGAATTTTTAGGAAATATAAAATATTTTAATTGCTCTAAGCAATCATAAAATGCTTTAAATCATAAGTAAAGGTAGTTAAAAATGAGCAAAACAATTCATAGAAGATAGACAAGTATGCAAATATTAAACATAAATACCTCAAGGTAAAGTTTTAGCAGGTTTATATGTATATTATAAGTATATATAATGATATATATATATATCATTATAAAAAATGAAGGCGTTTTTCAGATATAGAGATTAGACACAAATGTTCTGAGGCGCTACGTTTAAATCTTCTTTCTTCTACTTTATTTTAGTGATTCACTTTGAATTGTTTCCTACATAAAGTTTTACAGTTTCCTTGGTAATAAAATAGTTATCCCAGTTAACAGAATTTACTTGCATTATAGACCAAAACATGTTTCTTTGCATGTTAATTAAGAACTCATTTATTATTTTTGGTCAAAACACATGAACAAAATGTGGACTCTCAGACCCCACACCCTCTGCATTTCTAATGACAACAGAAATCAAGCCGGTGCAGCCACAGGGACAATGTGCTTTAGGTATGTGTTGTATTTGAGCACACAGCAATATAGAAAATGAAACATTAAAAATACATGCAACTTCAAAGAGATGTTTTTATACTACCATTTATGAATTGAGGAACAACTCAGTAGCTAACTTCATGCTATCATTTGGACATTTCATTCTGTTTCTTCCTGTTACTATCAGAGAAGCTTCCACCTTATTATAATTTCATAAGAGTGTATAATTTCTCTTAATTATAAATCCTATCAGTGGACAGTTTTTAAATCCCAAGCGTGCGCTACATGGCAGATATTCAGTGTTCACTCTGATTTTCCTACCTTTACATGGATATATTTACAAACATTAAAATGATGCATATGCACCAGCCAGACCCCTCTATCACTGGCCCCTGACCTTCTGGAAATCACACGATGTCTCACACTGTAGTATATTCATTTCTAAAACTTATATCCAACAAGAAGTGAAAGCATCCTCCTCTTTGTTTTACTTATCCGCTTATCTCAGGCATTAACCACTTCAAAAACTGCATACAGAGATGTACCATTAACCAACTTAAAAGCATCATTTACTTTGCTTGCTTAGGACCTTCTTGCTCTTAAAGTATTTAATCAAAATAAGGATTTTCAACCATAATAGATCTTAATTTGGTGAGTGGAGAAACCACGGTGAGAAAAAGACTCTCCAGTCCTAAACCTAAGCAAGCACAAGGCTTTGTACAATCTCCTAGGAGACTTCAACGGAAACTGCTGGCTAAGAAATAGTATATACTTTTCTTCAGAATACACTGAAACATGTCCTGTGCATTGTCCTTTCACTAAGAGAACTGTTCGGTGGGGTTTGTCAGAGCTGTGAGTAGAATAACTGCTTGGAAAGTGTACTTACTGATATGCACCCTGTGTCTTTCCAAGACTGCATTTTAACATTGACTTGGACAAGTTTCATGGACAATGGTTTCTGCTACACATGAAGTTATAGTCGGTAAGAACAGGAGATTGGTTTATCTTATTAATTACCATATCTACATTTTTTATCACTTGGTCAAACACACTGAAGTTGCTCAAACAAGGCTTACTGCCAGAATATAATCTCTCCATAAGCACTTGTCAAGAGAAAGTTTTAATTCAAGGAGAATGTTTGAAAATTCTTCCTAAAGCATATTCAAAGCTTCCCGGTTTCTACAACAGCTTAAAATTTGGACAAATGGTGGCTGTTCGTGGCTGTTTAAATGGCTCTGAAAGCAAGGTTTATCATGTTTTGTCTATGTAAAAACATGCCATTTTTGTAAATTATAGAGGAGGCATCCATTGAGTCACACATTAAATCTTCCAGATAAGTTCTCAAAAATTTGAATTAATTCATTCTGGGAATTAGGGACTCTCATCTACTACAAACATGAAGGCTTGTAGTGGCCTTAGGAATCCCACAGGGCCTCTTCAAAGCTGTCATCATGAACCCTCATTCATGATCAGTACGTGGTACTTGTTTTTTGGGATATTTAGAACAAATATTCCACTAGCATTAGAAGTATACAGTTTCAGTCTTAGCAATAAAAAAAAAATCTTTGTGTACTTTGAAAAGTATAATGTAAAGTGAATAAATCACTTAATCACTTAAAAAATGAAAAAGAAAAGAAAACCCTTATGATATCCACTATCACTACACGAAACACGCTTGAAGGAACAGTGCTCAGGTACAAACTGGGAGGCTTAGGACTCAGCCTACCTCACACACTAATATTTACCATTCTTTGAACAAAAACACATCTCATTTATTTATCTATGTTATAAGGAAAAAGAGGACTACAAAAATCTTTGGCCATTTTTCAAATCAGATATTCTAGGTATGCAAGCTCAGTTTCTAGATGTTTCAAGCGCACATTTTCAAGGATTTTTGGTACAGGTGTGTGTGTGTGTGTTTTGTTTGTGTGTGTCTTATTATAACTCTTGTTTCAAAAATCAGACTATAAGAACTTTAGCAGTGACTCTGTTGACAAGCACATATTTTTTTTAGATTCACGAGTTTTATGTGACCTAGGCCAATAAATACATCAGTTTTATCTTGCTGTTAACATCCGTTACACCACATTTTTTTTTTTTAGTTCTTTTTGGCTAATAGACTAGTAAGTCAGTCAACAGATCAATAAAATCAAACCTAAGCACCTGCCAGAAAATAGTCTCTAGAAGCTTGTCAGTAGGATTCTGAAATTTACAACTATACTTTCATTTTTCTGCTAAGACCTATTAGATATCTGAGGTCAGTACTGTGAACAGGTGATAATTTCAACAGGAATGTTTTTAGTGTGATTTTGATGGTCACAGAATTTATATTTAAGTGCAAATGCTGAGACAAGTGCAGGTGACATTTTCTAAGTGTTTAACTTTTGCCTATCTTTTTATGGCTAATGACATGAAAATGTTCTCCTTGAAAAAGATTAAACAATCTTTGTGGGGCTGGAGAGGCGGCTCAGGAGTTAAGAGCACGTATTGGTGCAGCAACAGACCATACGTCATGTTAGAACACAATTATCAGCCAGCTCACAACAACCTGTACCTCCAGCCCCAGGGAAAGCGACACTGAAGTCAT
The DNA here is from genome assembly GCF_907164565.1 of Psammomys obesus. Taxonomy (NCBI): domain Eukaryota; kingdom Metazoa; phylum Chordata; class Mammalia; order Rodentia; family Muridae; genus Psammomys; species Psammomys obesus. Next base: position 6,640,108 of record NW_026586662.1, on the reverse strand, counting down.
GGACACAAAATTCAGACTCACACATATATATAAATAATTTAAAAAGCCCTTAAATTATGATAAGAAACAGACATAATAAAAATAGGCATCGCTCATTTATCAGTCACTGCTATAACTGCCCTTAAATACATAATACCTTCAGCAATACGTCATGCCTCACCTTGTCTTAAATAAAGTGTGTAGGCTTATTTACATACATAGATTTTATATGAATCAGAACACTGTAGACATGCATGCCTGTGAGGAATGATAGTCATAGCTTTTTACTTAGGTACATTTGGTTACTTTTGTTTTCAATAGAAAACATTCCAGTCTTTGGTCATACCAAAAATTGGACACTCACAGAGGTTTGATTATTTCTATTTCCCCCAGCATACAATGTAAAGATGAATGTAACTTAAGAGTTTACTGTAGACAAATGTGAAAAATTATTAAAGGATTGATTCATACAAAATGCAATTTTCATATATAGCGCAGATTACACTCCCTAGTAATCTTAATTTTGTTCCTTTAGTAACAGTCTGTGTTCCTGTATCTATATTCTCTATAGACCTTGACACTCTCAAACTTGGAATTTTCATTAACCTCATCATATTCTCTAACACTGGTAAAGTTTGGTGTGTTTTATGTGTTTACTGTCCTTTGATTGGAGTTTTTTGTAGTTTTTCCACATCTTTCATCTGCACTATTTCTTTCCATGATTTTTGTGCTCTCTGAAAAGAAGTCTTTGGGTCTAAGCATGCTGGTACGGATTCTCACATGCTCCTAGTTTGTTGACTTTACATGGCTATTTTTAAGTTTTAACTTGTAAGCCAATCAGCTGAAAGCTGTAGTCCACAGTGAGTATATTAGCTCTGGAAGAAGTCATGTTCAGGAGTGGTTGACCAACCTACAATGGACTCCACATTTTTAATGTGTGCTTTTATTTGCTTATGGTTCGATGTTTTGTTTTGGAGATTTTTGTTTGTTTGTTTGTTTTTGGATGGTTTTGTTGTTATATTGAGTTTTTGTTTGTTTTTTTAGGAGGGAACCTAAAGATGGGTCCTTGAGGTGGAGAAAGAATCTGGACGGACATGAGGGAGGGGAAAAATGAAGATTGAGTGTGGTCAGCAAGGCTCTGATGGGTCTTGCCCTTCTCCCCAATTCCTTCTGCCTTGCTAAGCAATATTAGATTGCATTTCAGAAGCTATCCTGCAAAGTCTATTCCTTTATTTGGCCTCTTCCCCTTCCTGAGGTTGACTACCAAGGTCTAACTATCATAGTAGTGAAGGCTAGCAATCAAAAGCCCCCTTTGGATCACCCAATTAAGATGTCCAATTAAAATTAAACAGCTCATCTCAGCATTGGGTTTCCCTTTGTACCTTTATAAACTACCATTTCCCTATGTGCCACTTTTGTCTTCTCTCTATTCAGAGGCAATCCTTTGTTCTCTGGAGCAAAAAACCCTGCTCCCTCTTCCTTGATCCTTTCCCCTTCTCCCTCATCTTTTATCTCCTGTCTCTGTCTCTTATTCCCTGCCCTCTATAATTCTGGGGCAAATAAATCATGTTTGTGCTGAGAATTTAGGCTTGGGGGTCCTAAGTCAATACTTTTCCTTACAAAAATATGATCAAAATATATTTAAATTTAAAATTTATTTACATAATTTAAAATATAAAAAAAAAATTATTACATATAAAAAATCTGCAGTATACTCATTTTCGACCTCTAGGTTATTCTGTTTTGACTTCTGGGTTATGTATCTGAGAAAAAGCATTCTCAGGTTGAAATTTTTTAAAAATCCAGTATACTTTATTTAACTTGGTTCTTCTTTGGTTTTTACATGCTTTATATCTGCTATCTTCATTTATCTGGAATTACCTTTTGGGAGGATATAGGTAGGGATCTAATTTCTTTTTCTCCATATTAAGCAACTTTTAAAATCCCTTCTACAAATCTTAAATAATTTATTTTCTCTTATCCACATTCGATAAATACGTTGAAATTATGCCTATTCTGTTTAAGATAATATTCATGCACTTGTCATTTAATGTTTCACTGTTTACAAATTATTTGTAGCTTTCCAATTTGTTCCAATGTATGGGGCACCACACTTTGCTTTTTTGTTTTGCTTTGAGTACTGCTTTATTTTGTACCTTCTCCTTCCACATGGATTTCACACAGGTGTAGGCCTAGGTCTAGGGAATCTCTGAGTTCCTTCCCTTGTAAGGACAAGAGCTGAGACAAGGAGACAGTGAAAGTAACAGCTTTAACCCTTCTGAGATGGAAGGAGCCCAGGCTGAGAGTTTGATCATAGAATCTGGGTTCTGTTTCCTGTGGCTCTAATTCCCACTGTTGTTCCTATTTGATATACTTCCCCACATACCTATGCATATGCCCTTCTGCTGTTTCTCCTCACAGTTCTGGGAATAAAAAGACACTGTGTCAGAGAATGGGCTTTGCTCTCCTTGTTTATTGGGAGGGGAAGGTAATTCTCCTTCATTCCCCTTTCTCAGAGACCAACACTGACTGTCATTGAGAGAAAGAGTGTGATCTAACTCTTTCCTGCTGTGAGGACATGGTATCTAAATGGCCTTTTATGAGGTGGGTTGCTAGACCTGATCCAAAAATCAAAAGGAGCAACCTTGAGGCCCTCCACTGGGCCCATTTGGAGTTCAGGTTCTTTTGTTCCTCTACAGACCTTACAGTTCCAATGGCTAGAAAGTTGAGGGGCTCAGTAGCCTGAGAGATTCTCTCCTTAGAAGCCTCACAGAGTAACTAGTCTTCTATATTTCTGAGCAAGGCTGATCAGTCCATTAGGTCCTGCACAAAGGCCAGTCTAAAGAAACAGGCTCTATCTCTAAATCCTTTAGAGTAGGACAGCCTAAGAGAATTGCCTGCCTCATGACTTAGAAAGTAATGGTCTTCAAGGCTGGTCTTAAAAGTGATGAAACCAGGACACACCTTCAGGCGTGTTAATACTTGTTGAAATGGCAAGAATCATAATGTGACCTCTTTCCAATATGCCAGAGATGAGACACACAGACAGAGAGAAACAGAGACACAGAAACACACACAGAGAGAGACTGAGTCAGGGATAGGGAAAGGAAAAGGAAGAAGGAGAAGAATTTTAAGCATCACTTGAGTTTTATGTGTGAAGAATTATGGGCGTGTCTCTCTGAGCTGCAGGTCTGTGATGAAGTGTTGAATTGAGCCAAAAAATTACAGTATTCATGCTAGCCTTTAAGTATGCTTTCCTCTAGAGCACTTAAGAGATATTATATCCATAAATATGTGACAAACAGAATAGTAAAATTAAAAAAATAGTAAATACATAAAAAATAAGCAGGTCAATGGCCACAATATGTACTGTTTGGAACCCTCTGGGCTTTCTTGACCAATATCCCATTCAGTGCACTAAGAAAACTGCTCAATAGCCTATGATTTCTTTTGACTCTTAAGATTAGTTATATTCAAATTCAAATAACTATGAGGATGCAAAAAAAATTAACTGAAAATTCCACATTTGGAAAAATTGGAAAAGAACTTACTCTTCTGAGCAAATACTTTTATACATAATTTTTATTTTTTATATTATTTAGAGTTTATTTACTTTGTATCCCAGCTGTAGTCCCCTCCCTCATTCCCTCCCAATCCCACCCTTTATCCCTTATCTCCTCCCTGTCCCTCTCTAAGTCCACTGAAAGGGGAGTTCCTCCTCCCCTTCCATATGACCCTATTTTATCAGGTCTCGTCAGGACTGGCCACTGAGTAAATATTTTATATAGCATTTCTGAACTTATAAGGTACCATCTTGGTATGGAATACAGTCTTGGAACTCATTGTAAGAAAAGAACTACTTGGTAGTTGATGGCTGCTGGGAAAGAGAGAGTCAGTTTTTTTGTTTTTTTTTTTTTTTTTTTTTTTTTTTTTGTGGTCACTGATAGGTAATCTGGGCTCCAGTGGCAGGCCCCACATCCATGGACTCACAGGCAACACTAGTTGAACTCAGTGAGTTTTGTTTTAAGAGGACATCAAAGTGAATATAATATAATATAAAAGCATTCAAAATTAAGTACAGTGGGTATTCAATTCTATCTTCTTGATGTTTTACCTTTTAATAAATCATTGGTTTCTCTGGAGTCTTTTTGTAGGACACATGTATCAATAGTTACATTGAGTTCAATTTTTAAATACATTTTATTACACTTACTCTTAATAATAAATTCATTACAGGTTAAAATACAAAAAAAAAAAACCCTATACTTTAAATATCCTACAGCTTTAGGCAAAACCTACTCATAAGAGTGATGTCCTTTTTATATTTCTTAATTTTTTAAATTATTTTAAAACAAAACATCTAGACTTGGATATCCATATCTGAATTTGTAGACTTTTTATTGGGAAGGGGGAAGTATTTTAAAAGACTTTAAGTATTTGTAGATATTTTTCTTTGGCCTTACACCGAAGCCTAACAATTGTTGTGTCCCAAGAGATCTTCGTGATAAAGAATATCCATCTCTGTTCATATTATATGTTAATAATTCATATAAATATATACTGTTGTACCTTGTATTTAGATGTATTTTTGAGACAGGAATTCTATATCTTGCATCAAATATTCAAATGTTATTAATTTATTGGGCTACTATATCTTCCAAATACTCACACATGTATTATAGCATCCTTTATTATATCACTCCTTAGTATGAAGCAGAAATGCTCCATACCCAGATCCTATTTTATTATGAAAATCATTCAAGAGATTTTACAGTAGAGATGCATAATAAAGCATGCAATTCCATTACTTCTTTAAAGCTATTCTTGAGTGAGATTGTACCTTTCCTACCTCCTTGGCATTTCTTGATTTTGGTTAGAAATTTTACTTGCATAGATTTTGTGTCATAAAATCAAAAGTCAACCCAGTGAAAAAGGTAAATATACTAGTATTAGTATTAAAATGGTAATTTGGTTTCACTGATCAACGCAATCTATTAAATGTTCAAAGTTTTTCTTTGAAAACCATAGGTATGTAAAATGACTTAATACAATGATTTTCATTAATAGGTCTGAACACATTGAAAAAAAAAAGAGCTACTGTTATGTTTGTGGATTGCATCGACTATTCTCAACTAAACTGTCTATTATGTGTTCACTTTGTTTATCTGTGGGCAGGTTGATAACTCACTTATTGGAATAAATAGCAGGGATGGTGTTTAATCTCAGTGACTCATCAAAACATGACTTCTCTATCTTATTTCTAGAACCATCCTTACTGGCTTTTTTTCATACCTTATATTTTAGTTATTGCCATTAGACTGGAACTACTTATTTTGAAATGAAATAAAGATGAACAAAGTATGTAAAGCAAAGTAAATTGTTGCAGAAATTGATGTGTCTTTAATGGACAAATCTGTTTGAGCATTCTAGGCTGGTATAAACTTGAATTACATCAGAACTAGATTTTACAGCTAAACCAGTCATTGACAACATTGTAAATTTGTAGGGTATCTTCATTTGTCTCTAGCTAAATCTAAAATAAAGTAAAATAAATTTGTGTGTTATTACACGATTGAAGTCAAAACACTAGTAGACAGTTAAAATTGTTGTTGTATTAATGATAAACATAAAAATAAGAGTAACTGGATAGGGACGATGACTCTGTGGGTACCTGGTTTCGGGGTGAACATAAGGACTTGAATTCTAATCTTCCTCATACAACCAAAATTTAGTGGAGTTACACACCTGTAGCACCAGTGTTAAAAGCAAAAGCAGGAAGATCCTGGCGACCCGCCTGCCAGTGAGCATGGACAAAGTGTCAAGTTTCAGATTCGGAGACCTTGTTCCGAACATTAAAATGAAGAGAGATAGAGGGAGATGCCAGATATTGACCTCTGGCCCCTTCATGTTACAAACCACAAGTACATGCCACATACATACACACAGAGAGTGAATAATAAGGATAATAGTAATAACTAAGGTGAAACGTTTGTAATAAGTGAGGTGCTCTGGTAAGACTACTGCACATACTGGTTGATAAATAAATGTGGTAGGTACTTTGTTATCTCTAAGATTAACAGATAAAGATGCTAAAGCTTAAAGTATGCTTCTACCTTGTTCAAGGTCATAAAGCTGATGAATGGCTCACCTAAAATTTTAGTCCAGTGTTTGATTAAAGAACATCCCCGTGAATGCTGAAGTAATGCTGAATGTCCCGTCTTCATATCCTTCATATCTAACCTCCCAATGTAACATTTCACACATTTTCATCCATGTTTATATGGTTTGAGATATATAAGTGGCCGCAAAACTCAGTGATTCTCTATATGTGCTAACTGATCTTTTCAAAAATTAAATATGTAATGTTCTCCACTCACCTGTTACTGGCTCTGAGTGTAGGAACAGATGGCATGCCAGGGAATGCGCAGTGTATGCAGTCATTCTGGATGAAAATAAATGGGGACCTTAAAGTTAAAAAGCAATGTGACGTGAGAAGCGACGCTGCCCTTTTCCTCTCATTTTCAGGGAATTATTTGCTGTGTAACCAAATCATAAATGGTATTCTAACAAATTTGTCATAATTTGACCATGATCATAGACATGAACAGGTATTTGTTCAGATGAGTTAAGTTGAATGGCAGTGCATCTGGCAAATCAATTGCTTTTGTTATGTGCCTGTCTTGCTCCCATCATCTGGGCAGTTTGAGGGATGGACAGACCACTTCAAAGGTTAATCCTCTGAGAAACTAAAAATGTTCATTCATTATCCTTTATTAAGGAATCAATATGCTTCACTTTTTAGCATATTGATTCCTTAATAGATATGTTCACTTTTTAGCATATTGACTCCTTAATATATATATATATATATATATATATATA
>NW_026586662.1:6566548-6633147 GCF_907164565.1 Psammomys obesus | reverse complement strand
GGGGGGGGGGGGGGGGAACCAAGATGGCAGCGCCGGGAGAGCACTGTGTCTGAGAAGCAGGACAACACACTCCATGCAGCGACCAGGACACTGAACTCTGGGCCCTAAAATTACAGCAATAGTGTTTCCCAGGTGAGGGGAGGCGCCCACAGCGTGGGAATCGGTTGGGTTCACTCTCGGGCCAGAACTCAGAAGAGATCCCAGGTAATGCTGGCTTTGGGTCTCCCGGCTGGAGCCGCAGGCCTGCGTGTCCTGATCACTTTCCCAGGCTGATCTGTGGGCACAAGGGTGCCAGAGACTGGGAATTGCAGTCGAAAGAAAACCCCACGGGGAAGGAAAGTTGCCAGACTGATCACAGGTCACCCAGTCTTTCCCTGGAAAGTTTCCAGGATCACAGGTACCCGCCGCCATCACAACTGAGCTCCCACCGCACATGAAGAGCAGCTGTGCGCCCAGCTCAAAATCCCTACTCCCTCTTCGGAGGAGGCAGGAGGCATCCAGCAGAACCGGCCACAGACCACATTGTCTGTACCCCAACCCGAGATTGGGCTGAGAAAACCAAATCCTTTCAGGCACTCCCCCAAACGCCGCCATAACCCTGCCATGGCGGAGAAGAAGGATAAAGAGGCGCACAGCGGCTTCACAGTGCCAGAACTCCAGTGCCGCTGGCTGCTCCTAGCAAACAAACTACAGCTCAGGATCTGGGACTGTGGTCACACAACACGTCCTGAGACTCTCCCGGGTCCAGTGCAATAAGGTCTAGCACCAAGTCCTAACACTGGTGGCCCCCAAGACCCCTGGCAGAGAAACCCCAGCTCAGGATCAGGATCGGAACTGAGAAGTCCCAACCCCTTCTGGCACTCCCCTGAGAGCACTGCCATAAGCTTGCCCTAGCAGAGGGGAAGGTCAGAGGGGAAGGACAGAGAGGCAGCCAGCCACAGGACACAGCACCCTCTCTCCAGCTCACCCAGCGGCCCCTAGCAGAGAAACCCAAGCTCTGGATCTGAGGACACTCAACCCTACCTGGTACTCTTTCGGGATCAGCAAACATAGGTTCTACCGCCAGGCAGCTTTTGGCAGAGAGATCTGGGCCAGGAATCTGGGATTGAGAACACTCAACCTAACTCTTTCCCGTGCTACCCCGGGACCAGTCAACATAACCCCTCCTGGCAGAGGGAAAGGACAGAGAGGCAGCACACAGGAAAGGTGGACACCGAGTCCTGTGACCACAGAGTCACAGAGCTGACTGTTAGCCTACCCACGCATTTCCACGGCAGGACCAAATCAGAGAGTAGAGAGCAACTAGTTGCATTCCAACTAGTCCTGCAAGAGAGTGAATGAGCCTTCTAGGGAGAGTTTGCCCCAGACCCAGGGCCTCTCCACAGAAGCAACCAGACGAGATCCCTGCCACCCACACCCCTAGTGTGGGCATCATAGGGATGCTTGGGATAGCGACCCCAATGTTGAAAACTCTGCCTTGTGGGTCCACCAGTGTAATCCAGGCAAAAAATTCCTGGATCTCAAACAGAACTGCATAATAGTGGCCTGCAGGCCACTGCAATAGTCAGAGAATCCGCGCATGCACACTGCACCCGCTAAAAGCGCATGCTAATAGTGCCAGCATCACATTCTTTACTTAGGCAAAACTGAAACCACAATGCACAATCCCAAACATGTGAATCTCTCTCATCTTCCTGAAAAAACAGTCCAGAAAACAGAAAGAGACGATCATAGCCCGAACTACAAACTCAAGGAACAAACAGTGAGGGTTATAAATAACCACATGGCTAGAGGCAGACATAAGAATACACCTAACAAAAATCAGGAAATAATGATCTCACCAGCAACTCCACAAACCAATGGACACTTCAATTCACTAGATATACAAGAAAACGACCTCAAAACTATGTTTCTCCAGTTATTAGAGGCCCATAAAGATGAAATGAACAAAGCCCTCAGAGAAATAGGCAAAGAAATGGAGATGAACAAAGAGGAAACAAATAGAGCTCTCAGAGAAATGACCACGAAAATTGAGACAAGCAAAGAAGAAATGAACAAAGCTCTCATAGAAATACAGGCAATTATACCCAAAGAAGTAGAGGCACAATTAGTGATACATAGAGAGGAAATGGACAAAAAAATAGAAGCTGTCATTGAAAAGCAGGAGTCCACATTCAAACAGATGAAGGAAATGGTGCAAGACATGAAAACAGAATTAGAATCAATAAAGAAAACACAAATAGAGAAAAACCAGGACCTGGAGAACATAGAGAAAAGATTAGGAACTACAAAGGTAAGCATCACCAACAGAATACAAGAGATGGAAGAAAGAATCTCAGGAGCTGAAGATACACTTGTGGAAATTGACACATCTCTCAAAGAAAAAATAAAATCAGAAAAGTTCCAAACACAAAACATCCAAGAAATCAAGGACACCATGAAAAGACAAAATTTAAGAATAATAGGAGTAGAAGAAAAAGAAAACATCAGGCTCAAAGTCCGGAAAATATTTTCAAGAAATTGTAGAAGAAAACTTTCCCAACTTAAAGAAGGAGATGGCCATAAACATACAAGAGGAAAACAGAACACCGAGTAGACTATACCAGAAAAGAAATTCTTCACGTCACATCATAGTCAAAACACTGAACCTACAGAACAAAGAAAAAATTCTAAAAGCAGCAAGGGAAAAAAGCCAAGTAACATATGAAGGTAGACCTATCAGAATCACACCAGATTTCTCAGCAGAAACTATGAAAGCCAGAAGGGCCTGGACACAAATCATACAGTCCTTAAGGGACCACAGATTCCAAACCAGACTACTATACCCAGCAAAACTTTCCATCAACATAGACGGAGAATTCAAGATATTCCAAGACAAAACCAAATTTAAACAATATCTACATAGTAACCTAGCTCTACAGAAGTTACTAGAAGGGAAACTCCAAACCAAAGAAAATAACTACATCTAAGGAAATAGAGGAAATAGATAACTACACAACAAAAACAACAAAACAAAAGAATACAAGCAATGAAACTCAGTGACACCATCAACCCCACATCAAAAGTAAGTAACAATTGTTGGTCTCTAGTATCTATCAACATCAACGGACTCAACTACCCAATAAAAAGACACAGACAAACAGAATGGTTGAGGAAACAGGATCCAACATTCTGTTGCATCCAAGAAACACACCTATGCAACAAAGATAAACACTACCTCAGAGTAAAAGGCTGGAAAAATGTTTTTCAAGCAAATGGTTCCAGAAAACAAGCGGGAGTAGCCATCCTAATATCTAATAAAATAGACTTTCAACCCAAGTTAATCAAAAAAGATAAGGAGTGCCACTATATTCTCATCAAAGGAAAAATCCACCAAGAGGACATCACAATTTTGAATATCTATGCCCCAAATACAAGAGCACCTACATTCGTAATGAAACAATATTAAAGGTTAAATCACACATTGATCCTAATACCTTAATAGTGGGAGACTTCAACACTCCACTCTCACAAGGGACAGATCGACTAGACAGAAAACAAATAGGGAAATAAAAACACTTACAGAGTCCCTAAATCAAATGGACCTAATAGACGTCTACAGATCTTTTCATCCAAACTCAAAAGAGTATACCTTCTTTTCAGCACTGCATGGAACCTTCTCCAAAATAGACCATATAGTTGGTCATAAAGAAAGCCTCAAAAGATACAAAAAGATTGAAATAATCCCTTGTATTCTATCTGACCACCATGGACTAAAGATGGACGTCAACAACAACAGAAACAACAAAAAGCCGACACGCACATGGAAACTGAACAACTTGTTACTCAATGACAGCTGGGTTAAGGAAGAAATAAAGAAAGAAATTAAAGACTTCCTAGAATTCAATGAAAATGAAGGCACAACATACCCAAATTTATGGGACACATTAAAAGCAGTGCTCAGAGGAAAATTTATAGCACTAAGTGCCTTCAAGAAGAAATTTGTAACATCACATACAAGCACCTTAATGGCCCAACTGAAAACCCTAGAAAAAAAAAGAAGCAGATACACTGAAGAGGAGCAGACGGCTGGAAATAATCAAACTCAGGGCTGAAATCAATCAATTAGAAACAAGTAAAACTATTCAAAGAATCAATGAAACAAAAAGCTGTTTTTTTTTTAGAAAATCAACAAGATAGACAAACACTTAGCCAAACTAACTAAAAAGCAGAGAGAATCGATCCAAATCAGCAAAATCAGAAATGAAAAGGGTGAAATAACTACAGACACTGAGGAAATTCAAACAATCATTAGGTCATACTACAAAACCCTATATGCCACAAAATTTGAAAATCTAAATGAAATGGACAATTTTCTTGATAGATTCCATCTTCCAACATTAAGTCAAGATCAGGTAGAAATGCTGAATAGCCCTATATCCCCCAAGGAAATTGAAGCAGTCATTCACAGTCTCCCCTCCAAAAAAAGCCCTGGGCCAGATGGTTTCAGCGCAGAATTCTACCAGACCTTCAAAGAAGTGCTAACACCAATTCTCCTCAAACTATTCCACAAAATAGAAACAGAAGGTACATTACCAAACTCATTCTATGAAGTGACAGTCACCCTGATAACTAAATCACACAAAGACCCAACAAAAAAAAAAAAAGAAAACTTCAGACCTATCTCTCTTATGAACATTGACGCAAAAATACTCAAGGAAATACTTGCAAACCGAATCCAAGAACACATCAAAGATATCATCCACCATGACCAAGTAGGCTTCATCCCAGGCATGCAAGGGTGGTTCAGCATACGGAAATCCATCAATGTAATCCACCACATAAACGAACTGAAGGAGAAAAACCACATGATCATCTCCTTAGATGCTGAAAAAACATTTGACAAAGTCCAACACCCGTTCATGTTTAAAGTCTCGGAGAGATCAGGGATACAAGGCACATATCTAAACATAGTAAAGGCAATATACAGCAAGCCTATAGCCAATATCAAACTCAATGGAGAGAAACTTAAATCAATCCCACTGAAATCAGGGACAAGACAAGGCTGCCCACTCTCTCCATACATCTTCAACAAAGTACTTGAAGTCCTAGACAGAGCAATAAGACAACTAAATGAGATCAAGGGGATACAAGTCGGAAAGGAAGAGATCAAAGTGTCACTATTTGCTGATGATATGATAGTGTATATGAGCGACCCCAAAAATTCAACCAGAGAACTCCTCCAGCTGATAAACACCTTCAGCAAAGTGGCAGGATGGAAAATCAACTCAAAAAAATCAGAAGCCCTCCTGTATACCAAAGACAAAAGGGGCGAGAAAGAAATTAAGAAATTAACAATCACAATAGCCACTAATAACATAAAGTACCTTGGGGTGACACTAACCAAGCAAGTGAAAGACCTGTTTGAGAAAAACTTCAAGTCTCTGAAGAAAGAAATTATAGAAGATATCAGAAGATGGAAAGATCTCCCGTGCTCATGGATTGGTAGGATTAACATTGTGAAAATGGCCATCCTGCCAAAAGCAATCTACAGATTCAATGCAATTCCCATCAAAATACCAACTCAATTCTTTACAGACCTTGAAAAAAAGATTCTCAGCTTCATATGGAGAAACAAAATACCCATAATCTCCAAAACAATCCTGTATAACAACAGAACATCTGGAGGTATCTCCATCCCCGATCTCAAGCTGTACTACAGAGCAATAGTAATAAAAACTGCATGGTATTGGCATAAAAACAGAAAGAAGGATCAATGGAACCTAATGAAGACCCAGAAATAAACCCACACACCTATGAATACTCGACAAATTTTTGACAAAGATGCCAAAACCATACAGTGAAAAAAAGACAGCATCTTCAACAAATGGTGCTGGTCCATCCAACTCGATGTCTACATGCAGAAAAATGAAAATAGAGCTATATTTATCACCCTGCACAAAACTAAAGTCCAAGTGGATCAAAGACCTCAACATAAAACCAGATACTCTAAATCTGTTAGAAGAAAAAGTGGGGAACAGCCTAGAACTCATTGGCACAGGAGACAACTTCTTGAACAGAACACCAACAACACAGGGTCTAAGAGTAACAATCAATAAATGGGACCTCATGAAACTGAAAAGCTTCTGTAAAGGAAAGGACACAGTCATCACAACAAAATGACAGCCTACAGATTGGGAAAGAATCTTCACTAACCCTTTATCTGACAGAGGGTAATATCAAGTATATACAAAGAACTAAAGAAGCTGAAAAGCAGCAAACCAAGTAATCCAATTAAAAAATGGGGAACAGAGCTAAACAGAGAATTCTTGACAGAGGAATAGTGAATGGCAGAGAAACACTTGAAGAAATGCTCAACCTCATTAGCCATTAGGGAAATGCAAATCAAAACGACCCTGAGATTTAACCTCACACCCATCATAATGGCCAAGATGAAAAACTCAAGTGACAACACATGCTAGAGAGGTTGTGGAGAAAGGGGAACCCTCCTCCACTGCTGGTGGGAATGTAAACTGGTACAACCACTTTGGAAATCTATCTGGCGCGTTCTCAGACAATTAGTGATAGTGCTTCCTGAAGACCCAGCTATACCACTGCTAGGTATATACCCAAACTTTGCTCAAGTACACAAAAGGGATACTTGCTCAACCATGTTTATAGCAGCTTTATTTGTAATAGCCAGAACCTGTAAACAACCCAGATGTCCATCAAAGGAGGAATGGATACAAAAATTGTGGTATTTTTACACAATGGAATACTACTCAGCAATCAAAAAGGAGGAAATCATGAAATTTGCAGGCAAATGGTGGGATCTAGAAAAGATCATTCTGAGTGAAATGTCACAGAAGGAGAAAGACAAACATGGTATATATAGACCTATAAGATATGACAAACATAATGAAATCTATACACCTAAAAATGATAATCAAGAGAGCGGACATGGGGTAAGATGATCAATCCTCGTTTAGAAAGACAGATGGGATGTTCATTGAACGTATGACAGCAGTCTACTGAGGGTTTCTGAAAGACTCTAACAAGCAGTGCTTTCAAAGCAGATACAATGACTCATGACCAAACCTTTGGCGGAGTACAGGGAATCATATGAATGAAGGGGAGTTAGTTTGATGGGGAAAGGATAGGAGCTCCACAAAGACCAAATATATCTGAGCACAGGGTCTTTTCTGAGACTGATATTCAACCAAGGACCATGTTTGGATATAACCTAGAACCTCTGCTCAGATGTAGCCTGTGGTAGCTCAGTAACCAATTGGTTTCCCATAGTGAGGGGAACAAGGACTATTTCTAACAGGAACTCAATGGCTGGCTCTTTGACCTCCCCACCCCCCAAGGGAGGAGCAGTCCTATTAGGCCACAGAGGAGGGCTTTGCAGCCAGTCCTGAAGATACTTGATAAAACAGGATTGGATGAATGGGGAGGAGGTCCCCCCTATTAGTGGACTTGGAAAGAGGCACAGTAGAGATGAGGAAGGTAGGGTGGGATTGGGAGGGAATGAGGGAGCGTGATACAGCTGGGATACAGAGTTAATAAAATGTAACTGATAAGAAAAAAATAAAATTAAAAAAATAACAAAAAAAAGAACTCTTACAGCTCTTGCAGAGGACCTGAGTTCAAATCCTAGCATCATGCCAGGTACCTCAAAACCTCCTGTAACTTCAGCTCCAGGGGAAACCAGCTGCCCATGATCTCTACAGAGACCTACACTCACGTGTATGTACCCTACACCCAAAACATATCCATATACGTAAGCTTTAAAAATTAAACCTTGTTGAATTTGAAAAAAAAAAAAAAAAAAGAAAATTTCACAGCCTGTGCCATCCCCAACAGTCCCATGATATGTTCCAGATTTGCAGGTTGCCATGACTCTAGACTAGTGAATTTACCAGATCTGATTTTACCCAAGTTGTCTCTATACCTCCAGGTCAAGCTCCAGTTTCATAGCTCCTGGACCAGTACACCGATGTAGGCTAGAATCCCATATCAAAAATATATAACCAGCAAAATAAGTCCACATGTGCAGGTCATACTACAAAAACACAAACAATATGAATACCCAAGACAACATGCCACTTCACAAAAAAAAGAAAGACCTCCACTACTTCTATTGAAATGTTCTCAAATTAAAACTACCTAGATGAATGGGGATTGAGCATCACAAGAGGGAAAAAATAGGGAACAGGACAGAAGCCAACCACAGAAGGCCTCTGAAAGGGTCTACCCTGCAGTGTATCAAAGCAGATATTGAGACTTACTGCCAAACTTTGGGCAGAGTTCAGGGAGTCTTATGAAAGGAGTTAGAAATAGTAATACCTGGAGATGACAGGAGCTCCACAAAATTTGAACATGGGGTCTTTTCTTAAACTGATATTCCAACCAAGGACCATTCATGGATGTAACCTACAACCCCTGCACAGATATAACCCAAGGCAGTTCAGTGTCCAAGTGGGTTCCATAGAAATGAGAACAGACTGTCTCTGGCATGAACTGATTAGCCTGCTCTTTGATCACCTCCCCCTGAAGGGGGAGCAGCCTTACCAGGTCACAGAGGAAGACAATGCAGCCAATCCTGATGAGACCTGATAGACTAGGATGAGAAGGAAGTGGAAGAAGACCTCTGCTATCAGTAGAGGAGGAGGATGGGTAGAGTAAGGAGAAGAAGATTAGGGTTGGGAGGGGAGGGGAGGCAGGAGGGAGCCATAGGGGGTGGGGGAATACAAAGTGAATAAACTGTAATTAATAAAAATAAAAATGAATTTAAAAAAACCAAGGAACCCCCCAAAAAATCTACCTAGATGAAACTTGGGACAAAAATTTTATGAAAGAATTACAAATTGCATTGAAGTGTTTCAGAGAATAAAAGAAGGCATAAACACATTCAGTGATTGTAAAAAAACCAAAACAAAACAAAAAAAACAATAAATAAATAAAACTGAAAAAATACCCTGGGTGATATCCAAGAAAACACAAATCCATGGGTAAATGAAATGATGACAATCCAGGATCTGAAAATTGAATTCAAATAGAAATGAAATAGAAATATCAAAGAAAATTTAGGCTGAAATGAAGCTAAAACTGAAGAAAACAAAACAAAACAAAACCCTGCAGTATACTAATTTAAAAACTCAAGGAATCATTACCAGTAGAATGGATCAAGCAGAAAACAGACTATCATGGCTTGAAGATAAAGCAGAATAACTGTAGCACTCATTTAACAAAACTGATAATTTTTTTTAAACACACAAAATGAATTTACAAGAATTTAGCACCCCCAAAATAGTAATTCTATTCATTTCTGCCATAGAACAACAAAAATCTCAGGTCAATAGCATTGACCAGAATCTTCAACAAAAGTCATAGAAGAAATATTTCCCCAAATTAGGAGGACATGCCCGTACACATAACAAGAAAAACATAAAGAAACAAGACCAGAAAGGAAACTCCCCCATCATGTTCTGTAGTTAAACAGAAACTAGGCAAAACAAAAGGTGTTGCAAACACAAGATTAAAACTATAAATAACATATAAAAGAAAGCCCATCATAAATGAAAACCTTAAAATCCATAAAAGGCTGAATAATTGTACACAAAGTTCTAAAAGACCATATCCCAACTAGGATTACTGTACTCAGCAAAATAATCTGTAATAGTTGAAGGAGGCAGAAGAGCCTCCCATGATCAACAGCTGCCTGCTTGAGACCACTCAACAGAAAGAAACTCATTCTGGTACATTAAGCTTAATTACTCATGGTTGGAGAGGTCAGACGCTACAAGAATATCTGCCACTGTGATTTTTGTACACCTTCAATGTAACCCTGAAGTTTAGAGATTAGTTAAAATCACCCAAAGATTGGCCAGAAAGATTACAAGAGCCAGAGGACCAGAATGTCTGCTGCTGCTGCTGATGTGTTTTCTAGACAAAACAGAAAAGGTGCACCAAGAAATCAGAACAATAATGGCTACTTAAACAAGGCCTACAAAATAACAGCACTAGTTGCCATGCTGAAGTGGAGGGGAAAATTTCACAAGGCCCCATTCCAAGATGAAGAATTACAGGCAATTAGTTTTGCTAAGTGGTGAAGAATTAAACAGATTTCTCCAGGAAAATGTTCCTTTATATGGAGCGAGCAAGTGAAGTCCTGAGTGAATGTGCATTGCTTGACATGGTCCTAGCTATGTCAAAAACCCAAAGGTCCCATGTGAGTGACTGGGCAAATCTTAGAGTGATTGTATCTCAGTAGTATATAGAGTCTTTTGGGTATACACACAAAAGAAATATAATGGCAAAAATGGCATAGCTCTAATTCTAGCTTTTTGAGGAACTTCCACACTGATTTCCACAATTATACATTTTGTTCTATGATCCATTTTAAGTTAATTTTTGAAAGGCATATTTTTTGTTGCTTCAGTCACCATTATTATCATGCTGAGTTTTATTAACCTTTATCTGGTATGTTGTTGTTCCTTTGTTCCTAGACCAATTTTTTTACTTTATTTCTTTTTTAATTCTACCTTTTTATTAATATTATTATTATTTGCAGCTGATTCACTTTGTATCCCAGTTGTAGCCCCCTCCCTCCTCTGCTTCCTATCCCACCTCCCTTGCTCCTTCTCCCCTATCCCTCTCTCCTAGTTCACTGATAGGGGAAGTCCTCCTCCTCTACCATCTGACCCTAATCTATCAGTTCCTATCAGAACTGTCTGGATCCTCCTCCTTTGTGGCCTGGTTAGGTTGCCCCACCGGAGAGAAGTGATCAAGGAGCAGGCAACTGAGTTCATGTCAGAGACTGTCTCTTCTCTCCCTAGTAGGGAACCCATTGGAGACTGAGCTGTCTATGGGCTACATCTAAGCAGGGGGTCTATGTCCTCTCTATGTACAGTCTTCACTGCCAGTGGGGAGAGTACTTTATGTCTTAAATTAATTTAATTTTTTTTAAAAAAAATAAGTTGTGTATATTTGTGCAGTTCAGTTTCTGAGATCTCTGTTCTCTTCCACTGGTATATTTGTTTATTACTCAGCAATTTTCTCACTATTGTGATAACAGTAACTTTATACTAAAGCTAAGTTGCTTCATTTCTCTGGTTTTGCAGTTTGTCATGATAAACCTGTTATGTCCTCTGGTTTTGTGATTTTGTGTGAATTTCAATCCCTACTTTTGAATATAAATGAGAAATCCCAAGTGCAAGAAGCCAAGATTTGGTGTTCTTATTATCACGTGGCCACTCATTCATGAACTTGTCTTATTTTATAACAGATAACATGAAACTTATTGAATGTTTTTCCATTTCTAATTACACTACTATAAAAGATATTGTTTTTATTGTACACAGCTTCAAGTTGTATAGATTGATTTTCAAAAATGATAGGGTACAAAATGAAACCAGATTTGAATCCTAAGGGTATGTCTGTGTCTTTAACTGCTGAGATGTATACACATCTTTACATATTACTAGACTTGGTTATCTACCACCTCATCAAATATTTTGTCTGAGTTCAAGAGAGATACTTGTTTGTAAACATATTTACATACATTTCCTTTGCTTTCTAAGAAAGTGATTCCTGCATTTATTTCATGAGATAAATAAATACTTTTCTCAATTTTTTTATGTTTGCTCAATATTTTTAGATTTTCTTTTTTAAAATGTCACATACAACAAAGCAATAAAGCCTAGAAGTTTCTTTTTATGACAGGAGTTAGAGTAAATTATGATAATTTTTATATAATTAGTATTGCTACTAATTTCTGACTTAATTAGTTTTTCAAACAAGTATTCTTTTTATTTTAAACCTCTTAAACACTGAGGTATTTTATGATCACCCATGAAATGTCTATTTTGATGAACATACTATGTGTTCTTGAAAAGCATATACATTTTTCAATGTTGCTCAAATAGTAACTATGTCCTGTACCTAGTAATATCTCATAGTTACCTTTTACTGGATTTCTGATGCCACATCATCTCAATAACAAGGTCTCTTGTAAGGTCACAATATAAAAATTACATGCTCACAATTAGCTACTGCAGTCCATTACTTCTGTGTCAACTGTGTGTTGGTAAAAACTAGCCTCAGGACCTCAGCTAAGACAGGAGTGCTCACGAGCACCAGCTGTGTCTAACAACATCGTTGCTTTTAGCAAAGGGTAATGGATACACAGTGTGACAAGTTCTCTATGCAGTAAGACCCAGGACAACAGACCTCCATGGATAATTGGTAAGTATTTAACTATTATGAGTATGGTAAAATAGAAAACGAAAATCACAGGAACTTCAAAATTAAGCATGGAGCTTTTCTTCTAAAAGAAATATAGGCTGACACAGGCAAAGGAAGGAGAGAAGGACTTCCCCTATCAGTGGACTTGGGGAGGGGTATGTGTGAAGGAAGGGGGAGGGAGGGTGGGACCAGGAGGGGAGGAGGGAGGGGCTTATGGGGGGATACAAAATGAATAAAGTGTAATTAATAAAAATAAAATAAAATTAAAAAAAAAGAACATGCAGATGCATTTAAATTCTTGCCGTAAATGTAAGTTTTGGACCAAGCAATGTGCTTATGAATGTTTGTCATTATAAAAATAAAAAGTTCAATTATACAAACTAAGCATTCAGAGATTACGTTACTTCCAGAGAATGCTTCATCAAGGCAGGGTGTATCCATTTATTGTTGAAACTTACTTTCCTTCATTGTAGTCTTAAAGGTTCCTGTATAATTATAATTGTTACATAAGCATTTCCCTCCCATGACACTGGAATCTCCACAAGAAAATGTCTGTGTTTCTCGTATTATTATCTCCCCCACGCTCAACATGGTTTTTTTCATGGTTGTGACTATTTATTAAGTCGTCTTGGAATGAGTGAGTTTGAAAGCACAGAAAAAAAATGAATGGAATTATCTAAATTCCTAACACTGCAAATAAATCAAATAAAACCTAGAAAATAGCACTTTCAAAATTTTGCCACTCTTTTTTCTACTTGTTACACATATTCTCTATCATACTGTTCTTACTTAACAAAACAATGTGTCTCCTCCATACTAATATAAATGCTAAATGAAAATTTGTACTGTTTTAAATTTAATTTTATTTATATATTTATGTATTACAATTTATCCACTTTGTATCCCCACTGCAGCCCCCTCCTTAGTCTCCTCCCAGTCCCACCCACCCTCTGTATTCTCCTCCTATGTCCTTTCCCTAGTCCTCTGATAGTGGAGGTCCTCCTCCCTTTCTATCTGACCCTAGCTTTATCAGATCTCATCAAGGCTGGCTGCATCATCTTTCTCTGTGACCTGGCAAGGCTACATTTCCCAGTGGAAGGTGATCAAATATCTGGCCACTGAGTTCATGTCAGAGACAACTACGGTACTCCTTACTAGGGAACACACTTGGAAACTGAGCAGCCAATGGGCTTTCTTTGAACAAGGGGCCTAGGTCCTCTTGATGCATGGTCCTTGGTTGGAGTATTGGTCTCTGCAGAGCCCCATGGGCCCAGGTATTTTGGCTCTGTTGTTCTCCTATGGAGTTTCTGTTCCCTCCAGGTCTTTATACCTTCCTCTTCTTCCATAAGGATCTGGCAAGCCTCCCAAGGTTTGGCTATGAGTCTCAGTATCTCCTTCGATACCCTGGTGGCTAGAATCTTTCAGAGGTCCTCTGTGGAAAGCTCCTGTCTTGTTCCTTGTATTTTCCTACTTCTGATATCTATTCTGTTTGCCCTTCTAAATGAGGATTAAGTATCTTTCCTAGGAGGTGGCTATAGATTTTAGTATGTTTATCCTATACTATGTGACTAATATCCACTTATAAGTGAGTATATACCATGTGTGTCTTTCTGCTTCTGGGTTACCTCACTCAAAATGATCTTTTCTAGTTTCCACCATTTGCCTGCAAACTTCATGATTTCCTTGTTTTTAATTGCTGAGTAGTATTCCATTGTGTAAATGTACCACACTTCTCCATCTATTCTTCCATTGAGGGACATCTAGGTTGTTTCCAGATTCTGGATATTACAAATAAAGTTGCTATGAACATAGTTGAGCAAATGTCTTTATAGAATGGTGAGGTATCTTTTGGGTATATGCCTAGGAGTGGTATAACTGGATCTTGAATTAGCACTATTCCTAATTTTCTAAGAAAACACCAGATTGATTTCCAATCTGGTTGTACAATATTACATTCCCACCAGCAATGGAAATGCGAATCAAAACGACCCTGAGATTTCACCTAACATCCATCAGAATGGTTAATATCAAAAACTCAATGGATGATGCATGTTGGAGAGGATGTGGAGAAAGGGAAAATCTGTAGTTTACAATGTTCAATTTATAATTTTTCCATATTCACTTCATAGATTACTGGAACAAATATGAGATTTGTCTTTGTTAGAATGTTTTTATGGTTGTTATGATAAGAAATATGAGAAACGACTTTATTATTATGGGTGTTTAAAGTATTATTTTTAAATTTTGAAAAGTTTTTTTATTTTATTTTATTTTGAATGTATTACTTATAGTGCCTCTGTAACATACAATTAGTTCCCTTTTAAAAACAGTCAAGATTTCCTTAAGATATATATAAAACTGGTAATATATATAAGTTGTAAAATATAAATATAAAATTACAGATTATAGATTTCAATTAAAAGACAATTTTTATTTTAGCTTTATTTAAAACCACATGATTAAAATCAATCAGAATGAAAAATTTTGGATATTTGTTCTCAGTGTTAATTGGCTTTTGTATGGTACTTTGTGTTTTTCAACGTACAGTAAGTATAGTGAATGCTATAGAAAGAAAAGTTCTTCAGGCTTCAGCTGCTGTTTAGGATGGAATGCACACAGATTAGAAAGTGTTTCGACTCTTCAAGATGATTGTGTTGAAGGGCACCATAGAGCAGCAGTTAACCTCCACAACATAAAATAACTGCAAGAAAGTGTTGATCCCCCAAAATGCCGCCCAGCATGGCGTCCTTAAGGAAACCACAAGCCATGTACACAGCATTTCCTGTTTCTCTCATGAAGAAGCACTCCAAATCCAGAATTTGAGGATGAAAAAATATGTGATGAGGGAAGTCTCCATGGAAACAGGACCTCTTACTTTAACTCAGACCAGCTATAAAGCTAACAAGACCCATGTCCCCATGAGCAGTGTGAAAGAGTCACTGTATCACTCTTAAAAAGGGCTACTTGTGCTTGTTTCTTTTTAGCAATGATTCTGAGCAGGGTGAAGACATCAGCCAAATCTCCAAATCTTAATGCTGACTTATACATTGTCTCTTGCACTGTTTTATATCATTGAACATACAAGTCAATGAAACCCAAACCCCTCAGGCCCTACACGTGTTAGGTCCCAATGCACACACTCATTTAGTGAGTAGTGATGTAATTGGGGCCATTAACTGAGGAGAGACAGTGTGTCCACACATCTTGGTATAGACCCATATTCACACGACCTATTCCTTCTCTAAGAGGTCTTCACTCACAACACTCAGTGTTTATACATCTTGTCACATATACAGTTTGTGTATTGTCTCCTTAAATGCTTGGCAACAAACTGGGTATGTGCCTTCTACTCATTAAATCAGCAAGCCAGGAATTTCTATTTCCAGTTTCAGACACAGATCTCAAAACTTAAATTTCTTGTCCAAATTCAAGAAACTTGTCAGCACCATATCCACTCGGCAGAGTTTCTGATGTTTCTGATATAAAAACAGTGCATTCTGTTCTTGTGACATTTTGCTTTTTATAGATGGAATTTAGCTTTATGCCCCATCACCTTTAATCACCAGCGAGCCAGCTTATCTAGGTCAAATGCCTTTAAAGACAAGGACTGTCTTCTTTCAAGCGTTATATCAGTGTGATAAACAGATGCTTCTGGTGTCTAAAACACAGCATATACATTGTAATCTTTCATTTCAATTAAGATCATAAATGCAAATTGTGCTCTAAAAAATAGCAATGGCTGGAGAGCAATTGTTTGGCATGTGGGTGGCCTGTGGGAGCTTGGCTGGTATGTTCACATGTCAATGCATCAATGAGATTGTTTTTGATATTCTTTTTAGATATTTTGACTGTCTAAAATAAATTGGCTTAATCTAATATGAAATCATATTTATTAATTTGGATAATGATATAAATAAAATATTTTCATGGCAGTGACCTTTTGCTTGCTCCTTGAAATTCTGACAGGAAGTTTTATAAGTGAAATGAACCATAACGTTGGCATTGGACATATTTATAAAGTCTTTGTTGGTATGTTTGTCTTGTATGGGCATCTGAACTCTTAGTGAAGCATAGAGAGCAGAAAAGCATGACATGAAACAGTGGGCAGAGTTGAAAATGACTCTTGTGATGTCAGAAGCACATGCTGTAATTTTTATACCAACTTTCCCAAAACAACTTCAGTTACTTAGGAGAACACTACTGTACCAGGAAATGGAAATTTCCAAACTATTTGTGTTAACACTGCTTCCATGCTTATTTTAATGTCTAGAAATCCAGAATGATACATCACCCTCAGGGCCATGTGGTAGCTCTTTTAGAATCAATTAATAAATGGAAACTTTTCTTAAATGTGGTTATGTGACCTAATGGCTCTTTGATCCAAACAGGTAGTTACTACCTTGGTTCCTAAATTAAGATGATTTTAAAAATGATAAACAACTGAAAGAAAATTCTTAGCAATCCACTGACCTAAATTCTAAAAGATAGTTTGGGAGGGAGCCAAGTAGAATCTAGTCATTTCCCTGGGCCTCAGAAATCTAAAACAGTTGTAGTGTTTCATGCCCGGGTAATTCCTGGAGATGAGCACTTCCAACAAAGGCAAGAGATGTAGTGATCATTGGACAGCCCAATGACATTGTGACTATACTCACTTACTATACTCATTGTCATCTGAAAAAGGTAGGTAGACCCTGGGTAAGAGCGGAATATAATAAAGCCAGGCATTTCTATTATTATTTCAGACTGTATTGAAATGGTGTCTTTCTGCGAAGATCAACAAGATACATTCACTTACAGAAGAAGATGATCCAGATAGTCCTGATGATACTTAATAAGCTAGGGGCAGATAGCCAGGGAGGGAAACTCCCTCTTTCAGTGGACTAGGGGAAATAGATGGGGGGAGGAGAGAGGGAATGTGGGACTTGGAGGATTTTAGGGAGGGGGCTACAATTGTGACATGCAATGAAAAAAACTGTAATAAATAAACAAAGAAATAGGAAAGAAACCCCAAATACCTGGATCCTCAAAATTAAGAAAACTAATGAAAATTTGTCCTTTTTTAACTATAATAAAGGTAATATTATACCTTCATTAATTCACACCGGGGCTCTGGACCACTTTGAATCTCATCATGGCGATGGCTGCTTTGCTACATTCACTATATTAGGCTCCTGGCGACTATTGGATAACAAGCAACAGGCAGGTATGCCAGATGACTAAGAAGCCATTATTGACAAGGAAAAAGAAACAAACCACATGAAGATCCAGAGCCCCGGTTCTTCATCAACGCTCTAGGGAATTCATAAGCCTGGGAGTTTCAGGATGTTCCTTTGACAATGAAAACTAATTTGCTTCCCATTTTAGCACAGAGGGTGGAACATAAGATATTATGTATTCTTTTGGACTTTGTGGAAAAGTTGGAACTTTATTTCAATATGTTGTTCTGATCCATTTACTGAAAACCCCAAATTCTACCAGTATTAAGAAGGAAAAAAAATAGGAGCTAGGCTAACTGATTGGAATATCTGCCAGGAGCTCTTTCACAGAGCTAGGACACTGGATTCTGATACTGATTAAAGTGTATGTTGCAGGCCATATAATATATAGTGTTTTGATAAAATCTTACTCAGAGTTCAACCTATATTTTGGGTACTTTTTATTGTTTTGTTTTTGTAAAATGCTGGAAAGGGGACTAAGAACGTTGGTACATGTCAGCTGTACTTAAAATATGATATAATGTCTGACTATTTCGGCAAAATAGGAGGCTAGATGAGACAGGATAAGGAACTGTGTAAATGGATGGGGAAAAGTTGAGCGGAGAACTTGGATATGTGGGCATGTAAGGATAGTTTAACAAGCTTTCTTTGAAAAAAAAATATAGATATAACCTTTGGAGTGATTTAGAGTGTGAAAGTATTATCCAAGATGAAAATGCTCAGCAAAAAATTTGTCCAGTGCAGAGGATCATTCCATTCTCTGGCACCTTTACAGTAGCTTCTTGCCAAGCCTCCTTTCTCCAATGGACGTGCAGCACCAACACTTTCCCATTCTGCAGTTCGCTGGCTTCTGTTTCCGCTACATATACACATTCAGCACCAACAAAACATAGTGACCTATATCTATTATTCTCTACGGACAGAGCAAGCTTTATAATCACACTATAAAGTGCTGGACCACTTCCATCTGGAGAGTGCTGACTCCTCACAACTGGATTTCCAATGAGTAACTGATTTCCATATTGAAGAGATGATAATTTGTTCAAACCAGACAAGCATTTACTCTTTGTGTGGTTTTTTCATTCCATGGTTAACATGATTCTTACAGTGTCTTCTCTCTGGACTTAGCACCTTATCCATAACTGAGTTTCTCACCAAAAGCTAATTTTCATTTTACCTGGACAAATCCAGACAACGGTCCCAGAATTCAGGATGTTAAGGTTTTACCATGTACCCTATAATGTGTAATCATTTGACTTTACAGGAGTCTCTCAATCAGACCTGTGCATGGAAAATAGGGAATTACATACTTGCACCATGCGTAAACCTGAATTTAGAAAATGTAGTTTAAAGCAAATACAGACACACACTAATGATTCAAGATTGATTAAATTTCAGGGAAGCAATGTCAAAGTAGAGACAGAAACAAGGGGGAAGGAAAAATTTAAGTTGGTGCATCTTCATGCTCCTGCAGTTCCTTACAAGGAAAAGGGGAGTTTGAGTATGAAAGTAGTATTTATAGGAATAATTCACTGTAGACAAGAAGTGGAAGCATTGAGTGTATTGGATCCCTCACCATTCCTTAACTCTCCTCAACAAAGGTAACCAATTAGGCAGGTAGCTCTTCTTTTTCCACTTTCCCTGCTTCCCAGGATGTGTTAGACAGGTTTTCTGAATAGCCACTGGGATAGTTGAGGCTTCAATGGCCTTATCTGGAATACATATTCTTTCTTTAAGTCTCCGATATCGCACAAAAAACGGAGCCTGGACAAAATCAAGCTCTTGTCCCTGGAGGTTTTTGAAACTAAATATGGTAGAAATGATGGAGTCATTTTGTGTCTTGTGCCAACTTTCTCTGGAACCACGCTAGCCCTAATGGCCAGAAATTCAGGAAGACCAGAGTGTATCCTGTATCCATCACCTGAAGTATGTACTCCTATGTTTACTTGATCAGAGTCATGAACAGACAGCGTGATTTTAGCTTATTACCCTCACCCTCCATTTCCTCTGTCTTTCTGTTTTATTCATAGGCTATTTTATTTAAGTGAGAAAGACATGAAATGACTATAGCTTGGTAGAGTTTAAGGAGGTCACATTAACTGCTGAGTTTTCATTACATACACTTAAAGACAGAGAAAAGTTTCCCCTATATATTTGACAGTTGCATTTTTTAACATTAATGCATGTTGTTGTTGTTGTTCATTGTCAGGATGTTGAAACTTGGAAGAAGGAATGGTCTGAAGTGGGACAACTAAAGAATTAATTCTAGTATATGTTTCAATCAAATTTCCCCAAAGATTTTGAACATTCTTCTCCTCTTTGGGCTATTTTTTTTTTCTATTAGATCCTCGTTTCCCCCAAGGAAGAGCCTAGAAACCTACTTATGGAAGTAGGCTGCAGGGGACATAGCAGTTCAGGTGATGCTGTATATGCACTGCAATAATTAGGCTCTCAGAAGGTTTTGGTGTTGAACAGAGCAAAGGACACAGATACCAAGTGGGATCTAGTCATCAGCAGGGTAGTAAATGATGAGGAACCAGGCTCCAGCAACCATGGTTGGAGACCAGTGGCCTTGCCCCATGTATCATTTTGCCCTGCTGTGCCTTGCCTCCCACCACAGTAGGTAGGAGAATGATTTAATAAAAAAAAAAAACAATACATGAAAGTTCCTTTTCATGAAGGTCCTGTTTCCCTGACTATCATAGACACTTGGAGAGAAGTATTCTTTTAAGAATATGCTTGCTGCTATTCTCAACTGTAAAAAACCCTCTTCAATATAAGTCTAAGTTTTAAAGTTTTATTTTAGCTATGCGTGTGTAAGAGAGAGAAATATCTGTTTGTGTGTGTGAGTGTAAGTGTATATACACCACAGTGTGCATGCAGAAGGGAAGACAGGGAGACCAATGCCCTCCTTCCGCCAGGGATAATACTTAGCTAATCAGGACTGTGCAACAATTATTCTACCTGTTAAGCTGTTTCAAAAGCCCTACATTTTTGTCTACAAATACTAAAAAACATCATTATAAACTTTAAAGTGAGGTTTCACTTCATCAAACCTGCACATACATATACATACATATATACACACAGCCAACAAATTCACTCAAGACTACCACAAAGAGGAGAAAGGGGAGCCTTCCTCCATTGCTGGTGGGAATGTAAACTGGTACAGCCACTTTGGAAATCAATCTGGTGCTTCCTCAGACAATTAGGAATAGTGCTTCCTCAAGACCCAGCTATACCATTCCTAGGCACATATCCAAAAGATGCTCAATACACAACAAGCACATTTGTTCAACCATTTGTAATTTCCAGGTTCTGGCTATTTCAAATAAAGATGCTTATTTGTAAAGCATCTTTACAGAACCTGGTAAGAACCCAGATGTCCATCAACAGAGGAATAAATACAGAAATTGTGGTATTTTTGCACAATGTAATACTACTCACCAATCAAAAACAAGGAAATCATAAAATTTGCAGGCAAATGGTGTGATCTAGAAAAGATCATCCTGAGTGAGGTATATCAGAAGAAGAAAGGCACACACGGTATATACTCACTTATATAGACCTATAAGATATGATAAATATGATGATCAATCCTCACTTAGAAAGACAAATGGGATGGGCATTGGACGTAAAAGAAAACCAGTAACAGGACAGGAGCCTACCGCAGAGGGCCTCTGAAAGACTCTGTCTAGCAGTGTATCAAAGCAAATATTAAGACTCATAACCAAACCTTCAACAGAGTGCAGGGAATCATATGACAGAAGGGGAAATTAGAATGACATGGAGAGGATAGGAACTCCACAGGGACCAAATATATATATGCACAGGGGTCTTATATGAGACTGTTTCTCCAACCAAGGACCATGTATGGATATAACCTAGACTGCTTGGGTGTAGCCCTTGGTAGCACAGCATCCAAGTGGGTTACCCTAGTAAGGGGAACAGGGACTATTTCTGACATGAACCCAATGGCAAGCTCTTTGACTTCCTCAGTCCCCAAGGGAGGAGCAGTCCTGCTAGGCCACAGAGGAAGACTTTGCAGCCAGTCCTGAAGATACCTGATAAAACAGGGTCAGATGAAAGTCCTCCCCTATCAGTGGACTTGGAAAGGGGCAGGGAAGAGATAAGGGAGGGAGGGTTGGATTGGGAGGGAATGAGGGAGCAGGATACGGCTGTGATACAGAGTTAATAAAATGTAACTAATAATAAAAATTAAAAAATAAAAAAAAAATCTGTAAAAAAAAAGAATGCCACAAATACATCAGGATTAGCATTCAGAAAAAGAACACACACACAGTACCACTTCTTGGTTTAGATTTCAATGGAGTATATACATTCCTGAAGAGTTTTAAAATATGCTAATTAATCATATTTTATAACTTTGAATTTAATACATATTGTGCCATAATTGAGAATCATATATATTTTAAATTATGTACGGATGATTCCACTTAAATTTTCTCTGGTTTTACTGATCACAATCTAAGTTCTGCCTCATTTTCCTCTACAGTGTCTGCTTTTTTGTTGTTGATGTTTTTAATTATTTTGTGGGATTTGGGAAGGTGGCCGTTTGCTTGGTTTTTGTTTTTCTGTAATTGTTCTAACATGAATGCAGTGACTCCATTGTGGGATTTATCGGCATTTCTCTGATGGCTTGTGCTGAGTATTTCCCCATATTTGTTGGCCTTTTGTATTTCAACTTTTGAGAAGTTATTGATAACTATATTCCCTGGTTTTTATTGTTCACAATTTTGGATTGGGAAGGAGGATATTTTCTTTTAACCCCGAAGTACTAAGCCTTAGATAAATGACCACTTGGAAAACACTTTTACTTCTGCTATATAGCTTATCTCTATGGATAAGCTATCCATAAGCCATATATGTGGATTAATTATTCCCTTGCTATGCAGAAGAGTCTTAGCTTGATATACTCATAGTTTCTATTTTTGCTTGCCTTTCCTGTGCTTTTGGGAAACAACTAAAAATAATGTGCCATTATTTCAAAGTGTTTCCCCTGGTTTCTTCTGGTACTTACAGAATTTTGGCTCTCAGATGTCTTTGGTTTTTGTTTTGTTTTGTTTTCATTACTTTATGATTATTCTTTCATTTAAGGTGAGAGTATGGTTAAATTTCATTATTCTATTGGATCCTCAGTCTTCTTAGAATCTTATGAAAGACTGCTGTCAATAAACTATTTTTGGTGCTTTGCTTGAGAATTAGCAGCCTGAAGACGCCTGAGCATATCTCCACTAATATAATGAGAATTTCCATTATAGCTATTTCTAAAGTACCCATCTAGAATTAATATTATTGGCATTACAACTGAAGCTCTGAAAGTTGTTTTATTAACATGACAAAATATTTTGTCTGTAGTTTTACCATTTGTATATCCCAAGTCAATTTTCATTTTATAAGGTTTATCTTTCACTTTTAAAATAAATTGCTTACTGGGAAATATCTACAACACCTTGCTGTAGAATTTTATGCCCTTCTCATTTAAATTTTCTACAGTAGTTTGTTAAAATCTCAAAGTAAATGTGAAATTTTATTTAAGAGTATACTCTGGTTTTGTTTTGTTTAAGTACTTTGAGCCATGCTTGAGTGTGTTCCTTAGATTTCTTAGGTTCATTTTATTTTGTGATATAGTCTAATTTCTCCATCTTCCTTTGTGAATTACTTGCTGGGAAATAAGCAGAGGCTCACCTGCTTTATAACTTGTGTCATCAAGAAGCACAAATCCTATTACCTTTTCCAGTAATCTTCAGGAGACAGGTTTTGTTTTACA
Organism: Psammomys obesus; assembly: GCF_907164565.1. Classification (NCBI taxonomy): domain Eukaryota; kingdom Metazoa; phylum Chordata; class Mammalia; order Rodentia; family Muridae; genus Psammomys; species Psammomys obesus. The sequence continues at coordinate 6,609,912 of NW_026586662.1, read as the reverse complement.
AAATATTTGAATTATATTGTTCTGTAACTCCTTCTGGTTTAAGAGAAAGGAATTATTGTTTTTTGAGAATTTTTGAGAATTTCATATAATATAATTTGATCATACTTACTCCTCTCCAATAATTCATCCCAGATCCATTCCTTTCCCATTCACTCAAATTTGTGTCATATTTAGAGTCAACAAGACCAACTGAACTGCCCAAATCCTAAATAAAAAACCCTTTTTTAAATCCTAAAACTTATAGTAGCCATATATATATATTAGCCTTTTTATAAATCAGAGTAAACTACACAAAACTTATAATACTAATTTCTATAAAACTTTACTAATTAGTATATGTTATACACACAGCCACAAAAAGCTCTATATTTCTGGAAAGTGATTATTCAAGTTGCCAAAATGACTCAATTGTGACCTACTAAGCTCTTTAGAGAAGGAAACCTCATTTACTTCATTATGATGGTATAGGCTTAGCTTCCCTTTACTGTCTTCCTTAATGAGCTATTGCTAGAGTACAAGCAGCTAATTATAGAATTCAGGTCTGTGTCAATCAGAGCTTCAGGACGTTTAAACTATGGCACTTTTGAAAACTTTAAATGACACACGTTACACTTTTCACTAATTAGTGACATTGCATCATTTAAGTCAGATGGTGATGAGCTACATTAGGTCACCTTTTGAAAAGGTCACATTTCAAATAAAAGTGCTGTGGAATTTCCACCAAGTCTACTGTAAGGTTAGAGATGCCATTGCTGCTTCTCAGATCTCATCTCGGTACAATTAAGGGAAGAAGTGCCTTTTCCTCACTGAGTCCATTTACTAAGTATGTTTTCAGATCAATAAAAATTGAACTTATTTGAGCCATCAGATTTTTATTAAATAAAATAATATTTAATTGAAAGATTCTTGAGAAAATTTACTGAATGAATGAACAATTAAATACATATCCTCTGTCCCAGTATTAAGAATGAGAGATGGACAACAATGTGAGGTAATAGCTGAGCAAACACCTAAAGTGCCTGGAATTCAAGTCCTTTAGCCCCAGAATTTAACCCTGTTGGGCTAGTGTGGCTGAGTGCTTATCTTCTAGTTCATGAACTCATTTTCTCAGAGACACACAGCCTTTGCTGGTTAACCCTTTGCTGTCTGTAGACACAGCCTATCCGGTTAACCCAAACAAAATGTTTACACAATGAGAACAATGTCCTCTCTCAAATTATCTTTGCTGTACACTATGCACACAGAAGAGACAGAAACCAAAGGAAAAGTCCCAGCAATGACCAGACTTTACTAATCAATATTTTGTCTCCAACGAGAGGTCTCATTTATTAATTGTTGGTATTAATGCCTATGTTATTGTGGTTTTGTTAAGAAAGTCTTTTTGTCATGATAAACATAATGAAATCTACACACCTATAGAAGATAATCAAGAAAGTGGACACAGGCGAAGGTGATTAATCCTCATTTAGAAAGACAAATGGGATGTGCATTGAACTTATGACAGGAGTCTACCACAAAAAGCATCTGCAAGACTCTACCTAGCAGTGTTTCAAAGCAGACACTAAGACTCATAACCAAACCCTCGGCAGAGTGCAGGGAATCATATGAAAGAAGGGAAGTTAGTATGATATGGAAAGGATAGGAGCTCTACAAGGACCAAATATATCTGGGCACAGGATCTTTTCTGAGACTGACACTCAACCAAGGACCATCTATGGATATAACCTAGAACTTCTGCTCAGATGTGGCCTGTGGTAGCTCAGTAACCAAGTAGTTTTCCAAAGTAAGGGGAACACGGACTATTTCTAACAGGATCTCAAGGGCAGGCTGTTTGACCCCCCCCCCCCCGGGGAGGAGCAGTCTGTTAGGCCACAGAGGAGGACTTTGCAGCCAGCCTTGAAGATACCTGATAAAAGAGGATCAGATGAAAGGGGAGGAGGTCCTCCCCTATCAGGGGACTTGGAAAGGGGCAGGGAGGAGACCAGGGAGGGAGTGTGGGGTAGGGGAGGGAATGAGGGAGCGGGATACAGCTGGGACACAGAGTTAACAAAATGTAACTAAAAAGAAAAATAAAATATAAAAAAAAATTAAAAAAAAAAAAGAAAGTCTTTTTTGTGTGATAACTTCCAGCCTCTTCCCTAGTTTCCCTTCTGTCAGAGTCACGGTATTTATCTTATTTTGAGGTCCTTGATCCATCTGGATTTGAGTAGGGTGATAATATGAATTTATCTTTATTGCTCTACATGCCACTATCTAGTCTGATAAGTAAAATTTGTTGAAGACCCTGAGTTTGCTCCAGTATGTATTCTTGGGGATTGTTTTTGTAAAATGTCAAGTGCGCATTTATGGATATGTGTCCGCTCTGCCAATACCCTACTGTTTTTAATGATTATGTACTACTACAATTTGAAAATAAATGACAGCTTATGCTGGTGCATATGCAAAGAAAGAGAAACACTCACCTATTGCTAGTGAGAGTGCAAACTGGTACAGCCATCATGAAAATCAATATGAAGCTTCCTTAGGAGACTGAAAATAGATTCTACCACAAGATCAAGCGGTAATACTCTTAAGTATTTACCAAATTGATCTATAACTTACTACAGAATTTTTGACCATCCATATTCTTTGATTCTCTATTCATAATAGCAAGAAATTGGAAAAAACCTAGATGTCCATCAACTGATGAATGGATAATGAAAATGTAGCACAGTTACCCAATGGAATATTTTTAAGAAAAAATACATTTGCAGGTAAATGGATATAAATCGAAAAAAAAATCTGTGTGAGGTAATCTAGAACCAGAAAGACAAAGGTTGCATTTTTTTCTCATATTTGTTCATCTTACCTTTTATGCTTTGGGTATGCCTACATCATTTAGAATACCCACAGAGGTTCAGTTCCTAGTAAGGAACCCAGAGGAGGGAGGAAACCTTCCAAGGGAAGGGAAGTAGAATATAGGTTTATAAAGGGATAAAAGAGAAGCACGAAATGAAGGATTAAATCGAGTGAAGGAGGAGAGGGCAGGGTAGAAGTGTGAGGGAGAGGGATACTTACCACTAAAGGACTTTTCAAAAGCCACGTGGAAACATACAACTGCAGAAGCTTCTGAAATGTATGCATGAAGTAAGAGGATCATAGTCTGCACTTCATGCCTGCAATGGGCTTGGATGAATTTTGCTCATTGCAAATAAAATCATTTACCAATTCAGAAAGGGGTGCTAATTTCAGTGCAGAAAACTGGTCCTTAAATACATGGGGATTACTCTTGCAGCTTAGTTGGTCTGAGGTAGTGGAAAGACTAACTTGTACTAAAATATGAAACTCTGATAGCCACAGCATGTTCTAACGCAACAGGTTTCCCTATGAACAGCTGGGGTCATTTGGCATTATATGTCTTTTGATGACAAGAAGACTTCAAAGATTCAAGTCTATTTCTGGAAAAATGTTAGGAAGTTTAGCTAAAGCAGTCATTTTCAACCTTCCAAATGCAAACCCTTTAATATAGCTCCTTATATTGTGCTAACTCCAACAATAAAATTATTTCTGTTGATACTTCATAACCGTAATTTTGCAACTGTTATGAATCGTAATGTAAATATTTGATATTCAGGGTATCTGATAGGTGACCTCTGTGAAAAGGTTGTTTGACCTCCAAAGGGTTAACGACCCACAGGTTGAGAACCACTGAGCTAGAGCAATGGCTTCCAATGGCACAGGAGGAACAGAGAACGAAGACGGCAATTCAGAGTTCATTACTTTTCCAAAGAAGATTAAGAAAGATCACAGGTTTCTTGTGTTATGCTAGGTGGATTTCTTCTGGTTTGCAGTTACAGCGATGACAATGCAGAAACCAGTTATAATATAATGCCATGGTTGTGGGTTGACGCCGTCACTCCCATTGCAACTTTGCCAAAGCTCATGTGAATATTTAAAGTATGTTCTCCAGCCAACTGGAGGCAGGACTTGTGGGCAAATGGGCGTGGCTTAACGTAGAGCTTTGGAACCAGAAGTAGCCTAGCCTCAGAGGCTTCCTCAGCGTGTTGACTTGCTTGCACTTGAGGGACTTTTAGTATTTGGATACCAGTGAAAAGTGATGGAAATCCTGCAGAAAGAAGTACCACTTCTACCGAAAGCACTGGTTTTGAGAAGCAAGTGTACTTTCTTGCCCTGCATACTCTGTAGACTAAGCCGATGGGGCTGCCCTAGTCTTGTTTGGAGATCCTTAACAACGTCACCTAAGCAGTCAGCATGCAATGTAAAAAGAAGGACATCTAGCTACATTATCAGGAAAATGAAGTTCCTTAAAATAGACCAAAAAGAGGTGATGAAGGATTTGAATTGTGTTCCTTGAATTATGTACCATTCCAGACTAACGGTGATCTCGGTAATCCTGATCTTTTGAGAATCATTACACTGTCCAAAGTGATGTAAGCTTCAATTCTATCTCTAATACTAGAAACCAAGAGAGAAAGAGAGATGGAAAGATGTATATAGCACTACCTTATCTTAAAGATCTCCTTGAAACCATAATATAATTTCTATAGCGCGCTCATAGACAAGAGTGGCATATAGCAAATCTAAGTACAAAAAGGGCTGGGAAAGGTATTATTACTGTAGGGTACAAAGACTATAAAATGACAAAGGCAAAGACAGGCAGATCCTGGGGTCTTGCTGTCTTGCTGTCTTGCTGCTTGACATAGTAAGCCCTAGGCTCAGTGGGAGACCCTGCCTCAAAAAAGTACACTGGAAAGCAATAAAAGGAAGACACCTGGCATTGACCTCTCATCTATACCAATGAGCACATAGGCAAGAACACACACACACACACACACAAACACATATATTTGTATACTAAGTAAATATGAGATGATTTTACATTTAGGAACAGAAAAATAATGAAGAGATAAGACAAATATCACATGTTTATATAGTTAGTTTTTTAAAGTGGTTTCACATATTTACTTTATTAAATTATTGATTGTTTTGAGATTATAATATAGTTACATCATTTCTCCATTCCCTTTCCTCCTTCCAAACACTCTCATATACTCCTCTTTTTCTTTTTAAGATTTAATTAACGGACTTTTTTCATTAATTGTTGTTATATACATATATGAATGTGTGTATGTGCATGTATATGCCTAAATACATACGTAGAAGCTGCACAATCTGTATAAATGTTACTTGTATGTAGGTTTTCAATGTTGGCTGTTTGGTAGCAGATAACCAATCAGAAGGCTCCTGTCTTGGGAAAACTATTTCTCCTACTCTCAATGTTTTTTAGTTTCCTAGAGTTCTTTGTGTGGAGCTAAGACTTCCTGGCTTCCTCTAGTGAAAGTTATCATGTCCAGTGCTGCTATACTTGTGTAGCTCTTGTTTAGTCATTCTTGCTGGTGATGTCTTCTAGGTGGAGTCCCTGGCATTCCTAGGAGATACAATCTCATAGGAAACTCCTTACTCTTCTGTCTCTTATAAGCTTTTTTGGCCATCTTCCACAATAATTCCTGAGCCTGCAGTGTGGGAGCTGTATTGTAGATTTGTCTGGTGAGACTGGGTTCCAAAACTTTGCATTTTGTATGTAGTATCCATATTTGCATACTTACATAGAATGTGAGAGTAGAAAAAAGACCCTTTGGAGAGATAGAAGGACACACATGGGAGATGGATAAAAAAGGGTAATGGGGGATGAAAATTAGTAAAGTACAATGATAAACATGTGAAATGTTATAATTAAACCCACTTTTGTGCACTAAAAAATTAGTAATAAAAACTAATCTATGAAGATTCTTTCCCAGTCTGTAGGCATTTGTTTTGTTTTGATGATGGTGTCCTTTGCGTTTCAGATGCTTTTCAGTTTCATGAGGTCCCATTTATTGATTGTTGCTCTTAGGGCCTGTGCTGTTGGTGTTCTGTTCAGGAAGTTCTCTCCTGTACCAATGAGTTCTAGGGTATTCCCCACTTTTTCTTCTAATCGATTTAATGTGTCTGGTTTTATGTTGTGGTCTTTGATCCACTTGGACTTCAGTTTTGTGCAGGGTGATAAGTATGGATCTATTTGCATTTTTCTACATGTAGATATCCAGTTAGACCAGCACCATTTGTTAAAGATGCTACCTTTTTTCCATTATATGTTTTTGGCATCTTTGTCAAAGATCAGATGACCATAAGTGTATAGGTTTATTTCTGGGTCTTCTGTACAGTTCCACTGATCCACCAGTCTGTTTCTATGCCAATACCATCCTGTTTTTATTATTGTTGCTCTATAGTACAGCTTAAGAACAGGGATGGAGACACCTCCAGAAGATCTTTTATTGTAGAGGATTGCTTTAGCAATTCTGAGTTTCTTGTTATTCCATAGGAAGTTGAGAATTTTTCTTTCCAGGTCTGTAAAGAATTGTGTTGGTAATTTGATGGGAATTGCATTGAATCTGTAGATTGCTTTTGGTAAGATGGCCATTTTTACTATGTTAATCCTGCCAAACCATGAGCATGGGAAATCTTTCCATCTTCTGATATCTTCTAATTCTTTCTTAAGAGACTAGAAATTTTTTTCATACAAGTCTTTGACTTTCTTGGTTAGGGTTACACCAAGGTACTTTATGTCATTTGTGGCTATTGTGAAGGGTGTTATTTCCCTAATTTCTTTCTCGGCCTTTTTGTCTTTTGTATACAGGAGGGCTACTGTTTTTTCTTGAGTTAATTTTGTATCCAGCCACTTTGCTGAAGATGTTAATCAGCTGTAGGTGTTTCCTGGTAGAATATTTGGGGTCACAATTGGACTTCTTCCTTTCCAATTTCTATCCCATTGATCTCCATTAATTGTCTTATTGCTCTAGCAAGGACTTCCAGAACTATGTTGAAGAGATATGGAGAGAGTGAGCAGCCTTGCCTTGTCCCTTATTTCAGTGGAAGAATCTTCACCAACCCTTTATCTGACAGAGGGCTAATATCCAGTATATATAAAGAACTAAAGAAACTGAAAAGCAACAAACCAAGTAATCCACTTAAAAAATTGGGAACAGAGCTAAAGAGAGAATTCTCTGGAGAGGAATATCGAATGGCAGAGAAGCACTTAAAGAAATGCTCAACCTCATTAGCCATTAGGGAAATGCAAATCAAAACGACTCTGAGATTTCACTTTACACTCATCAGAATGGCCAAGATGAAAAACTCAAGTGACAACACATGCTGGAGAGGTTATGGAGAAAGGGGAACCCTTCTCCACTGCTGGTGGGAATGTAAACTGGTACAACCACTCTGGAAATCAATCTGGCACTTTCTCAGACAACTAGGAATAGCGCTTCCTCAAGATCCAGCCATACCACTCCTAGGCATATACCCAAAAAAGGCTCAAGTACACAAAAAGGACATTTGCTCAACCATGTTTGTAGGAGCCTTATTTGTAATAGCCAGAAGCTGGAAACAGCCCAGATGCCCCTCAACTGAAGAATGGATGCAGAAACTGTGGTACATCTATACAATCGAGTATTACTCAGCAATTAAAGATAAGGAAATCGTGAAATTTGCAGGTAAATGGTGTGACCTGGAAAGGATCATCCTGAGTGAGTTGCCCCAGAAGCAAAAAGACACACACGGTATATATTCACTCATATAAACATACAACATAGAATAAACCCACTAAAATCTGTACATCTAAACAAACTAAGCAAAAGAGAGGACCCTAACTAAGAATGCTCAATCCCCATCCTGAAAGGCAAAGAGGATGGACATAAGAAGAAAAAGAAAATAGGAAACAACCTAGGAACCTGCTACAGAGGGTCTCTGAAAGCCAGAAGAAGAAAACAGGAAACAACCTCAAAATCTGCCACAGAGGGCCTCTGAAAGCCTCTACCGTGCAGATTGTCAAAGCAGATGCTGAGCCTGATGGCCAACTGACAGGCAGAGTGAATGGAATTTTATGTAAGAAGTGGGAAATAGTAAGAGCTGGAGAGGACAGGAACTCCACAAGGAGAGCAACAGAACAAGAAAATTTGAGCACAGGGAACTTCCCAGAGACTCATACTCCAACCACGGACTATCCGTGGAGATAACCTAGAACCTTGATAATGCAGCCACTTCTGATGAAAACTGATAGACTAAGATCAGAAAGAAGGAGAGGAGGACCTCCCCTATCAGTGGACTTGGGGAGGGGCGTGCATGCAGAAAGGGGGGAGGGAGGAACCGGGAGTGGAGGAGGGAGGGGCTTATGGGGGGAAGCAAAATGAATAAAGTGTAATTAATAAAAGTTAGAAAAAAAGCAAAAAAAAATGGGGAACAGAGCTAAACATATAATTTTCGATAGAGGAATATCAAATGGCAGAGAAACACTTAAAGAAATGCACAACCTCATTAGCCATCAGGGAAATGCAAATCAAAACGACCCTGAGATTTCACCTTACACCCATCAAAATGGCCAAGATCAAAATCCCAAGTGACAACACATGCTGCAGAGGTTGTGGAGAAAGGGGAACCCTCCTCCACTGCTGGTGGGAATGTAAACTTGTACAACCACTCTGGAAATCAATCTGGCGCTTTCTCAGACAACTAGGAATAGCACTTCCTCAATATCCAGCCATACCACTCCTAGGCATATATCCAAAAGAGGCTCAAGTACACAATAAGGACATTTGCTCAACCATGTTTGTAGGAGCCTTATTTGTAATAGCCAGAAGCTGGAAACAGCCCAGATGCCCCTCAACTAAAGAATGGATGCAGAAATTGTGGTACATCTACACAATAGAACATTACTCAGCAATGAAAAATAAGGAAATCGTGAAATTTGCAGGTAAATGGTGGGAACTGGAAAGGATCATCCTGAGTGAGCTCTCCCAGAAGCAGAAAGACACACATGATATATACTCACTCATAGAGAATTATAATATAGGATAAACCTAATAAAATGTGTACATCTAAAGAAACTAATCAAGAGGGAGGACCCTGACTAAAATGCTCAATCCCCATCCTGAAAGGCAAACAGGATGGACACCAGAAGAAGAAGCAAACAGGAAACAAGTTAGGAACCTGTCACAGAGGGCCTCTGAAAGGCTCTGCCCTGCAGACTGTCAAAGCAGATGCTGAGACTTATTGCCAACTGTTGGGCAGAGTGCATGGAATCTTATGTAAGAGTGGGAAATAGTAAGATCTGAAGAGGACAGGAGCTCCACAAGGAGAGCAACAGAACAGGAAAATTTGAACACAGGAGCCTTCCCAGAGACTCATACTCCAACCAAGTACCATGCATGGAGATAACCTAGAACCCCTGCACAGATGTAGACCATGGCAGTTCAGTGTCCAAGTGGGTTACATAGTAATGGGAAGAGGGATTGCCTCTGACATAAACTGATTGGCCTGCTCTTTGATCACCTCCCCCTGAGGGAGGAGCAGCCTTACCAGGCCACAGCAGATGACAATGCAGCCCCTCCTAATGAGATCCAATAGACTAGGATCAGAAGGAAGGAGAGGGGGTCCTCCCCTATCAGTGGACTTGGGTAGAGGCATGTGTGAAGAAGGAGGAGGGAAGGTGGAATTAGGAGGGGAGGAGGGAGGGGTTTATGGAGGGATACAAAGTGAATAAAGTGTAATTAATAAAAGTTAAAAAAATTTAAAAATCTAGAAAAACAAAACTAATCTATTCCTTAAATCAATAGAAACCTTTGCAGTGATATATGTGTAAACTTGTTATGTCAACTCACCTGTGATTCTGAAACCAGAGTCTTGATTTATATTGAAATTTATATGACTGGTAACCAGAAACACAATCCTTTGCCATAGTAGTAAGTATGGTTTCAAATAATGTTATAGTTTCCATGGTAAATAATCTAACCATGTGTGTGTGTTTGTGTGTGTGTGTTTTTAACTTTGATTCTTATAATGGGATAATTGTGACCTAGGTAAAAGGAAAAACATTTAGTATTTCAGAGTGAATGACCTCTACCGCACCACTTTGAGTATGAAATGACATGACTCCTATGAGTCAGGCTTGGTAATGCACACCCTTAATTTTAGCATATCAAAGGTGAGGCAAGCAGATTTTTGTCAATTCAAGGACAACCCGGTCTGCATAGTGAGTTCCCGGCCAGCGAACCCTACATAACAAAACCCTGTCTCAAAACAAAAAGCAAAAACCCCAAAACTAAGAAACCAAGAAACAATACAAAGACTTGACTCATATGGCCAACCTATTCATTGTGTGTATGAATCACAAGTATAAGAACATCCACTAGCCTGGAAAAGTCCCTCCTCTGCGGTTACTCTTGCCCACACTTCACGTGGTCAGCGCTTAGAAGGAGGCAGATCCCTGTGCTGTGTCTCTGGGTGCAGCACCTTCACTCAAGAGCTAGAATAGCAAAAATCAACGTTGTGTCTTTTCTTCACTAGAGTGCCCGTATCTTCAGAAAGTAAAAGTCCTGTCTAGAGCTTTCCAGGTTCTTATTAGTCAGGGCTGTGCATATTCAAGTTCAAGTTGAGTTTTCAAGGCATACTTTCCTACTTTAAGTGTAAAGTGAAGTGCAAAAATCCTACCTCCAAAGGCCACCCTTTCTATATTGATGACATCGTCATTATCGTTTTGTCATTTAAAATCACATCTGTACAGGAATAGCCCACCCAAAGTGGGACAAAAGCAAGTGTGATTATTCCTAAAATCACTATGTAACATGATCAGCCTTTGAGGGTAAAAGAGTCTTGGAAATATTGGATTAGCATAACCTTAGTCAGGTGGTGAATCTAGTCCAAGCTGTGTTCCAGATGGGAGTTCTTTCCTGGAGCAAATCACCACAGCTCCAGGCACCTGGTCTGCATTGCTGGTCTATTTTTTTTTCCATTTCTATTCCAATTATCTGAAAACCCCAGAAGTTATTTGCTTCCATCTGACAGCAACAGCTGCACACATCCAGCATCCTGCAGTTGAGTTCTGACAGCTCTTCATAACTGGGCCACAGAATCTATTCAGTTAGTCCATAGGAACTTTAACTTCCCCGTGATCATAAAAGCCCCCATCCTGGTCAACTTTAGAAGTGGAATTCTGCTCAGAGGACATGATTAAAGGGAAAACAGGAGTCCAGATGCTCTGTAAGATACATGCCAGAAAACAGGAGATAAATGGCAACTGCCACTTACGTCAAGGTTACAGCTCAGAAGTTCAAGACCTGCTGAGAGACCGCACTTTTCTTAGCCTGTGTTAGACTGTAAAGCAGAGCCTCACTCATGCAGGAGGATAATTCAGGAAGTGATTCCAAGAAACAGCAGGGAGGCACTGACAAAGTAAAAAGGGGAAAAGAGGGCAAAGGAAAGTTTTGGCCAACCCACAGCATTTGGGCTTTCTGAGTTGTAAAGTACATGCACCAGCTAAGAATGGCAGAACACTCTGTTCTTCAGCTCAGTTTCCTATTGGTCAAAAGTTGTAATTGTAAATTGTAAAATGTGAAATCTCAGTAGATTTCCAAAAGGTTCCATCTTACAGTGTCAATCACCTAAAGTAAAAAGGATACAGTGCTGTGGGCCTTTTGTGGATTTACCGCTCTGACTCAAAATCATCCACATAAGCATCTATCTAGTATCACTTATATTCAATTAGTTACAGAGTACCAAGACACCATTAGTTCTCCTTCATTGACAGAGATCATGTGTATAAACTTTGAGTATATGTTGTAGCTTCCCCAAACCAAGGTATCAAAAAGCTTAAGGTAGTGGATCTCAACTTTTCCAAAGGTTTTGGCCTTTTAATACAGTTCCTAATAGTGTAGTGAGTCCCCAACCATAAAACTATTTCATTGTATCCCCACCCCCCTCTTCTATAATACTCCTGCTCTCTGCCCAAAGTTTGGCCATGAGTCTCAGCATCTGCTTCTATCCCTTGTTGGGTGGAGCCTTTCAGAGAACCCTCAATAGTAGACTCCCATCTGTTTACTTTCTTCCACCACTTCTGGTGTCTAGCCTATTTGCCATTCTGAATGAGATTTAAGCATCCTCCCTAGGGTCCTCCTTAGTGTTTAGCTTCTTTGGGTCTGTAGATGGCTATCCTATATTATGTGGCTAATATCTGCTTATAAGTAAACATATACCGTGGAGACCAACAAAGCTAAAGGATCTGAGCCCAGGGTGTCCTGCAGAGACTGATAAACTGATTGAGGACCTAGACCCCTTGCTCAGATGTGGCCAATTGACAGCTCAGTCTCCATGTGTATGTCTAAGTGAGGAGGGCAGGGGCTGCGTCTATCATGAACTCCGTTGACAGCTCATTCATCACTCACCCCTGGTGATGTGGTCTTGCCAGGCCATGGAGGAAGAGGATCCTGGCAGTCCTGATGAGACTTAACAAGCTATGGGCAGATGGGAATAGTGTAGAACTCCCCCCTTTCAGTGGACTAGGGGGAGGGGCTGGGGTGAAGAGGGAGGGAGAGTAGGACTGGGGGAGTTGAGGGAGGGGGCTTCAGTCAGTCTATATAATGAATAAATTGTGAAAAAAATAAAAAAATAAAGTAATGAAGAGACAACCAACTCACCAAAGTGGCAATGACTTGGGCTTGACTCCCGATTAGGTTTTATTTAATTCCTAAATCTTGTTTTAAATGCATCTTAATGACACATTTTTCTCACAGTGGCACTGTATGTCTTTCTTAGCCTGACCTTCCTGTCTGTTTTGACTTCCCCAGGCTTTCTCATTTGCCCACAGAAATCTTGCTACATCCATACTCTGTACAGGCTGAGGAAAACTGCTACAGATTATTTTCAGCTAAATGGAAGATCTGGGTTCAAATATCTTGCTACGGTAATCGGGTTAACTGCTTCCAATTGTAACTTTCATCTGTTAAGTGAGAGAGTAATAGAAGGTCTCGGTTGTTTAGAATATGAAATAGTGCATGGGCATGTCTCTCACTAAGTACCCAGAAGGGGCGGCTGCTGTAATCATGACTCTGAGGTGAAAGATTCCCACGTACTAGATTGCTGCTGCATTTCCTTCACAGACCAATGTGGGGTAGGTGGGTGCAATGGTCTTTGGTTTCATTGCATCTGAACGGGAAAGGGATGCAGATGGCACTGTGTTGCTGAGGAAGCTAGACAAAGCACAGTTGGGATAGTAGGGCTCTCTCTAGGCAATGCTGAGAATTATGGCCAACCATTGGGCAAAGTGCAGGGAATCTTATGAAAGAAGTGGGAAATAGTAAGATCTGGAGAGGACAGGAACTCCACAAGGAGAGCAACAGAACCAGAAAATCTTGGCACAGGGGTCTTTTCTGAGACAGATACTCCAACCAAGGACCATGCATGGAGATAACCTAGAACCCCTGCACAGATGTAGCCCATGGCAGTTCAGTGTCCAAGTGGGTTCCATAGTAATGGGAACAGGGACTGCCTCTGACATAAACTGATTGGCCTGCTCTTTGATCACCTCCCCCTGAGAGGGAAGCAGCCTTACCAGACCACAGAGGAAGACAATGCAGCCAATCCTGATGAGATATGATAGACTAAGATCAAAAGGAAGGAGAGGGGGACCTCACCTATCAGTGGACTTGGGGAGGGGCATGCGTGGAGAAGGGGGGGGGAAGGTGGGATTGGGAGGGGAAGAGGGAGGGGTTTATGGGGGGATACAAAGTGAATAAAGTGTAATTAAAAATTTAAAAAAGAATAAAAAAGAAAGCACTCTCCACAAAAAAAAAAAAAAAAAAAAAAAAAAAAAAAAAAAAAAAAAAAAAAAACTATTTCATTGCTACTTCCTAACTGCAATTTTGCTGTTAGGAATTTTCTTTAATTTTAATTTTTAATTTTTTTTACAATTTATTCATTATGTATCCTGACTGAAGCCCCTTCCCTCAATTCCTCCCAGTCCCATCCTCCCTCCCTGTTCCCCCTTCTCTCCTTCCCCTAGTCCACTGAAAGAGGGAGTTATCCTCCTCTGCCATCTGCCCATAGCTTATCAAGTCTCATCAGGATTGCCTAGATCCTCTTCCTCTGTGGCCTGGTAAGGCCTCATCACAAGAAGCAAGTGATCAAAGAAGCAAGTGATCAAAGCAAGCAACCGAGTTCATGTCGGTTCCCCTTACTTAGGAACCGACGTCGGCTACATTTGAGCAGGGAGTCTAGGTCCTCTCCATGCATGGTCCTTGGTTGTTGCATCAGTCTCTGCAGGATCTTCTGGGCTCAGATTAATTCTCATTCAGAATGGGGAACATGATAGACACCAGAAGCAGTGGAAGAAAGGAAACAGGATGGGATCCTACTATAGAGTGTCCTCAAAAAGGCTCCACCCACCAAGGGATTGAAACAGATGCTAAGACTCACAGCTACACTTTGGGCAGAGTGCAGGGAGACTTACAAAAGAAGGGAGGGCCACAAGGAGACCAACAAAGCTAAAAAATACTGTTAAGAATTGTAATGTCAACATCTGATATTCAGGATATCTGATATACGACCTGTTGGGGTCGCGACTCACAGGTTGAGAACTACTGACTTAGGGGGCAGACCAAAAGTCTGAAAAACAAGAGAACATTCATTTCATTTGTTTCCAGAAGGCTGTTGAGAATAAAAGGTGAACTGAAAGAGTGTGAAAAGAGTGTGAAAGAGTGCTTTACTGAATCTTCTGAAGAAACTTCTAGAAAAATCTTGATTTTGCAAGCTCTGACTCAAAAGTGGAAGATAAAATACTTGTTAAAATTCCTTGGGTTTTCAAAATAAATAACACATTTAGATGTGCTATTGCAACTCATTTACTGAATGACCCAAGGGCCAGCAATTTTGAATGGGTCCCCCTGAAAAGAGGACTCTCTGCTTAGGCTGGTATGACTAGACCACAGATGCCATGTTCTTGAAATATCTTTGCCAGATTGTGATGCTGAATAATGACTCTTGCAATCTTGGTAGAAAATATATACCAGATGTCCCTGGAGTTTGAAAGTAAATATCCTCAACTTAACAGGCATCTTTTGCTTTACTTCTGCATTCCAATAAAACATAAAATAACTGACTTAAGTAAATAGTCAAAGCCTGGAGTATCTTTTATAATCTGGAAGTTATATGGGCAAACCATTCAAATGTAGTATCAGCAATAACCTAACAAGGGAATGTCTTAGGAATGAGACCAAGTATAGGTAGGTTCATATGTCCAGTTCATATGGACCTTCATAAGTGGGTTTTACTGAAAAAGCTTTATCTAAATATCTGCTACTAGACCTGTATTGACCCTTATTTTGGATCTCATGGATTTCCATCGACCAAAAGAATGAAAAGAAAACAGGTGAGCCAATATGATAGATTTCTTACCAGGGTAGTGTGACTCTTTATCTGAATAGGTTTTTTTTTTCCTTTTTCTTTTCTTTTTAATTAAATTTTTATTTTTATATTAATTTCAGTTTATTCAATTTGTATCACAGCTGTAGCCCCCTCCTTCATTCGCTCCTAAACCCAACTTCCCTCCCTCATCTCCTCCCATTCTGCTCTCCAAGTCCACTGATAGGGGAGATCCTCCTCCCCTTCCCTCTGACCCTAGCTTATCAGGTCTCATCAGGACTGGCTGCGTTGTCCTCTTCTGTAGCCTGGCAAGGCTGCTCCCTACTCAGGGGATGGGGGGGTGTGGTCTAGTTCCTGTCAGAGACAGTCCCTGTTCCTCTTACTAGAGAACCCACTTGGATACTGAGCTGCCATGGGCTACATCTGAGCAGGGGTTGGCTGGCTACAAAATTACCTCAAAAAAATCAGAAGCCCTCCTGTATAACAAAGACAAAAGGACTGAGAAAGAAATTTGGGAAACAACACCCTTTACAATAGCTGAGTAAACACTGCTAGGTAGAGTCTTTCAGATGCCTTCTGCGGTAGACTCCTGTCATATGTTCAATGCGCATCCCATCTGTTTTTCTAAACGAGGATTGATCATCTTACTCTGTGTCCGCTCTCTTGATTATCATTTTTAGGTGTATAGATTTCATTATCTTCATCATATCTTATAGGTCTATATAAGCGAGTATATATAGTGTTTGTCTTTCTCCTTCTGGGATATTAGGCCACAGAGGAGGACTTTGCAGCCAGTCCTGAAGATACCTGATAAAACAGGGTCAGATGAATGGGGAGGAGGTCCTCCCCTATCAGTGGACTTGGAAAGGGGCAGGGTGGAGATGAGGGAGGAAGGGTGGGATTGGGAGGGAATGAGGGAGCGGGATACAGCTGGGATACAGAGTTAATAAAATGTAACTAATAAGAAAAAAATAAAAATTAAAAAAGAAACAAACAACAACAAAAAAAAATAGCCAAGTAAGTTTTTATGGAGAAATAGCACTACTCATGTCTTCAGAAGGCACAGAAGGTAAGAAATGATCATAGTTTCAGATCTTCTTCCCTTCAGACACAGTGCATAGAGGACAGAAGCCTACCACAGAAGGCCTCTGAAATATTTTATTGATTGAGGTATCCAAGCAGAGACAGAGACTCATAGACAAATTTTGGGCAGAGTGCAAAGAATCTTACGAAAGAAGGAGGAGATAGAAAGACCTGGAGGGAAGAGGAGCTCCAAAAGGAGACCAACAGAGCCATAAATTCTGAGCCCTTGGGTTCCTGAAGAGAGTGATACCCCAAACAAGGGCAATGCATGGAGAGGACCTAAAACATTGGCTCAGATGTAGCCCATAGACTCATTCTACAAGTGGGGTCCCTAATAAGGGGAGCAGGGGCTTTCTCTGGCATGAACTCAGTGGCAGGCTCTCAGATCATAGCCCCATGGGGGAGTGCAGCCTTGCCAGGCCACAGAGAATGACAATGCAACCAGTCCTGATGAGACCTGATAGGCTAGGGTCAGATAGAAGGGGAGGAGGACCTCCCCGATCATTGGACTAGGGGAGGAAGAGTAGGATTGGGAGGAGATGAGGGAGGGAGCCACAGCCAGAATACAAATTGATTAAATTGTAATAAATGATAATAATAAAAAAATTTAATACAAAAAAGAAATAATTATGAGAAGCAAAAACTCCTGTAGCTGTTTCCGTGGTTAACTGACTCCTGTGTAATTACTTGTGATAGACCCAGAGATTATAATGAACAAGACTGGACAAATAGAGACAAGAGGCTTTGAGAACAGATTGTGAAGAGAGAATAGGTCGGAAATGTAAATACACTTCTATTTTACATACATGCTTAAAAGGTGTGTCCTCTAAAAATGAGTCTTACAATAGCCAAATGGATATGATGTTCTACCCCCATGGATGCTAATATACATCACTGAACAACCAACTCAATTATAGTTCTTTAATCAAATACCAAGGCATCCAAATGGATAGGAACAGATGTTATTCATTGGCTCAGTGGCACCGATTCCTCTCTTCAAAGCTGATCTGATTGTGTCCTCACCTAACCTTGATACTCCAATAAATAAGTAGCCTTGGGGATTAGTCAGCCAAAGTAGTGAGAGGTAAGTTATACTAGTCTTTATATATTATATATATATATTATACAGCAATTTGTCCTCAGTGAAATAGCCCTTGTGGATTTAGAGTTTTCTTTCTTAGTTTATCAGTCTTTGGACAGTAATACCACCTTCAAGTTTTATTCAGTTCTATATAAAACTTCATGTACTCCAACTCAGAATTTTTGAGATTGAGATTTTTCAACAAAAGAAACTTACTTTATAACATTAAATTTTTCTCCTGTCACATACAGACACCACACACACACACACAAACACACATGTGTGTGTAGAGAGCCTGAAACAGAAATACTCATGTACACAAACATTCACACATAGTAACAACCATAGATAAATATTGTCATACTCATATAAACATAGACAGACACATTTATTTTACTGCTTTCAAAGCTCACATTTTATTCTATCTATCTATCTATCTATCTATCTATCTATCTATCTATCATCTATCTATCTATCTATCTATCTATCTATCTATCTATGTGTCTGTCCGTCTATCTATCTATCTATCTATCTATCTATCTATCTATCTATCTATCTATCTATATGTTTTTTTGAAACCGGTTTCTCTGTGTAGCTTTGGCTGTCCTGAACTTGCTTTGTAGAGTCAACTTATACTCACAGAGATATGTCTGCCACTGCCTCTAAAGGCACGTGCCACAACTCCTGACCACAATATATTATCTTTTGGGGAGAAATAATTTTATTATCAACCTAGTTTCTGAATCCTTTGTATTATTTATCAAAACATAAAGATATGACAAAGACATTACCACATTAAAATGTATCTTGTTTCTTTATCCACTGAACATTATTTTTGTCAAGATAATAAAATGGTTAGTAAAATGACTATAGACAGATTTCATCTATCTCCAAACCCTAGAGCACTGCAAATTTCCCACTGAGATCCTGCCACACAAGCACAAGTCACTCCAGGGGTCTCAAATATCTTTTTCATAGAAGTTCTTTTAAATGTTTTGAATGATAATGTGACAGACAGAACTAAATATATCTAATCATATTACAAGTGTGTGGACTATGTTTTGGAGATGCCATTTATGAGGCTATTTAATAGCAGATCTGATCTCAATATCATTTCCTACAGGAGAATGAAACTAAGAACCAGTAGTTTAGCATTACCAATGCACACGTGGCTGAATTAAAAGATACAGGATTTTTAGGTTGAGAGATGCATATTGTATTTTCATCATATATATTAGGCATAACTTCTAACAAAATAGAAAAAGAGCAAAGCTTTTTGTCAAATTGTTGCTATTAAACTTACAAAATGAGTTATGTTCTCTGCTCTCTTATTTCTCTCTAGAGATTTGGTGGTCAAGATATAGCAAAATAATACAAGCCAGGCACATAACTATGGATTCAGACATCTGAAGGCTGAGGCACGAAGGTTGCCCTACTTTGAGATCAAACTGTGATACGTACCAATACCCTATCAAAACAATAACAAACAGTGAAAATGTCTGTAGTCACCTGATGAGGGATTGTCTGTACAATACAATGCTTCTTAACAGCCTTCTAAGAAAAAAAAAGTACCTTGTAGTTGCTTACTTTTTGCTTCTTATAATTGCTTCACACTTTCGTAAGTAAAGCATGCTCCTGGTACACTTGCTTCTCTCTTACTTTTCGCATACTATTTCTAAAGCAAGCAGGGGCATATGAACAATACGATAATTGTGCAGATTAATTAATTAATAAGCATAACAGATAGGCTTATTTATGAGTCAACTGATTCTAATTCCTGCTCCATTGATGTTCCTTCATGAACAGAACATACCACAGATACGGTTGATTACGTGCATATACGTGTTTGCATAACCAAGGGGCTGGCATCTATTCATTTATAGGATTCTTTTATTACTCCACTGGTGTTATTGTGACAAGAGAGCTAATTGTCCCTTCATCATTTAACCAGAGTAAGGTTAGTTAATGATGCATAATTTTATTTCCTTTCCCTTTCCCTAGGACGTTCCAGAGCAACAAACAATGCAGACCATCATCGAAAAAAAAAAAATAGTTGGAGCTGTAGAAGAGCTGGTTGAGTGGAAGAGCAGGAGCTGGGAGGAAGAACAGTTAAGGGCCCCACAGTAGAGCATTAATCATCCAAACAAGAAGAAACTGTACATCATATTAAGAGTTTTTATTTCTAGCTCTGGTATAATTTGCCACTTTGAGACTGGGAAAATCTTAACCTTTAACATCTAGATATGCTGTTTAACATGTTGAATATGTTGCATATGTGTGGTACAATCAGATGTATATCATTGCCAGTTGTTTAATCTACCAACTGAAGTAGGAGGAAGATGGCATACATATTCAACCTGGATGAAGGAGTTTATCGGTATATACAACAAAAATCACTGAACCAGAAGGACCAAATATATCTGGGCACAGGGGTCCTTTCTGAGACTGACACTCCACCAAGGACCATGTATGGATATAACCTAGAACCTTTGCTCAAATGTAGCCTGTGGTAGCTCAATAACCAATTGGTTTCCCATAGTAAGGGGAACAGGAACTATTTCTGACAGGAATTCAATGGCAGATTCTTTGACCTCCCCACCCCCCAAGGGAGGAGCAGCCCTCCTAGGCTACAGAGGAGGACTTTGCAGCCAGTCCTGAAGATAACTGATCAAACAGGGTCAGATGAAAGGGGAGAAGGTCCTCCCCAATCAATGGACTTGGAAAGGGACAGGGTTAAGATGAGGGAGAGAGGGTGGGATTGGGAGGGAATGAGGGAGCAGGATCAGCTGGGATACAGAGTGAATAAAATTTAAATTTAAACTTAAATAATAATAATAATAATAATAATAATAATAATAATAATAATAATAAAAGACTGTAAAAAAATCACTGAACCAAATCTGCAACTTTAGCTTGAAATTTGGCAGTTACGTTGGTCTTTCATTGGAAATCTTAAAACTAGACAAATCTCTCATCACTGGACTCCAGGCCCACCAGATTTTACAGGAATCTCAGCAACAACATCTCGGGCTGATTGGCACCCACGAGATATCAATAGGCTCCCAATGTGATAACAATCTCTTAAATATTACCAAGTGTTCCCTTTGAGAAAAATTGCCCATCGTTGAGAACCATTGAATTAGATACATTAAATAATTTAGAATCTAACAGATCTTATAGACACAAACTCTGAAAAGATGTTAAGGCTTCTTCTATTCTGTTTATTAACATTAAAGTCAACGGAACTAGTAAATGATGCATGCAAATTCATTTTATTTACTCCTGTAGTACAAGCACTCTTCAGATTACTTGCAATGATCTGTAGAGACAGAATTCACAGTGGCAAGTGAAGGATAAGATTAGCCAGAGCATGGAAATACTGAATTAGAATATTTGTTAAGAACTGGTGTTGTTTCTAGTTTGTAGCTGATACTTAGTTACTAATTTCCTCTATTATTGTAATACATGAATTATGGTACATATTTCCTCAGAACTCAGCCATCTTTGAAGTTTTCATGCACCAATATTCAACTTCCTTTGTTTGTAATAAACTCAGAGTTTGGCAAGGCAAGGTGGCACACTCTACAATTTTAGCAGTTGGGAACCTGAGCTCAAAGAATCACAAGTTTGAAGCCAGCCTCGGCGCCATATTAAGACTGTCTTCATTTGCTTTCTGTTGCTGTGATAAAACACCATTACCGAAAGCAACTCAGGGAAGAAAGAGTTTATTTCAGCTTATACTGTATAGTCCATCATGGAAAGAAGCCAGGATAGGAACTCAAGGCAATAACTTGAAGGCAGAAACTGAAACAAAGGCCAGAAAAGAGCCCTACTTAAATAAATAAATAAATAAATAAATAAATTATATATATACATATATATATATATATATATATATATATGTTACAATTTATTCACTTTGTTGTGTCCTGCTGTGGCCCCCTCCCTCATCTCCTCCCAATCCCACCCTTCCTTCCTCTTTTTTCTCTATAATCCACCCTCCCTCCCTTTTCTTCCCATATGTCCCTCCCCTAGTCCATTGATGGGGGGTCCTCCTCCCCTTATATCTGACATTAGCCTATCAGGTCTCATCAGGACTGGCTGTATTGTCTTCCTCTGTGGCCTGGCAAGGCTGTAAACCCAACCCCAGCACCTTGGGAGAAGGGATCAAAAAAATGCTACTTCCTGGAACCCCTGCACAGATGTAGCCCATGGCAGTTCAATGACCAAGTAGGTTCCATAGTAATGGGAATAGGGACTGTCTATGAACTGATTGGCCTGCTCTTTGATCACCTCCCCTGAGGGGGTAGCAGCCTTATCAGGCCACAAAGGAAGACAATGCAGCCATTCCTGATGAGATCTGATAGACTAGGATCAGAAGGAAGGGGAGGAAAACCTCTCCTATCAGTGGAATTGGGGAGGGTCATGGGTGGAGAAGAGGGAAGGAGGATGGGATTGGGAGGGAAGGAGGGAGGGAGCTACAGGTGGGAAACAAAGTGAATAAACTGTAATTAATTTTTAAAAATGCTACTTAATGGTTTGTTCCTCCTGGCTTGCTTAGCTTTCTTTCTTATATACTCCAGCCTACAGTAGGCTAAACCCTCCCACATCAATCATTTATTTTAAAAAATGCTCCACAGGCTTGCCTAAGGCCAGTGTGACTAGGGCATTTTCTCAACTCCAGATTGTGTCCCGCTGACCAAATAGATAATCAGCACAGACTCTGTATCGGAAAGCCCAAAGTAAAATTGATCAAATAAAATGAATGAAATAAAATTGGGACACAGAAAATTTAGAAAATTTTCTCATGCCTGTGAAGTCACTTTATAGCAACAGTAGAAACAGTGATCAATGTTGTAGCAATCTTTTGATTTTGTTTTGGTTTGTTTTAGTATGCAGCTGTTTTTCAAAACTGAGGTTAGCTGCTCCTAGGGTAGTTAGTGGCCTGAAGAGGTAAAAACATAGTTTTCATTCATGTCTTTTATTAGGCCTGATAAACTGATAATTCATTTCCTAATGTTTGAGGATTATTTCTCTTTCTGAGAGACAGAGTTATTTATTTATTTATTAATCTATCTATTTATTCATTTATTTATTGTTTTTTTTTCAAGACAGGATTTCTCTGTGCAGCCTTAGTTATTCTGGATTAAAAATAAGTTAAAGAAATTAAGGTCTTGGAGTTATGAGATCCATTTTTATTCTCAGATTAGACATGATCTGAACATTAGGAAGATACTATGTGGTGGGGATTAGGATTCACAGATACTATTATGCCTTGTTTGTAATATTTTAAATTATACAACCTTTACAGAAGACCATTATTAAACGTAGCAAACGTAAGTTGCATTCACCAGAGCAACACGATTTCTCAGACATGCTCGCCTATGGAAGAATTAATTGCTCACTGAAGCATTGTATGTAAGAGCAAAAGACTGGCTGCATTCTAGTGTCACCAACTGACAACTGGGAAAGCAGGATAGGAATAATTTTTACCTATCATAAGAGAATGAAAGAACATTCTATTTAGTGACAAAAAGTAAAGATTTACAGATTATGCTAGTATTTCTGACTTTGTATAAAGGTGCTAAAGTTGTGACTACAAGTATACATTCTAGGGCTGTTGGTACACTGAGAATCTGTGGGAGAATACACAAACAAATAAAATACTTGGAAACAAAAATAAAGAAAAACTAAAATCCTAGTCTGGGTGGAGAGACATAAATCCTTGTTCCCATTACCCATTTATAGTTTGAATTTGAGAAAACAAAATTACCCTTTTGTGCCCCAATGTTGCATCAGTCCCAGACTCTCCAAACCTTCAAAGATACAGAAAATCTGTCCAATTTGGAAGTCCTAAACCCCAGTAGCTAGCATCAAGCAATGGCAGTTCTTGCCCCTAACTTCTTTTGCCTTCTGAAATTCATGAGTGTTCTGAGTGTTCTCTTTTACCTGAAGAGATACCTCAAGGGAACAGAGCAGCAGGCTACAGCTGTGATGACCGGGTGCACAGGGGGATCACAGCTCACGCTCACACAGACTAGATCAGTTAGTTGCTATCAATAGGGCCCAGGGTTGTCTATCACCCAGCTCTCGTTCTATGTCCTTAGTTCTCCATTGCTGATGGTCTTCACGCCTTTGTCATAACATGTAGATTCCCTCACTTGTTATGTGTCATCTTGACAAGTGCTTTAGATAAAGAGAAAACAGACATCCAGTGGCAACCCAAGCATGCAGGTCCAATGAGCCGTGCTACCAGGGGAATCATCCTGGAGAAAAAATGAGGTCCAGACTAGTTTCAACCCAGAAAAATCTTATCTTGAGGCCAGCAGGAGCAGGACTGTCCCTCCTTGCCCTGGGCCTGGATGTTCCAGTGTATGGAGCCTTATGTCCCCCACCTCTGCTAAGTGGTCACATGGTCTAGTGGCCAGGTTTTAGGTTAAGCTTCCTCTCTCCTTAGAAGTACATGTCCAGCAAGCACCTGGAATTCCTCTTCATGCAAATGAAGCATTTTCAGCACATTGATCTCAGAAAATGATGTATACTCATTCCCAAAACCCCTACTCACCCCCCCCAGGTTTATATACCCCACCCCCAATAAAGAGAGCTACTTCACTGAAAATTATCTCCAGAGAAGGTTGTTTCTCCTGAACTCGTGCTAACTAAGATTCTGCTTGCACCCCATCTACCCTTGCTAAGCTTCTCTCCCTCGAGTCCTGCCTAGTGCATAAGCAGACCTGAGATGGCACAAAGTGTTCAGGAGCTGAGGGAATAAGTTAAATATGAAGAGAGGCACAGAGAGAAAACGTTTGTACCTTCCAAGGGTTAAAGACTATATATCCTTCTCCAGATACCAAGATGTGCGGAATATTGCATTAACTCCCATGAGAGAACCTGTGTCCGTCCTAATCAGGTACCACTGAATCCCTTAGCCAACTTGAAAAAGATACAAGGGAGCAGGCTGCTATTCTTGTTGTTATTAGGAATTTTGAAAGCAGGAAAATGTTATGCCCTCATCATTAAAAGTTCATACCCTCAGTCTTTAGAGACTACCAACTAAAATATTTATATCCACATCTATGTCTCTACAAAGGCTCTCAACAGCCCTAGTATTCTGCTTGGCCATATGAAGAGCCACGTGAAGATCAAACAGACGGCATGAAGTGCCCATTCCGTGCTCTTCAGTGAAAGTATCAGAGAAAGTAACCCAAATTCAATCCTTCTTTCTATTCTGGTTTAAAGAATAAGCAATCTTCAAATATATATCATAATACAAAATTTTCATTCCTCATTTATTTTTGAGAGTATAATATTATTGCATTATTTCTCCCTTTTCCCTTCCTTCAACATACCCTTCTTTCTTTCAAATTCATGATTTCCTTTATCAATAATTACTATATGCGCATGTGAGTATGTACGTGATAACCTGCTCGGCCTGTATAATATTACTTTTATATGTAGTCTCAGAACTAACAATTTGATATTAGATAATCAATTAGTGTCCTCGTCCCCAAGGAAGACTGTTGCGCTTTCATCATCCCTTAGTTGCCAGTAGCTCTCTGGGTATGGTCAAAGCCTCTTGGGCTTTCCCTGGTCCACTTTGGCATGTCTAGTTTTGTTATCCTTTTTCAGCTCATGCTTGGGGAGTCACCATAAATGTAGTTATAAAGAAATTCAAAGGGACTGAAGCATAATATGGAAATTAGTACAGTTTGTACTTTGTCTTTCAGGTTTTTTAATAATTAGGACCTTAACAAAAGTTTTTTTTTTAAGATACAGAACTAAATTTTATTTGAACTCATTTTTTTTTCATAAAATACAAAAATTATAAATTACCAATTAAAATGGCTATATCCATATTTCAAATACTTTATATTGAGAAATATTATATAATATGCTAAAAAATAAAATCCAGCAAAGTCCTATATAAACTAGAAAATATTGATGCTACTGCTAATTTTGCACTTTAACCCTAGGCTGAATTCAATTTGAAATGAATCTCTTTCTGCCAATGTTTGAATGGACTCAGAGAGTCTTTATTCTGAGAGTCAGGACGATGCTCATTTATGCTGTTTACTGCTTGCTGCCTTACACCCTAAAGGCATCTGAAGTGTTACAAATGGCTTGAAACATCAATTTGTAAGTGGTGTACAAAGCCCTGTGAGGGTTTGAGGCAGATTCCATTTGTTTAGAAAGTCAACGGTCAGTCTATATGTAGTACAGATCCATAGGGCCCAGAACAATCTAAGAAAAGTGACCTCAGTAAAGTTCAGAAAACCTCTATTTTCTAAATGCTAGCACTCCTGATCCAATGCCACCTCAGAAAGATGACTCTTCTGTGTCTCCTGAAGAGAAGGTTAAGAAGGGAAACTCGAATCGTTCTGATTAAGTGAAGTGTCCCACTGATGGCATGGCCCAGTCACCAACAATCGAGGAACACACCACTCTTCAGCCCTGACAGTAAACCTAGAAACTGACTAAGTTCACCTCATTTGGCCTCTATAATGTAACCTATTGTGTGTGCTATGCTGACCCACTCTTGTGCCTTGGGAAGTCCGGTGGTCCTTTCTCAGCAGCATAGATCACACCCTAACTACGTCTTCTCTTATCTGGGCTTTCAACTGCAGGTCACTGTCATCTATCCTAATGAAACAGCGGTGTATACCACATAACCAAAGGTAACTCTTCTGTCCAGAGCTTGTGAAATATGCAAATTAGGCAGTCCTGTGCTTGATTGCACGAAATCATGCTTTTCTCTCTCAGAAACTGCAATGAAGGCACACATCCAAGCTGCCCACTGTCCCTTTGCCTGGTGACCAACCTCAGTGTTTTCCCCATGGTACACTATTCACAATTAAACTGTGAAACTCCTCCTGGTTTCTCTCTCTCCATCAACAAGTGGATTCATCACACTGTCCTATCTCTCCAATGAGAAAAGAAATATACAAACAAAGGAGGTGAACAGCCAGCCACCTCAACAGCAGTACTTAACATCACTGAGTCCAGAATCGCCATGTCAGATTCTTAACTTCCCATAACACTCACTATTCCTTTCTTTAGGCTTCACATGAAAAATATGACTCCCCAGGGCATGGAACTATAATGCAATAATCATGAAGGCCCACATTTGCCTCATAACTACCAGGGTTTTTACTTTATGTATGTATACACAGCTGTATATATATTTTTTTTTTCAACTGAAAAAAAACATACTCAGAAAATACATAAATAAATATGGTGAGTACCAAAGCATGAGCTGAATGAACAAGGACCACAGAAATAAACGTGCCATGGGGACCAGTGAAAGCCCAGGAGATCTCTCTTATACAAGAGCTAGTGGCAACTGTCTTTGACCACAAAAACCACTTACTATTTTATCACAGAAGCAAGGCCCAGTCACAACGCAAACAATGAAACTTACGAAACTCAGTGCACCAAGTGCCACCTTCCTTAAGTGGCACCTTCCTTAAGTGGCACCTTGTTGAAGAAAAACATT
Source organism: Psammomys obesus (assembly GCF_907164565.1). NCBI lineage: Eukaryota > Metazoa > Chordata > Mammalia > Rodentia > Muridae > Psammomys > Psammomys obesus. The sequence continues at coordinate 6,583,027 of NW_026586662.1, read as the reverse complement.
ACAATGGAAGCCAGCACTTAGACCTACCCGCGAGACCCACACCCATCCTTACACGATCAGAAGTGAAGTCGTTTTTCCTGATTTCCCCCAAAAGCTAAGTCTAGACTTGAATGCAAAGTGTTGGATTTTATAGCCTAGTCAGCATGATTCAGAAATCAAACCAATCAGCTATAGGCAGATCTGGCTGAAAATTGATACTTGCCCAGAAAAAAAAAAAAAAAAAAAAAAAAACATGTTAATGCATAGCACTTAATCGCACGAAAAAAAGATCAAAATCCTTCTTCCTTTCTGCTCCATAAATGATGTTCTAACTGCTGTGAGCAGAGCTCTCTACTACTGTGGTCTGGCACCTCCTGCTTCAGAAACTTCTTTGTGCATACAGAAAACTTTTGAAGTTCTGTAACTTGTTCTGACTTTATTTTTGACAGGCATAGAAATCAAAGTTTTTTCTTCACACTGGGGTGAAAAATAGAGGCAGAGGTAAGTGACAGCTGTGAACTACTTAATTTTCATGAGTCTACAGGGGAAATTGCCAGAATCTTTACAAGAAAAAAAACATAGGCAGTCTTTCCTAGTAGTATTCTTCTTTCATTTAGACAAACAGTATCCCTGAGTTTTTGTTTGTTTGGTTTGTTTTGTTGTGCAGTCACTGAATGTTTTTTCTGGTATGCTGCTGAGGTCCAGCTCCAGAAGATCAGGGTTCCAAAAAAGAAATGCAGAGTTGGCTATAAGAAAATGCACAGATATATTATGGTTGAAGCAAGCTCATATTTTTTTTCATTCTCACTCTCTCTGAATTTATTTATTTATTATTCCTTATATACTGCTAGGAATAAATATCTTTACACAGAAATCGCCTCATAAACACAAGTCATGTACTTCAAAAAACAAATTTCCTTGGAAGTCCACATGTGGTTAAATATTTTCTTTCCTGGTTATACCCCCATTTTTACATCTTTACCCCAGAGCAATAATTATCTTGTTCTTGATTAACAAAGTCTATGCAATCAGTGCATATTTCAGTCAGTTTTGCAGGAACAGTGTGGCAGAGTTTTTTATTTTCTTCTACAAGACCTTGCTGAGCTGGCTTGGTTAATCACCTGCTTTCCTTTCTTTCACTACCAATAAGGTCATTTATTTTTCAACTTACAATGCTGTTTGTTGTTCTTTGTTTGTTTGTTTTTGAGGTGCATACCAAAACCCTGTAACTAGATCTGTAAGCTACAAGTCCAGGAAACTCAGGCCTAATCATAGTTACAGTAACAAAATTGCTGTTTTGTTTTGTTTTTTTTTTTTAATTTTGTTTTTTGTTATGTTTTGTTTTGTTTTTTTGGTCACTGGCCTGTCTCTCACAGGCAAGACTTGTGGGCTAACGATGCCTGAAATTTTCCCGTTTTGATTCTCTATACACAGTGAGTTTAACATCCAGCTGGAGAAAAAAAAAAAAAGATATTTTTCTAGTTTTATTGCTGTCTTCTCTATATCCCTTATTAGAAGCCATAGCCACTTGTGTCTTCAAACTATTCTCAGAAAGTTCAACTGAATCATTAATCCATCTAAATGGCATTGTCCTGGGGAAAACATCGTTCTTATTGTGTTGTGTACTACAGGGAAATTGCCCAGAGAGGAGTGGGAGTCTCCCAGAATATAATCACACCATCATAGCACCAAGCATGACAAGGCCTAGCAGCAGCAAAGGGGAATTCGAGGCATGATCCTATATAGGGCTTTGCCTCTCTGACGTACACTCATTGCTACTTTGCTAACTGGCGAGTTGGACTCCATAAGCTCCAATGATGAGAGCATTTTCTCTGGCATGGCCACTGCCATGTCTCACTGTTCCACGCAATCATCTGGAATGTTCAAGGCAATAAAGTATAGTTATATCTTACTTACAGATGAGAGCAATAGAGGCACTGAGTAACTAAGAATAATAGTATCACTCCAGCATGTCTTTTGGGCCCTATACTCAACTTATATATGATACAGGATTGTTGTTAAAGATCACCTGTTGATGATTTGACCCTAATGTTACAGTGTAAAGAGAAGAAGCCTTCAGTAGGCAATTGGATCATAGTGGCTCTGACTGCATCAACAGATTAAACTATGCATGGAGTCACAGCTTATGAACATATTTCAAGGTCCTAGAAATTTTATGAAGTGAGGTTTTATTAGCAAATGTAGGTCATTGGAGTGATACCAGCTCTCCTTCCCTTTTTCTGTTTCCTGTCTGCCCTTATTCTCCCCACCATGATCATGGCCTCATCATGGCCCAGAGTAAATGGAGCCCTGTGAGCAGGTGATAAATACTCTGAAGCCCCAAGAAGATAAATATTTTCTCCAATAAGCTGGTTTCTCCAATATTTTGTCACAGTCACAGAAATACACCAACACACTCATAAACTTTATATAGCTACCTTTTATTCAGTGAAGAGACCCAGAAAAACATAGGAGCTATAAACCACCACCACCACCACATTAGGCATTGAACATTTTTCTATGAGCTGGCCAAATATTATCATGTGGTCTGGGCAGCTCTAATATGGAATCTAGGTGAATGTCTGAAGATACAGAGCTCCCAGGAACTTTGAAGAAGGGATAATCAGCATTGGGTGAATGCTTTTTCTTGCTGGGATACCTAAAAGACTACACATACATTCCAAAGGAGAGATTGAAATTAAATCATGCCTAACATTTTTGGCAATGAAACTGTAGCAAATTTTTTGAGTACTTATTTTTTTTTCATGAGAAACAACCTTTTTGGAGCAAGAAACATGGGAAGAGGTTGGCTAGGAGTTTCAAGTAAGTTTGAATTGTACTTACTTAAAGTCCTGCAGCTGAAGTTTTACTCTCTAATAATTATAGAGGACCCTAGAATATTCTAGAAACAAAGAATCTACCAGAGAACTCTCTGAGTATAAAAAGCTCCTTTTTGTCTTAGAGGAGACATGGATTTGTGCCAAAGACTAACCCAAGTTGATAAATACTATGGCAACGGGAGACATATTCCCCATACCTTGTTGCTTTGACTCAGTCGTATACATGCCCCAAGCAGTTGAGAATGGAACATCTCATGAGATTCCGTCTTCTGTAACTGTTCTTGCTTCACTCCATGCAGCTTCTTTGTATTAAGATGTATAATACTTTTTCACCATAACCATGAAATGAATTCCTGCAAAACTATTTTTTGTCAGATATCTCTTTAGGGCAGGAACCAGCCCATGAAACCCCACAGAACAAAACAACACATTACCTATTCTGGTGAATAACACTTTATTAGGACAAAATGATGACTATTTGTTTATTAGTAGCATCTGTCATCAACATCAAGTATTGGGAATTTGAGACTGATACTCTATGGAATGCAAAACAAAACATGTATTTCTTGGGTCCTTTTAGAAGACATTTATTTACCCTTGATTTAGGATACCTTAAGATGAACTATATAAGACTCTTATAGTAACTGTGCTCTTGGACAGCACTAACATGATGTGTGGTCATTCACTCCCAATCCAAGGATATACTCAAGATCAATCATGCCTCAAGAGAATTTGCATTCTTTTCTACTACATTAGGCCTCTAAAAAGCCATTATCCTAAGGCTGCACTGCACTCACATCTGCAAGATCACTTTGGTGCTGGCAATGAATGCTGGGATAAGACTACTGCAAGGCAGTCGATCATAAATGCAACCCAAATGAGTTCCAATATATCATGAAAATCCATGCAAACTTTGATGATTATCTCAGAAAACTCATCTTGACTAGTTTGGTGGAATAGTTAGATAGAAAGCAGTTTACTTTTTCAGCACTTCATTGAGCAAGCAGTCACAAAATCATATAAAGTGCCTTAATTAGAGAAATTACTGTATAATGGTTTAGCAAACATTAAGATGTAGATTAAATTTAGATAACAAATATTCTATGGAGACCATAGTTAAGAAACCTAAGAATATCATTCTCAGATAGTGGCTCATACTCTCTTCCTTTTTCTTGGAAAAGAGAAAAAAAATGTTTTCTACTCAATAGATCCTCTATTTCCAGAATTATGTTTCAGATCAAAAGCATTAGAAGACAAAAAAATTCTTTTAGTTTTCAATAACAAGCATTTATTGTTCCTTCGCTTTGGAACAAGACTCTCCTCTACCAGCAAGGTATCAAAAGAGATGCTGAGACTCATAACCAAATTTTGGACAGAGTGCAGGGAATCTTATGAAAGAAGTGGGAGATAATAAGACCTGGAGAGGACAGGAGCTCCACAAGAAGAGCAACAGAACCAAAATATCTGGGCACAGGGGGTTTTCTGAGACTGATACTCCAGCCAAGGACCATGCATGTAGATAACCTAGAACCCCTGCTTAGATGTAGCCTATGGCAGCTCAGTCTCCAAGTAGGTTCCATTGTAAGAGGAACAGGGACTGTCTCTGACATGAACTCAGTGTCTGGCTCTTTGACTACCTCCCCCTGAGGGGGTAGCAGTCTTGCCAGGCCACAGAGGAAAACAATGCAGCCAGTCCTGATTAGACCTGATAGGCTAGGGTTAGATGGAAGAGGAGGAGGAACTCCCCTATCAGTGGACTTGGAAAGGGGCATGGGAGGATGTGAGAGGGAGGGTGGGATTGGGAGGTAAAGAAAGAGGGGCTACAGGTGGGATACAAAGTGAATAAACTGTAATTAATATAAAAAATAAAAAAATAAGACTCAATGTATATTTCTGCAATAGCTCTTGCTTTAGCTAAGATTTCCATAAGAACAACTGGTGTAGGCTCCTATGTTGACTGTCAAGTACCCTCTTTACCAGTGCTCTCAAATCTAGGGAAAAGAGAACTCATACCTTTGAAAATATACAAATCTCTAATTACCTACCTACAATTTTGTATTTTTCATCTTTGTTCGTTCTTGTATTCTCCCTGGACCACTGTGACTATAGTCAAGTTGTGGATTACCAGTCTATGAACTAATACATCAGCTTAACTTATCAATGATTTTCCTTCTGTTTCTAAAAGATTAATGGAATAGTGTGTTTTTAAAGATTAAAAAAAAGAATATGAGCCATCTTATATTAGTTGTGCACTCCTTTAATCCCAGGACCTTGGAGGCAGAGGCATGTCAATCTCTGTGAGTTTGAGGCTAGCCTGGTCTACAAAGCAAGTCTAGAGCGGCAAAGGCTGCTACACAAAGAAACCCTGTCTTGAAGACAAGACAAGACAAAACAACAGAATCTAGTAGAGAATACCACACTAAGTACATGTGATTCGATTATTACACATGTGATTCGATTATTATTATTATTATGGTGCCTCTTCCTGGCACCATAAAAATAACGGAGAAATCCTCTTAACTCTAAGACATCCCTATTTACACGTTTTCCTTTATAAGAGTTGCTGTGGTCCTGGTGTCTCTCCACAGCAATAAAACTCTAATAAAGACATGGCTAAATATCATAAATGCTTCTAGCTCTTGCTGTTCATATGTCTCAACTTTTCAAAGTTTTTTCTTTAATACTTGCTTGCATTTGAAGTTATATTAAATGATTCAGCTTTTAGCTTTAAAAATCCACTTACTTTTGGAAGCTGAAAGCACCCTCAAAATTTGTTTTGCTTGTTTGTTATTTAATTGTTCTTGTAGATCAATTTTGTTAGACAATTCTTATCTGGTTTTGGCCCAAACACAGGAGGAAATGTTTACATTGCAATGTGAAACGTCACTGGAGCTCCAGAAACTTAATTACTTATTAATGTTTTTATTTGTATCAGCAAATTGATCACTTGATGTCTACTTCACATAATCTTGAAATAAGTATTATTTCAGCGTTCATAACTAGTTCATAATGCTCAGGCTGACTGACATCCAGCTTTCACTAATGCCTTCCACATTTGCTACAAGACTCCACCAATTGACATAATAGAACTGCATTTGTTTTTATATTTGTGAATAACCTAAATATTTTCTATCAACTGAGATGAAATTATTTTCACTTTTTAAATAGATCATGGCATGTTTATGACTTTATGTATTCAATTAATGACAGTATTAAATTATGCCATCCTTTTCCAATGTTTGGACGTTGCTTAAATTTTGTGGCTCCTTTCTGTTTCAAACCTTTTTATGTTAGCCCTTTAAGATAATTTGTGCTGATATTTCCTGCATCTCTAATTACTGGACCTTCTTCCCCACTTTATGAATCTCTGACCTGAAGATCCTGTCATGTTCTTCCATTCAAGTATAGCTCTGGTATTTTCACCACACTCAGAGATATTGCTCCAATAAGCACTTCCCTCACTTCCTCCACAAGACCCTGTTTGTTACTTTTTATATATTAATATTTTCTTGTCCCACACAACTCTATATCACTAGAATATAGTCTCCAGGAAGACAATAAAGTCTGTTTTTCTTATTCTTACTATAGGGCAGCCTTTCTAGTATTCAGGATTGCAACTGCTTTGTTTGAGTATACTACTGAAGTAAACATTGACTTGTTTAACACAATTTGTGAAGCTTTTGAAAAATACCATGGACACGTATTCCTTCTCTTGTGTCATGCACTGGCCTTAGAAGCAGGTTGGATGTTTTACAGTTAGACCCACCAAAGGCCTTCATCTTGCAATAATTTAGTGACATGATGTTGGCAAAAGGTGCTGCAATTGCCTCAAGAGGAAAGGACAGTCCTCTGAACAAAGTATGCTAAGGAAACTAGATATCCATAGACAATATAATGAAGGCTGAAATTTACACAAAATATAGGTAGATAAATAGGCATGGTATATATAGTATACATACATTTGTTAATTATTGTGGGGCATGCTTGTAATTATAGCACTCTTTTTTTTTCTCTTTTTGACCCTCTTTACTGTGGTGTTTCTACCACATTTCTGAGTGATTGGCAAATATCTGTGATTCATGTATTTTACTAAATGAAGCCTTGTAAAATAATCTAAAGAATTCCTCTTTTATATATGGTTTCTAGAAGAGCAGTTATCATGCACTAATTTTTAAAATTTACTTCATAGCAACTGAATCAATCTGCTTGTATTATTTACCATGATTTTATATATCCAATACCACAGACACATACATAGCATAGACAGATGAAATCAGTGGTTCTCCGTGTTAGCTGCAAATGCTTGAGGAAAAAAAAAAAGCTATTTCCATAGTAATACTACAAAATCATTTTCCCTCTTTACTCACATTTTATCACACCTCTGCTGGGTGGTCTTCCACAAGCTATAAAATCTGTGATCGTGATTGCACCATAGATTAACTGCAAAGGTGCACTTGAGACTTCAAGATTCTTCTCAAAATATTAAGAAGTAATTTATGTGCTCAGAAAAGTCAGACCTCATGAGAGAACTCAGTGCTGTGGTTTAGTTAACTCAATGACCTGCAACGCATCCTCTGGTTATTACTGTTCCCAGAGAAGCAGTGAGGGCCTAGCCTTGCAGAGTGAAAAGTGACCTGGGAAAGCGGAAGAGAGTCATGAGTTGCAGGACAGTTAACAAAGGCAAATGTTGGGGAAATAATCAGTGCCTCTTTATTGTGCCTTCTTGAAGACATTGTTCAGATGTAAAATTCTCTCCAGCTTCATGCACAATGAATGGCACCTAAGAACAAAATTAGACACTAGGGATCTTGGCTATATTTGCTATTCAAGTTCTTTAGACTCTTTAACTAATTCTCTGCCTTATTGCAAATTGGAGATAATAATGAAAACTAACTACTAAGAGTTACAGATTAGTTACTCTCTAATAAAAACTTGTGTTCTATTTTAATGCCTAAAGCACAACTATCAATTTTTATTGATAGATAAAGAAATATAATTTTAGACTTACAATGTATCAAAAGTAAGAAGTGTCAGAACTGAGATTTAAACTTATGCTGTCTACCCAAAGAACCAGTCCTCTTTAACGAACCATCAGAAAAGAAGCACTTACGGCTGTTTTTGAGAAAGCACTTTGTAAACTGTAAAATAATTTCTATATCGTCACTATTATGAAGGGTTTGTACATTTTTTAATTTATTTCTTTCAGAAAATAACTATTGAGGCTTTTATTAAAGTTTATTTCTTTTTTTTTCTTTTTGATGTGATAACACACTAAGATGAAAATAACTTGAGGAAGAAGTGATTTATCTCAGCTTATACATCACAGTCCATCACAGAAGAAGTTGGGGCAGGAACCCATATGAAGAAATTAAACAAAGGCTATGGGGACTGATGCTTACTGGATAGCTAGGCAGGCCTTGTTCAGCATGCCTTTATTTATCTATCTATCTATCTATCTATCTATCTATCTATCTATCTATCTATCTATTATTAGTATTATTACAACTTATTCAATTTGCATTCTGGCTGTGGCTCCCTCCCTTGTCTACTCCCAATCCCACCTTCCTCCCCCATATCCCTCCCCTAGTCCAATGATGGGGAGGCCCTCCTCCCCTTCTATCTGGCCCTAGCCTATCAGGCCTCTTCAAGACTGGTTGCATTGTCTTCCTCTGTGGCCTGGCAAGGCTGTACCCCCCCTAGGGGGGGAGGTGATCAGAAAGTCTGTCACTGGGTTCATGCCAGAGACAGCCCCTGCTACCCTTATTAGGGAACCCACTTGGAGACTGAGTCTATGGGCTACATCTGAGCTAGGGTTTTAGGTCCTCTCCATGCATTGTCCTTGGTTGGGGTGTCAGTCTCTGCAGGCCCCCAGGGCTCAGTTTTCATGGCTCTGTTGGAGCTTCTCCTTTTGGAGCTTCTGTCCCCTCCAGGTCTTCCTATCTCCCCCTTCTTTCATAAGATTACCTGAACCCTGTCCAAAGTTTGGCTATGAGTCTCAGCCTCTGCTTCTACACCAATAAAAGCCCAGGGCCAGATGGTTTCAGTGCAGAATTCTACCAGACCTTCAAAGAAGAGATAACTCCAATTTTCTTCAAACTATTCAATAAAATAGAAACAAAAGAACATTACCAAACTCATTCTATGAGGCCACAGTCACCTTGATACCTAAACCACATAAAGACCAAACAAAAAAGGAAAAATTCAGACCTGTCTCTCTTATGAACATTGATACAAAAATACTCAATAAAATACTCATAAACCAAATCCAAGAACATATAAAAAGTGTCATGTACCATGACCAAGTAGGCTTCATCCCAGGCATGAAGGGGTGTTATGAAAGTCCATCAATGTAATTCACCACATAAACAAACAGAAGGAAAAAAAAAAACAACACACATAATCATCTCTGAAAGCTTTTGACAAATTCCAAGAAAGTCTTTTCTTATCAATGGTTCTGGGAAACTTGATCTTACACACAGAAGATTGAAATTTGATTATTACTTCTCACCCTGTACAAAAATTATTCCAAATGGAAAAAGGACCATAATGTTGGACTTGAACTCTGAAACTACCAGAGAAAAAATTGGAATTCACTTAAATATACAGGTATACTTAAAGACATTCTGAGTAAGATTCCAATAATTCAAGAAATATGGCAAAACATTGACAAGTGGGTCAGAGTAAAATTAAAAGATACTTTTGTACCACAGAGGGAACTGCCAATTTAGACCAGAATCAGCTTACTAGATTCCAGAAAAAAAATATTTGCCAGAATGTTAGTGTCTACAACATACAAATAGCTTACAAACTCAACATAAAACATACTAAACCAACCCAAATAAAAAGCAGTTAATTGTAATGAATAGAAAGTTCTCAAAAGAAGAAACAGAAATGGCTAATGAATACTTTACAAAATGTTAACATCCTTACTTATCGTGGATGTTGAAAATTGTCAATATATTTATTTAAATTTGAGTGTTGTTGAGAGCTGGAAATATCGGAGGGGACATTAAACAGCGATAGAGAAGGATGTGGTCATGAAGTGAAAAGGTTAGACTAACTTTGTAACCTATATGTCTTCTAAAGCCTATAGTTTTGAGTTTTAGGTTCAGGTTAAGCTAAAGCCTCTTAGTACCTTTCCAGAGAATGGAAAAATGTGACCCTATCTATGAGGACAGATAGAAAAAAAGGCAAGCAAGCAATGACCTTCACTCAGCAAAAAGAAAAACTCCTGTCTTTGAGATAGCATTTCTTAGCAACAAACCTAGACTTCTTCTGAGTAGCTTTTGACCTCCAGCCAAAAGTCTGTAGCCCCTAATCTTCAAGGATGAGCTAACCACCCCCACCTTCAATTGCAGCTGCATCCACACTTGGCAGGACTGGCCAAGCTTGAACACCTAAGACTAACCAATTATCTTACTTTATAGCTTCCTCATCCAATCATAAATTGCCAAGACTGCAACTTCAAATCTCCCGCAATTTTTCTTTTAAAAACCTAAAGGCCTTTGTCTCCCGGTGCCACTCTTTGCTGACCGGCAGGGGTGACCCCATTGCGCAATGGTTAATAAACCTCTTGCTTTTGCTTTTGGTCTGGGGGAGTTTCTAGGAAGGGGCCGATCTTGAACTCCTGAGCTGTGAGACCCCAGGTCTTACGGAAGAACTGATAACAAAATATATTTGTAATGAGAGTGGCCAGGGGTGGAAAGTTCTGAAGAAGAGATACGAAGAACAAGAAAAAGGGAAGCAGAGAAGTTAAAGGTAACTAAAACTAAGGCAATATGAAAAGTTCATATAGAAACCGAACATTTAATGAGCTTTTTTAAAAAAAACATAATAAAAAAGAAAAATGACTAGAGGTACCTTCCATGGTCAGATAATGCTCTTTATACAAGCTATGCTTATTAAGCAAAAACTCTAGTCCCAGTTGTGGAATAACTCCCAATGAGGTCAAGGAGGCCCTATTATAGAGCCCCCTCCCAACAATACAGGCTACTGATGATAAAGCTCTACTGCTGAAGACCCCATGAACTTTGGTAAACAATTAATAAATGAGACCTCATAAAACTGAAAAGCTTCTGCAAGTTAGAGGATTCCATCATTCAAAATAAGTGAAAGCCCACAGAAGGAGAAAAGACCAACTCCACATCTGATAGAGGATACAAATCCAAAATATGTAAAGAAATCAAGAAACTAAAAATCAGAAAAAAACAATTAATGAAGTTAATAAAAATGATGAACATATCTAAACAGAATTCTCGATATAGGAAACACAAATGCTTAAAAACATTTTTTTAAAAGTTCAACACCCTTAGTCATGAGGTAAATGCAAATCAAAACTACTTTAAGATTTCATCTTACACCTGTCAGATGGATAAGATCAATAACACAAGTGACAGCTCATGCTGCAGGGTTGTTGAATAAAGGGAACACTCATCTATTGCTGGTGTGAGTACAAACTTTACATCCACTACGGAAATCAATACTTACCTAATGGCTAGTATGCACTTATATTCCCCAGAAAGATGGAAAATGCTCTAACTCAAGATTAACTATGCCACTCTTGGACATATAACCAAAGGACAATCCATCCTACCACAAGCATTCTTGTTCAGCTATGTTCATTGCAGCTTTATTCAGCCAGAAATGGGAAATAGCTCGAGATGTCCCTCAACAGAAGAATGGATAAAGAAAAGCTAGTGCATTTATACAATAGTCTAATACTCAGCTGTTAAAAAATGACATTATGAAATTTATAGACAAACAGATGAACGTAGAAAAGAAATCATCCCTAGTGAGGTAACCCAGACTCAGAAAGACAAATATGGTATGCATTCATTTATAAGTGCGTATTAGCTGTGAGCAAGAACAATACATGAGGATAACCTAGAACCCCTGCACAGATGTAACCCATAGCAGCTCAGTCTCCAAGTGGGTACCCTAGTAAGAGGAACAGGGGTTGTCTCTGGCATGAACTCAGTGGCTGCCTCTTTGATCACCTCCCCCTGAGGGGGGAGCAGCCTGAGCAGGCCACAGAGGAAGACAGTGCTGCCAGTCCTGATGAGACCTGATAGGCTAGGGTCAGATGGAAGGGGAGGAGGACCTCCCCCATCAGTGGACTTGGGGAGGGGCATGAGAGGAGAAAAGGACGAGAGGGCAGGATTGGGAGGAGATGAGGGAGGAGTCTACAGCTGGGATGCACAGTGAATAAATTGTAATATATAAAAAAAATGAAAAAAAATTATATCCAAGTTACAATCTGTAGACCCAGAGGGGTTAGGTAAAGAGGAGGGGTGTGGAGAGACTGCATGGATCTTCCTGGGAGGAGAAATAGGATAAATTTTATAGGCATATTGAAACAGATGGAGACAGAAGAAGGGGGATTAAGTGATGGGGAGAGAGATGGTAGAGGAAGCGGGTGAGGGGAGAGAAAACTGGAAATGAGGTCATTTGTGGGTGTGAGAAAATTGCAGTGGAAAGTTTCTAGAGTCTGTGGAGGGAATGACTTCTAGTAATGTGGGATATTAAGTCTCAGCTGGCCACATCTTGTAGTCAGGTGAGGCTTCTGATGGTGGAACTGGGCTGCCTTCAATTGAGTTGTTGGCCAAGAAGGTTCTATGGAAATTCCCAAACAATAGAAACTGTTGCTCACACAATGAATTGCTCTCTACAAACTTCAAGTTGGACACCATTTAAGAAGACAACATCCACACAGTTCATTGAACAAGTAGAGCTGGTGCTTACATGGAGCCTTCATCCTTACATTCTAGTCTCTGGTGCAGGAAGTTACTCTGCATGCTACCAAAAGAAAAAGGAGGATACCAAACAAGCCACAAACCTTTTTCCTACAATCTGTCCTATCTTTGAAATATGCTAGGGCAATGGTGTCACATTATGAGAGTAACCGACCAGTGTCTGAATTGACTTAAGGCCCACTCCATGATGTAACACATACCTAACACTGCTAGAGTGACAAAGAACCAGAGACTACATAGCCCACAAAACTAGAGTAAAGCCAAAAACACTTGATCTAAAAAAAATAGTATAAATAAAATGACTCCTAATGATACTCTGCTATACTCTTAGATCATTGCATTTTCCAGTCTTCATCAGAGAGTTTTCCTCCAGTGGGAATAGATACAGATATATGTAAAGAAAGTTTAAGTGGGAGGTCTCCATCAAATCCTTCCTTCTCAGAGCTCAGAGAATCGCCCAGAAAAAGAGGTGGAGGGAAGATTATAAGAGCCAAAGGGAATAGAGGACTCAGGCAGAACAAGGCACTCTAAATCAATTAAGCAACATGCATATGAGCTCGCAGAGCCTGAAGCAGCTAGCATAGGGCCTATATGTCATCTTCTGATATATTGTAGCTATTTGCTTAGTATTTTCATAGGATTCGTGACTATGGATCCAGGACTCTTGTGTCTGCCCTTGGGATTCCCCCCTCTCCGCTCCCCGTTAGGCTGCAATGTCCAACTTCGATATGATAGACTTCTTTTGGCTTACTGTATTTTATTTTGTCATATTTGATTGCTATCTCTTAGAAGCCTGTTCTTTCCAAATTAGAGAAAAAAAAAAGAGAGAGAGTGTATCTAGAGTGCAGGGAACATAGAAAGAAATGGGGAAGAGTAGAGGGAGGACAAACTATAATCAGGATACAGTATATAAGAAAAGAATCTATTTTCAATAAAAGAGAAAAAAATTAAAAATGGTCATTGAGACAGCACTTGCCTTGCAGCAATCTGGCTGAAGGGTGTACTTTGTCTTTTTAATACATGCTTACAGGCATTGTTTTATCAATGTATCCTAATCCATATTACCAATATTAGAGTACAGTTTTGCCATGAAATTATTGTAACAAAGGCGCAAAAATAATGCATAATAGTTTTTCTATAAGACCAAGACTGCAGTAATTTTACCCTATACATATCTTGAGTTATGTGGCATGTATTAAAACCTCTTTTTTTATTCCATTCATCTTTCTATGATTCATTTCACTTTTCAATAAGCTTTTATTTGAGAGATTCCCTAAAGCCCTTGATTATCACTTTTCTAAGCTGCAAAATGTTCTAAGCAATGAAGACAAAGACAAGCAGACAGTTTTGCTCTCCAGATATTTCTCATATAACTGGGAAATGACAGTGGAATGAAGATATGCATGTTTTATATACACACATTCTGTTTTCCTAGATTTTTTTCTTAAAAATACATCCAAATGTGTGCACATATTTTAATTAATAACTATAAACATATTCATATAAATTATCTTATCTTGATTATGAACCTGAATAATAATCTCAGCTAATGAATCAACAAATTGTCGAATTAGTATTTCTTAATGTCTTTACAAATCTTTATTCTGAAAGACATGAAATTATTTCATCAAACACACTGACTCCAATTTCCAGGTCAGCTTCAAATAGTTCTTAAAATTTCCTTATCTAACCTCCACAAAACCCAAGTTCATGGTCATAAGCTATTAGCCTTTGCCAAGTTTATGAAGTGTGTACTCTGGCCATATCTTTCTAGAGCGCCCTTCATCATTCACTGAATAAAGCTATATGTCCAGAATAGCAAGCCTGATAAAATAGTAAAATTAAATTATATTTTTCTTCTATTAATCATTACAGATAGGATGTGAAAAACTGTTACTAGTCCCTCATTCAAGTACCAATCTGGACTATTATAACTGACCCATATTTATTCTATCAGAAAACTGAAAACTTCATTTTTAACTAAATCGTCTGCTCAAAAATAGAGGAAAGATAAACATATGTTTAATCTCCACCACCAAGCCAATTTGCTTGCCACTGCATTTCACCTTATCTTCCTGGAGTTTAATTCAGCATTATGAATGTGATAGTCAAGGCCTTGTGTCTCTGTGATTCAGCACAGTGAGTATGGCAGATATTTGTTAGAGAGCCTATCTTTTCAAAATTGGGAACTAGAGGCCCACAAGAAACAACACATTGCCTCCTGAAGAAGAACAACAGTGGTGCATACATTATGTGTGCAGAATAAGAAAATGAAGGGGTAATTTATGATTTGGGATAGAGGGACTTAATCTCAGCCATGGCCTAGTTGAGTCTATAATACACCCTTTTTGAGTCAAAGATAGTCACTCATTTTATCCCTGGATAGCTACATAAAATCCAAAGTGTAAAATTTGTAGTAAACATGCCCTACTAACTTGATAATTTCAAAGGGAATTTTCATCTTCTTAAGCAGAACGTAAGGAGGATTTTTAAAAGGAAAGAAAATTAATAATCGTATCAAGAAAATATATTTATTACTAACAATAAACCATTTGAATTTAAATAAATGGGTAATATGTCCCAGAAATCCACTCACCTGAACCATCCACACATTTGAAGACCTAGTTCTAGTCTTGCAGTTCACCCATAATCATTTCCTCTTCAGTTCTGCCAGAATCTTGCCTTCCCCAAGCCATTCCTACACTCACAGGCCAAGCTCTGATCCTGCTTAGGGGCAGGGTAAAATCTGACATCAGAACACAAATAATGAAATAAACTAGCATGCCTACAACACACACACACACACACACACACACACACACACACACACACACACGATGAAAGAGAAAAACATTATGTCATCTGTCCACCAAATCACAGTCCTATAGACATAATCTTCAATATGAATTACCTAGATGAACCCCAAAATACACAACTTAAAATAACAATCATGAACCTGATAAAAGAAATCAAGAACTTGAAAACACCTCAGTAAACTTAAACAATATAGTAATGAATTCAAGAGTGATGCCCAAGAAATCCAAATATGTGGCTTAATGAAATGGCAGAAGCAGTCCATTCTAGATTGAAACTGAATTTAGTATAGACCAAGAAATACTGAATAGAACTCGAGACGTAATGCAGAGAGAATTGAAAAACCTAATGACTGAATTAGAAAACAGAGGCGAACTCCTTACCCATCAAATGGACCAAGTAGAAGAATATAAAGGCTAGACTATCTAGTAGAGTAATTGGATTATCCAAGCAAATAAAATAAATAGATAGATAGATAGATAATAAATAAATAAATAAATAGATAGATAGATAAATAAATAAATAGATAGATAGATAGATAGAAACAATGTAAAGAAACATATATAAATTGTAGGACACAATAAGAAAACAAATTTTCAAATAAGGTTAACAGCACAAAGCAAATATTCAACAGAAAACTTGCAGAAAATAAGGAGAAGCAAACACATACACATACAAGATACATTTAGAATACCAAAAACACAGGACAGGAAAAAAAATAACCTCCATACATATTATACTTAAAACACTAAATATACATAGCAAAAAGTGGCTATTGAAAGCTGAAAGAGCTGCCATGGGCTACATCTGATCAGGGGTTCTAGGTTATCTCCATGAATGGTCCTTAGTTGGAGTATCAGTGTCAAAAAAGACCCCTATGCTCAGATTTTTTGGTTCTGTTGCTCTCCTTGTGGAGCTCCTGTTTCCTCTAGGTCTTTCTATCTCCTCCTTCTTTCATAAAATTTCCTGCACTGGGAGGGGACGAGGGAGGGGACTACAGCTGGGATACAAAGTGAATAAATTGTAATAGATAGATAGATAGATAGATAGATAGATAGATAGATAGATAGATAGATAGATAGATAGATAGATAG